>NC_138183.1:142941895-143541895 GCF_964194105.1 Spermophilus citellus | reverse complement strand
TTTCTTGTGGATTGTATTTTCCTATTTCTTTGTATGCCTAGTAACTTTAAAATATATTTTCTGATGTTTGGATTGAAACATAATATTTTCCCATATTTAGGAAGTTCAGTGTGATATGCTTGTGTTGTTTTTTGAGACAGGGTCTTGCTAAGTTGCTGAGGTTGAACTTGAACTTTTGATCCTCCTACCTCAGGTTCATGAGTATATTGCACTACAGGTAGGCCCTGCTAGATCTGGTTCAATGTGATATTTTGATCAACTCAGAATAATTAGCATGTTCACTACATTAAACTTTTAATTTCTTTGTGGTAAGTGCATTTGAATTCCTCTTTTCTAACTATTTTGAATTCTATAATGTAATATTATAATATTACATTTACCCTATTATGTCACAGAATTCCTTCTATCAAGCAATAATATTATACCTGTTGTCTGATTTTTCTCCCTTTTTCTTCCCCATATTTTCCCTAGTTTCTGATAATAACTTCTTTCAACTTCTATGAAATCAACTTTATTAGATTCCACTTACGAATATGATTATGCAGAATTTGTCTTTCTGTGCCTGATTTATTTCACATACATAATGTATTTCAGGCTTATCTATGTTGCAAATGACAAGATTAAATGTGTTTTTTTTTTTTTTTTTGTACCAGGGATTGAAGCCAGGGGTGCTTAACTACTGAGCCACATACCCAGCCCTTTTTGTGTTGTATTTAGAGACAGGATATCACTGAATTGCTTAGTGCCTTGTTTTTTGCTGAGGTTGGCTTTGAACTTGCCATCCTCCTGTCTCAGCCTCTTGAGCCTCTGGGATTACAGGTGTGCACCACTGCGCACAGCAATTAAATGCTTTTTAAAATGGATAAATAGTATTCCATTGTGTATGTATGTCACATTTTCTTCCTTCATCTATTGCTGGACATTTAGGTTGATTCCATATTCTGGCTATTTTGAATAATGCTATAATAAACATAGGAGTGAAAGTGTCCTTTTGACATGCTGATTTCATGTTCTTTGTTATAAGCTTATCGGGATTACTGGGTCACTTGTTATATTTTTAGTTTTTTAGGAATTGACATACTGCTCTCCATAATGGCTGTCCTAATTTACATTCTCAGCAAAAATGTCTAAGTTCCTCTTTCTCCATATTCTTGCTATTATTTGTCATTTTTTGTCTTTTGACAATAGTCATTTCTCACTGGGGTGAGGCGGTATCTCATAATGGTTTTGATTTACATTTTCCTTTCAATTCATGATATTGAACATTTATTCATATATCTGTTGGCCATTTATGTGTCTTCATTTTAGAAATGCTTAGTCAGAGCTTTTGCACATCTTTGAAATTGGGTTATTATTATTATTTGCCTTTTGGTTGAGTTCCTAATATATTTTTCTATTGAAAAATCTCAGCCAAACATCTGAGAAACAATTTGAGTTCCTTCTAATATTCTGGATATTAACTCTTGTCAGATGTTTAGTTTACAAATATGTTCACCCATTCTGTCAGCTGGTTGTCTCTTTGTTGACTGTTTTGTTTGCTAGATAGAAACTTTTTTAATCTAATGTAATACCCTTTGCCAATTTTTGTGTTTTGTTGCCTATGCATTTGGAAGCCTGGTAATTTTTAAAAAACAGTACTGGGATCAAACTCGGGTCCTGCACATGTTAGAAAAGCTCTTTACTTCTGAGCTACATCCCTAGGCCAGGATCTTACTAAGTTGCCCAGGCTGGTCTTGAACTTTCAATCCTCCTGCCTCAGCCTCCTACGGGTATGTGCCACCACACCAGGTGGATGCCTGGTAATTTTTGACTGAATATCAGACATTATAAAGGATATTTTTGTACTCCTAAAAGCGTTCTTCAACTTTGTTTTGGGGGTACAGTTAAATTGATTAGAAATAGTCTGGTTTTTTTTTTTAGGATTTTTTATTTCAATCTTAAAATAAATGAAAAGAGTTTTAGAAGATAACTATATAATGAAATATAAGTACCTGAAAAGAAAAGGTTGGGTGGGGCAATAGAGAAATCCTTGTAGTGGAATGAGCACTTCCAAAATGGAAGCTGACATATAAGCCAGGACGCAAGGGCAATATTTTATAAAAATATCCATAAGTAATACTGGAGAGGTGTATTGTAAGGCCTAGAATCTATGTGCTGCCTTGATGTCTTAAGTCCCACAGGGCCAAACCTTGACTTTCCTAGCTTTCAACAGATGTGTACCACCATCCAATAGTGAGGCTTCCTACCTCACTATTTCCCCTATCAGCCAGACTAGCCATATCCCAGCCAGGACTCAAATTGCCAGGCTTCAGTTTGCTGCCAGCCAAGGAGTTGTTCATTCTGCTTCTGAGTGAAGCATGGCTTCTGTGTTCTTCTCTCTTGGATGTGAGTTTATGTGACTGCTGTCAATATTATCTACCCAGTGCTGAATGTTGTGTGTTTGCCATCTTTGGAGTTTTAGGGCAGAATTCCCTCTCCCATCAATGAGCTGAATAGAAGGCAAAAAATGCTCAGAGGTGTGACTTTGGCTATGTGTGTATGTATGTGAGTACATGAGGGTATACCAAGAAGGCTCCAAGATGGGGAGAGTTTAAAGGAAATTCTGATGAGAAAATACAGAAGAAATATTTAATAAGAAATACTGAATGAGAATAGTGGTAAATTAGATAGGATGGTATCACATGACTGCCTTAAATCTGAAGTCACATTTAAATGTGGAGGGGTGTTTTGGGGTTCAGAGGAAACCCTTTTCATCTAATGACAAGCCAATAGTGTTATTTTATGACTACATTTGTCTTTAACAGAAACTTCATTAGTATTTTCCTGATTCTTTTCTCAACTCTGCAAATAGTCTTGTTTTCCAATTGATGTGAGGTCTATTATAATCTGTGATTGTGTTAGTCAGATTTTTGTTGCTGTGACCAAAATGCTTCACAATAACAATTTAGAAGAGGAAAAGTTTATTTTGGACCCAAAGTTTCAGAGGTTTAGTCCATGGTAAGCCAGCTCCATTACTCTGGGCCAGAGGTGAGGCAGGGCATCATGGCCATGCTTGGTTTATGGCTGCTAGGAAGCAGAGGGATCAAGGGGAAGGGAACATTAGGAAGATGAATCCTTCTAGGGCATTTCTTCAGTGACCTACCTTATGTAGCTACACCTAATATACCTACAGTTACCACCCAGCTAGTCCATTCAAATTAGGAAGGATGGACCAGGTTATAGTTCTCATCTATCATTTCACCTCTGAATATTCCTGCATTAACACAGGGGTTTGGGGACACCTCATTTTCAAATCATAACATTTCATCCATGGACCCCAAAATCTCAGTTTGTCTCATAATGATAAATTCATTATTCCATTTCCAAAAGTCCCCTTAATATTTTAACAGTTTCAGAATTTTCTCTTCTGAGACTTAAGACAAACTCTTGAATGTGAATTCCTGTAAAAATCAAAAGCTAATTTTTTATACTTTATATATATACCTATATATACAATATTAAGATAGTCAACATATTGTCATGAATACTGGGAACATGAGGTTCAGGGGATAATTCTAGAAACTGGATTCACTGTGCTAATGTACACATGTTTTCATTTAAAAAGCAATGTGCCTGCAACCTTGACTGGATTAAGTCAGTAGGATATGTTACATTTCTCAGCAAACAAGCTGTTATCTGAAGGAGAAATGCAGGCTTGAAATACTCCCCCCTGTAATAACAAGAACACAAATTACCTTGAAGGGGTGCTTTATGACCTTCCCACAGACCAGATTCCAGACTGAGCGAGATAGGCAAGATCCTTAACCATAAAATCTGTAAGAAAAAGTTTGGCCAAAATGACCCAGAGTTGTCTTGGATCTTTAGCATGTCATTAGCAAAATATCTCTTCCTTGGGATCCTATCTCCCCAAAAACAGGAAGGGAGGAGGGGCAGAAAATCCCTCTCTTCTCTAAGAGACCCATTCCTTGTGAGTATCTCCTTTTCCCCTTTTCCTATTTCTTCTAATAAACTTATGCCTGCTACTCTGAGTGACATGTATGGAATCTTTAGGTGTAATTATAAGAACTGTTCACTAAGCACCTCCATAGCTGCCTTGACCATGGAGATGGTGGGCTCTTGATCTGTAACAGTACAATGGCACAGAGTAAAAATTTTCATTCAAAAATGGGGGAACAGAAATATAGAAGGAATGGAACCAGAACAAGACTGAAATGCACTGGGGAAAATTTTCCTGTTGCTCCACATCCAATATCTGAGATGTGATCTGGGAATCCCTGCTTCTTTGGTTTTGAAGGTTGCAGCTCATGTGGCCTCACTAAGACCTGCTCTCTCCATAGCTGGCTGCTTTCTTTGGCAGATAATCCATGTTATTGGCATCTCTTAACTTCTGGAGTTGCCATTCGAGCTTTGGCTTCACCCTTCTAGCCTCACACATTGCTCTCGTGGGGCCAGTCTACAGGAATTTTTACCCTGCTACTTGTTGTCTGGCCTTCTAGGCCTTCCTTTGAAATTTCAGGGGAAGCCTCAGTGACCCCTAGCTCTAGCATTCTTCATTTCTGCATAACTAATACCTCATGGATGACACCAAACTCTGCTGTCAGCTCAAGCAGTAGTCAGAACACCGTGGACAAAACCTTCAATGGCTTCTGAGTGTTTGATAGAGTATGCTGAAAGAAACCCTGGAAAATATGCTCTGGGAATGCTGTTTTAGTCAGCTTTTCACTGCTGAGGCCAAAATATCTGACAAGAACATCTTAGAGGAGGAAAAGTTTATTTTGGATCATGGTTTCAGGGGATAGTTACATGGTCAGCCAACTCCATAGCCCTGGGTCCACTTCTCCATAGGTGAGACAAAACATTATGGCAAGGACATGATGGAGGAAAGCAGCTCAGGATGTGACAATCAGGAAGGAGAGAGAGAGAGAGAGAGAGAGAGAGAGAGAGAGAGAGAGAGAAGAGAGAAGAGAGAAGAGAGCAGAGAGCAGAGAGCGCACCCTGCTCATCAGGGGCAAAGTAGAAACCCCAAAGTTATGCTGCTAGTGACCTGCTTCCTCTAAGTTTTACCCTACATTAGTTTAAAACTCTCATAATCTAATTTAATCCAAAGGACTTGTGTAGCTGTCCCTATCACCTTGATGGTTGCAGCCCACATGACCTCTTTCCTGGCATGTCTCTGCTTGATTCATGCAGTTTACCTTAGTAGACTGTCAAGAGCAATGACTGAGTTATGGTCCTTGAAATTTCCTGCAAAAGTGATGCCTCTGGGGCTGGGGATGTGGCTCAAGCGGTAGCGCGCTCGCCTGGCATGCGTGCGGCCCGGGTTCTATCCTCAGCACCACATACAAACAAAGATGTTGTGTCCGCCGAAAACTAAAAAATAAATAAATATTAAAAATTCTCTCTCTCTCTCTCTCTCCCCCTCTCACTCTCTCTTAAAAAAAAAAAAAAAGTGATGCCTCTACTGGGAACTCTCAGTGAAAAGCTGCCAATGGAGACCCAGTTGCTTTGGTTATGCCCTGTCCAAAAGGAGGTTCTGTGTTAGCCAGGGGACTATCAGTTTTTGACCTAGAAGTTCAGACAACAGCTGCCTGGGGGTAGAAAATTATAGATGCAAGCTGACAATTATAATTGGGCTGCTCATACCTATGACCTTGGCTCTGCTTGTTTAGAAGAAACTTTCTCACAATAACCCTTTTGAAGTTAAAACTGATATAATAGCTGGACATAGTGATGCACACCTCTAACCCCAGTAGCTTGGGAACTGACACAGGAGGATCTTGGATTCAAAGCCAGCCTCAGCAATGGAGAGGCACTAAGCAACTCAGTGAGACCCTGTCTCTAAATAAAATACAAAATAGGGCTGGGGATGTGGCTCAGTGGTTGAGTGCCTCAGAGTTCAATCCCTGGTACCTGATCCCCTAAGAAAAATCTTATATAATAAACATGCTGAGCTGGTTCTGGGTCACTATCTCCCTACCAGAGTTTAGTGATCCACCAAGCCCTAGATTTCTTTATTTGTGTGCCTGTTTGTCTTTTCTTCATCCCCTCATCACCCCCTCTGGTTGTCCTGAATTAACAGCTATGCAGGTTGCAGCAGCAGACATTCCTAGCATCTCTTAATATTGGAGTTCTCCACTGTAGATTTGACTTTCTTCTCATATCTTCACACATTAACCTTTTAGGGGATACCTGCAGGGATTCTCACCCTGTTTCGCTTCACCTGGCCTCCAAGGCTTTCCTTTAAATTCTGGTAAAAGTCTCCCTGACCCCCTAAATTCAGCATCTTGCATTCATGCAGAAGTAGCCAATCCTCCTGGTATCATAGCTGCAGCATTCTCTGGGTGTCTGCTTGGCTCCACAGTAAAACAAATTTCAAGGACCCCTTTCTCAAGAAGGGTGTCCCCATGGTCTTTTAAATGAATTTTTACTTTTACACCTTTGAGCCTGAGATGAATGTGGTCTTGCCAATTCCTAAGATGCCCTCATGCCAGTTTCCTAGTGTCTCTTTGTAAAGTGCTAAGAATCTTTGTAGTAAGTATAATCTCTTTAACAACCACATCTTCTTTAGCTCCATTTTTGCTTCTACTTTTCTGGCCAAAGTGCCTGTTTTTTTTTTTTTTTAATCTTTCTGCTCTGCTTTCTGCTCCTCATTATCACAGTAAACTTGGATAAAGGATGCCAGGAATATTTATGGCATCCCCTGAAATTTCCTTTGTCAGGTTAATTAGAACATCACATTTAAATTCAGTCTCACAAGAAGCCTCAATACATGGGGAAAATGTAGCTACTTCTTTGCCAGAATTTAACATGAGTAGTCTCTAGTACAATTTCCACGAGAGTCCTCCTTTTCTAAAATATCATGAGCCCAGTGTTTACTCTCCACAGTCTTATTGGCTTTGTGATCTGCTGAGCTCCTACTAGAATTGCCCATTAAGTTCTGCTTACTATTCTAAAGTTTTTCCAGCTTGCACCTTTAATCTCTTTCTCTGTCTCCTTCTCTCTCTTTGGTACAAGAGATTTAACCCAGGGATGCTTCACCACTGAGCTATGCCACTAGATCCTTTTATTTTTTTTTTTATTTTAAGACAGGTCTCACTAAGTTGCTAAGGTCCTAAGTTATTGAGGCTTGCCTCAAACTTGTGATATTTCTTTCTTTTTTTAAAAATTGTTTTTACTTTTTAAATACATGACAGTGGAATGCATCACAATTCTTATTACACATATAGAACACAATTTTTCATATCTCTGTCAAACTTCTGATATTTCTGTTTCAGCTTCCTGAGTTGCTAGGATTACAAGCAGATGCCCCCACACTCAGTCAGATTGCATCTTTTAACTCTTCAAAATTCTTCACCTGCAAACAAGCTCCAAAGGCTTCTGAACCATATGGTCAGGGTAGTCAAAGCAATGACCCTATTTTTCAGTACCAATTTTTTATAAATAAACTTTTGGGAGATACTTTATAAATCAGAATTACCCCTGTGTGAGCAAGGCACACCCATGATTTCTTGAAGGAATTTTCACTTTCAGGCTCTTAAGCCTCCATTGAGTAAGGTCTTGCAAATTCCTGAGATGCCCCAAAACATTTTTTAATTATCTGTGAAAAATACTTAGTATCTCCTAAGTGGCTGTAATATCTTTAACATATATGACTTTCAAGGCTCCAATTAACTGCAATTTTATGGCCAAACTATAAATTTTAAAATTCTCTGCTTTTTGCTTCCATTTCTCATAATAAGCCTGATTAAAACCTGCCACCAAAATTTATGCCACTGCCTGAATGCTGGGCTGCCTTGAGATTAATTAATCCATTACCTTTATTTTTTTTTTTTTTTACTTGTTGATGATGCTTGATTTATTCATTAAAAAAAGTTCTTATGTACAAAATGAGCTGATGTTTGTTTCCAGGAGTTAAAAGCACTCTTTAAAAAATTAAATAAAAGTCAGGGCATGGATTACATGGAGCTGTTTTTTCTCAGAAGCACTTAAGTGAATGAACATGCCACAGGAAGCTATTACACACACATTGGGATGCTCAGTACTGCAGCTTCGCCCAGCAGATGCTTACCCTGGGCGGTGTCTGCACCTGGGCACAGAAGTGGGTTCCTATTTATACCCAGGGGTACAGGAGGTGTAGAGACTCACATCCACATTAGAATACCAACATCACCGGCTAACTGCCTCACAGCTGAACCAGAGTCGCAGAACTTGGGGTGACTGGAGGGCATCAGTGGCCAGCATGGCTTGTCCTCGCAGTGGCCTTGGGTACCTTGGTGCCACAGGGCAGAAGGTGAGGAAACCAAGGCAGCAGCATCACTTGGCCTTGACCCAGGGACCAGAGGCCATGGCCTACAACCAGCGCCCTTCTGCCCCAGGAGGCGGGCTGCAGGAGATCATTGGCAGCACTGGCTCGGCCACTGGTCAGACCCCTGACTGGGCTGCAGCTCCTGGACGGCAGGTATGGAGGTATGCAAGGCATGTCCCCAGCACTGAGCTCTAGCCAAGGTGTCTGGGGACCAAACCACCTAATTGCTGTGCTTATTCATTCGTGTGCACAAATCAAGAAAAGGACCATTAAATGCACATGCGGTGTGATCTTTTAGACCCACGATCAAAAGAGGACAGCAATTCTCCCAAGAAAAGAGGTTTACTTAGATGTTAGAATCACCTAGTGACTGCAGGAGCCTGGACACCAGAGGGCAGGGCTGCAGAGTGTGCCACTGTCTCAGTGAGGGTCTCACGAGGCCAAGACTGGCTGGTCAGTTCACTTGCTGGCCACTGTACTTTGAAATATTTTACTAATCCAAGGCTGTGATCTTAGTGTTCAGAGGAACTGTTCTGGCTGCTAAGGACCAGTGAGTTCTTTATTAAAAACACTATTCTGGGAGCTTCCGACAGACATGGGCATTTTAGGGCTTCCCAGAGGGTGGCTACAGCCTCCCCAGGCTTGAACATCTGAACCAGCAACTGGCTAGAGTCCTGGCCAAGGTGACCCTAGCTGTGACGGTAAGAACCAAAATGTGTGCTCATCTGCGGCTCCTGTGTGGACCACAGAATGCTGCAGTTAGGAACACCCTTCAAAATCGAGACGACATTTTCCAAAAATATTTTTATAGCACTTTAAATAATTTACAAAAAGCTACAAAAATCATATTTACCAGGACACATCTGTTAAATAAACCTCATGTTATTGTACACATGTACAGAGCTACATACAGGACTCTGGCTGCCACTCTCCTGCGCACTCGGCTCTCCACAAGGGGACAGGGCCAGGCTGCGCGTCATAGCTTGAGGACTCTGCCCTTCACCACTGAGCCACCGTCCTCCAGGGAGCTGTCGCTGCATTCACTGGTATCGCTGCCCAGCATCTCCTGGTCCTGATCATCCCTGTTCACCACCCTGTGAGCATACCTCAGGTCCAGGATGCCTTCCTCTGAGCCCAAGTTCCTCTTGTCCTGCAAACCGAGCCCTGCCCAGGCTTTCCAACTTGGCCAGTGCCCACTGTCCTTCTTCAAGAGCAAGTGTGGGCTTCCAAATATGGGGGCTGTGACGGGCCTGGGTCTCTCTGAAGGCTGAGAAGGACGGGCCCTGCAGAGGCAGGCCTAGGTGGGGACTGAAGAGGCCGGCCTGCTGGCCTTCCCAGGGGATGCTCTCCCAAAGTGGAACAGCTGGGTGGACAGCAGGGGAGAGAAGCCTGGAAAGGAGAGCTTCTTCCTGGGGTCCAACATGAAGCTGTGTGGTACCCTGGCCTGCCCCTGGGTCTACTTCTCTTTCTCACCCCTGAAGTCCCCGATCCATGCTGAACTCCAACCTTCTGAATTCAGTGACCATGGGCTGTGCAGCTGGCTGTGGTGGACAAGGTTACTCCAGGGGAGGGCCAGCTCAGCCTGGGGTCCCGGGTGGGGGACAGCAAGCTCCGGCTCCCATAGTTGACGTGAAAGATTCCTCTGGAGCTTCTGGTTTCGGCTCCTTCTGTGGCACAGCTGGGCAGCTGACCAAAAGCACTTTCTGTGGCTGCGGGCTCAGCACAGGGCGAGCGCTGTTCTTTGTGAACATAGACATTTCTCTTATTCACTGGACACCCTTTGGCAGAGGGGTTCCCACTTGCACTCCTGGGCAGTGTGGGCTCACATCCCTGCAGCAGCGGGGTGGTGGGAAGTGTGCTCTGTGTGGGCTGTGCCCTTCCTGCCAGAGATGAAGAGGCTGGGGGCTCACGGTCCCCCAGCTTTCTCTGTGCCCCTTAGTCCTTCAGCCAGTGGAGGGCTATCCCTGGCCCTCTGCTCCATGTGCACACGCCAGGCTGCAGAGCCGGGGGCCAGCTCCTTTCTGCAGGGCTCCTCCGGCAGGGCTGGGCCCTCTCCTTGAACTGCTGAACTGCTCACGGACTCCTTAGCCTTTTCTGCCCAAAACTTTCTAATCTCCAGTTCGATGCTGCCTTCACTGTCCATTGAACGCCGTCAGATAGGGAGCTGGGGGCAGAGCACGCATGGTCACGGGCTCCTATTTCCTTGGAGAATGGGGTCCCTTCAGGTGTCTCTTCCTGGACTGGAGAGCTGGGGCTGCGTCCTTGCCCCCCAGCTTCCTCCCCTCTGCTGTACCACTGAAGGCACCTGGCGGTCATCTCCCAGGCATGCCCTTCTGTCCCTTCTGGACATGGACAAGCAGCTCCTCAGCACCCAAGGGCCTCTGTCCTTCCAGGCTCTCGGGAGGCCTCCCAGTGTGTGCACCAATTGTGTCTCAGGGGTGCTGAACCTGATCTTCTTCCTGAAGGCTGCTGGGGGATCCCTGCACCTCTTCTTGAGCTTCCCCTTGGATCTCAGCAGGTTCTTGATGGCCGTGTCGAGGTCCTTGTCACTGTCCAGTGAGCTGCTCTTGTCATCGGAGCTTTCTCTCACCAACGCTCCTCCCTTCTTCTGCCTTCCCCTGTACCCCAAGGCCGTGCGACATGCAAATGTCACTGAGCATGAAAGGCCTGGAGGGGACAGGCTGGCTTCTGGCCTGGCACTCCCTGCCTGGGGCCTCACCCACGTTTCCCTGCCTGGATGGGTCCTGCCCGCTGTGGCCAGGCTGAGCTTGCCCCTGTCTGCAGTCGCCATCCTGGGCACTTTCTTTCATCTCCCTTGTTTTTTTGGGGGTGGACAACATCACAGAACCTCTGCGTTTTCTTCTACAGCTCAGTGGCAGTTCTGGGGTTTTAGAGAGGGGCCTTGGGGACACCGGTCTGGCTGCTGGGGCTAGGTGGGGAGAGTGGGCCTGGGGTGGGCTGTGAGCAGCTTTCGGCTCTGGCCAGCAGACTTCCTAACTGTGCCTTCAGAGCCAAAAACGTCTGGATCTCCTGCTCTATGCTGTCATCATTGTCCATGGAGCTGCTATCCCCATCAGAGCTGGAAGGCACGTTGGAGGAGCAGAAACGTGGGCCCACAGATGCGGCTCGCTGCCTCGCCCTCCACAGGCGCCCTGCAGGATGGTGTTGGAGATATCCAGGATTGCTTCAGCGCGTGGCCAGAGGCCCATTCCCAAAGCCCACTTCTGGTGGCGGTGGCTGCTGGAGGTACGGCAGCCCTGGCATCCCTTGGTGGCTTTGAATCCATTACCTTTAAATTCAGTCTTACATAAAATCTCAGTATATAAGCAAAATGTAGATAATTTTTTTTTAAGCCAGAATATAGCATGAGCAACCTCTAGTCCAATTCTTAATATAATCCTCACTCTGGTTTGAAACCTCATGAGCACAGACTTTATTGTATGCATTCTGATCTTCTGAGCTCCCACCAGAATCAAACATTAAACTCTGCTTACAAATTCTAAGCATTCTCTAGTCTAAATAGCCAAACCTTTTTAATATCCTTCTGCCAATAATCTCCAAAGGCTCAAAAACACATGGTCAGGAGTTAGGGCAATGACTCCACCTCTGAGTACCAATTAGATTTGTGTTAGTCATCTTTTAGTCACTGTGACCAAAATACCTGACAAAAGCAACTTTGAGGAGGAAATATTAATTTTGAACTCAGGGTTTTGGAGTTTCCTTCCATGGTCATGTGGCTCCATTGCTCTAGGCCAGAGGTGATGTAGAACATCATAGCAAAAGGGCATGGAAGAGGATAACTGCTCAGTTCATGACTGCTGGGGAGTAGAGATAGAAAGGGAAACAACGCAGGAAAGATAAATCCTTCCAGGGCATGCCCCTAGTGACCCACCTTCTCCAACCATGCCCCACATACCCATAGTTACCACTCAGTCAGTCCATTCAAACCACACGTACTGATTAGGTTACAGTTCTCATGATCGAATAATTTCACATTTGGATATTCCTGCATTAACACAAGAGCTTTTGGATGATACATCATCCAAACAATAACAATTTTCTTCTATTTTATGTTTATAGATATTTCCCCCCCTATCTAATAAATGCTTAATAAATGATTGCTGGCTTGAAGGCTAGAAGCCATAGGAGAAATAATACTAACTTCAGAAAGAATGACAGGTTCTGTTTTGGATAACTAATTGCCTACGTTTGGAAAACTACCTCATTGGGCCTCAGTTTTGTCATTTTTAAAATCAAAATGTTTGAAAAGAATGCTCTCTAAGGTGCTTCCTTAACAAACCACTAATTTTATATCTGTCTCTGAAGGATGTTCCCCACAGATACCTTTACTTTAATTTTTTTCGAAGTACTTTAGTATTTAAGAGCATGTGTTTTAAAGTCAGATTGTGGTTTCATTCCACTTATCCTTGAGTAGTTAATCCTCAGTTATCTCATGAAATGAAATTGAGTAATATTAACACCATAGTTTTATCCTAACTGTGAAATAAAATAAAACGTATTAAGCCTTGAGCATAGAGCTTGTGCTTAATAGTTTTGTTATCTATGACTAGGATCAAGCTCATTAATTAAGAAATAGAGTTTAAAACATAGAAGTATAAAAACTTAGTGTGTTTTCATAACTATGAACACTTTTATTCTGGAAACATTTGGGATGTACTGCTGATGGATTTGTAATTGTAGTTGTAATAGGCCATTATCTCTCTCTCTCTCTCTCTCTCCCTCTCTGCATATATATATATATATATATATATATATATATATATATATATATATATATATATATATATTCCTTCTAGTATTAAAGTTCTTCACCCAGGTTCATAGACCTTTCCTCTATAGTACAGGGGTCTGTGAACTTGTACTTGCACGAAAAAATTAAAATTTATGAATATTGCTGGGTGTAGTGGTGATGCCTATAATCTCAGCAGCTCAGGAGTCTGAGGTAGAAGGATGCTAAGTTCAAAGCCAGCCTCAGCAACTTAGCAAATTTTAAGCAGCTTAGTGAGACTCTGTCTTAAAATAAAGTTTAAAAAGGGATGGGGATGTGGCTCAGTGGTTAAGTGCCCTGAGGTTCAATTCCTGGTTCAAAAAAGAAAAATTATAAACATTAGTGTTTTTGTTGAGAATAAGATCCCTCCAGCAGGCCTTGTTTGGCTCTATTTCTGATGTTGCTATTGTTTAAATTTTATGATCAAAATTTATATTCTAACTTTGAAGTTGTTTGAATTTATTTTAAATGCTTTAACTCCCTAGATTCATTTTATCTCATTTGTACTTCCAGGATATTTCTTATAGACTCAGGCCAGAGAAAGGTAAAAGTAGGAAAGAAGTTAAAAAGAGCACAAATAAAATAGAATCCAGAGGTTTAGAGTAAGAAGAGATAATTATACATAATTCTGTCTTGAAAAATTAGAAATAGTAAACTGTGAGAGATTTTACAACTTAAGATCATTTTGTTTTATCTGTGAATATGCTGCCAGGCTTACTTTCATTACTTTAAAAATTCCAGGTAATCCTGAAGTTTTGTGTGCTATGTTGATGTAGTTGATTTTATTTATTTATTCATTCATTTATGGAAGGTTCATTGATTCATTCATTCATTGTATATCAGATTACTTATTTTATGCCAGACTTTTTAGAAACTATTTCTATGGTATCATTTTGCTACAGACTTAACTTCTATGACTCTTTAGTTTAAACACACCACTGTTTTTGAGTAGAATTTTCTTTGTGGCTTTATGAAGATAGAAAGATAGACATATAGGCCAACAGATACATAGATATAGATTGAACTTCTCTTTGGAAGGTTCATAGACTTCCAAATTAAACAACTTTTTGTGACATTGTAAGAGGAGTTTCAGAACAATTTCTTGAATTATGAACCAGAAAAACCTCTGATTTATGATACATCTACTGTAGGCTAGATTGGCAAGTATTTACTCAAAACAACATTTACTCTATTGAAAAATTTAAACATTTTCCAAAACACATGCTTGTAGATATTGCTGTAACCTGCATGGTAAGTGAACAGTTCTCCAAATGCAGGCAGTGGGTGGATTAAGAAAATAAGAAATTATAAGAAAAAAAGACAAAAACTCAATTATAGGTGAAAAGTGGGACTCAGTGGGTGAATTAGCCCTGGTGAAGTGTGCTTCAGCAATGAGCAAGGCTGTACTTTTTATATAGGTTTTAAACATGAAAAAGGATTCACTGTGGAAAGGCTTCTTGGGGTAAACAGGAGGAAGTTGTGAGTGAAACAGCTTAGTTGGGGCTTTTCAGTTTAGGCCCATCTGTTCTACCTCTGGGCAGCTGGGATTCAAAAAAAAAAAAAAAAAAAAAAGACTTTTGAACTAGCAAATTCCATGACAAGCATGGAATTCTCCCTATCAACAGGAGTCACCTGCAGATGGATGTTTCTCTCAGTGCCTTTACACTGGGAAGATTCCCAGGAAAGACATATCACTGGGAATACATAGTTCAAAACAATTACTCTTTCACAGCTCCAGACACAGATACATAAAGATAAATCTGAAAATACAGGTGAAAAAAGGCCAGAAATTCTCATCTTTTTATCAAGAGTGTCAATGTTAAAATATTGGTTAATGTCTCTTTTTTTTCTTTCCTGTGTGCATCACCGTCTGAAAGAACTGGCAGTCAGCTCTAAGTTTCTTCAGGTGGGTCACTGTTTGAAGACAGACACTTCTTTTGTTTGTATGCACAGAAGTGAGTATTGCTAAAAAAGCCAGGTCCCATGTGGGATCGATCTTCTGAGCAAGTATGTAACTTGTCTTGGTGGTGGGTATTCTTTGTTTTCCTGAGGGACATTAAGTTCTTTCTTTATCTGAAAATTCTATTATTTGGATGTCTCTCCAGTATTAGGATTAATTTGTTTCCTTCTTTTTCATTTATTATCTCTCTTTCATCCCTCTTTCATCTCCTAGTTCACTGGGAAATTTCCATAAATTCATAATTCAACATACTTGTTTTATTTATATTTTTTTGATTATTATATTTTCAGTTTCAAAGAGTGTGTTCTCAACCTCTGATGATTCCCTTTTTACATCAACTTATTTCCTTTCTTTCTTTCTTTTCTTTTCTTTTTCTTTTTGCATAACAGGAATTGATCCCTGGCCTCTCTTATTTCTGAGAAATCTGTCATAATATTTTTTGTTTCTCTATTTTTAATATTGTCTTGGTTTCTTGGGCTTTCAACAATCTGATCATGGTAAACTAGTTATGAGTTTTTGTTGTTTTTTTGTGATGCTGGTGTTGGCAAACGTTAGGCAAGTGCTCTACCACTAAATTACATTATGATTTATTATTTATTTATTTTATTTATTCTAATTGAGCTTCCTGAATTTCTTGGAACTTTGAGTTGACATTTTATTATAATTGAAAAACTGTTGCCCAGTATTTCTTCTAATAGTCCTTTGTCCTGTTTTGTCTCCATTATGTTTGGAAATTCCAGCAGATACATTAGAGCATTTTATATTTTGCACACATTTATACATTTTATTTTTACTTTCCTTTGTGTTTCAGTTAGAATAGTGTCTACTTTCTCTTAGGGTTTATTAATCCTTTCTTTTTCGGTTAAGTCTGTCAAATGTTTTTTAGTTTATTTTTATGTTTTTATTAGTGCATTATAGTTATAGATAATATTGAGGTTCATTTTGACATATTCATAAATGCATTAATATCAAATGGCTTTTACATTTTTAATACTTTTTAGTATTTCATTGGATTCATTTTCATGAATATTTTCATTAGAATAGTCACAATTTGAACTTATCTACAGATTCTTGCATCTGGATTATTTGAGTATGTTCCTATTGACTGATGACTTTTCTCTTGATTTGGGAGGACATCTACCAAATAGTACTCTCTATTGCATATCAAGATTTGAATATTTAGTTGAAATTTAGTGTTTTTATTAAACCCTCATCTCTTCTTACTTTCTTTTATAACTTTTTAAAAAGGTATTTAAGACATATGAGAAGGTATACAGAATAAAACAATGGACCCCTATAGCTCTCCACAGCCACAGGGCTGAGGTTGCTAAAGATGATGTATAGAATCTCATTTTGGTAGTAGCTGAATTTACAATCTAAGTTGACCTCTCAGCCTCATAGTGTGTTTAAGTGAGGATACTGATTAGGAAAGGATGGTGTCCTGTAAGTTGGGGAAAGATTGTGTTGGAAAACTCTGATTAATCTGGGGACATGAAGTTTATATTCTGATGAATCTTCTTTGCCAGGGGAAGAGATCTTCACACACTCAACATAAGAGATCTCTCAACATCCAGTGAAAGTGACCACTCATTCCCAATGTATTGCCTTTCCCACCCCCATCTATGGGCATTAATCCTGTATTTTCTGAGGAAACCATAATGGCATCCTTTGAGGCAGTTTCCATGCAAGATAAAGCTAATCTTCTCCCCTCTACTCTCTTTTCCTTCTAGACCTATAACTTGATTCAAGTCCCAACAGCAGTTTTCTAAAAAGTGAAATATAAGTTTTAGCCTATGAGGAGGTATACTGTACTCCAAAAGAATGACTTGAATTTTCTAATTTATATAGACAGAAATCCAGTTATAGAAATGGATGCTGTAAGTCTGGTGTCAGATGGAAGCAACATAAAGTTGGATCAGACTGAATTCATTGCTGAGGTTCAGCATTGAATGTAGTAGCTGGGGTAGTTAGAAAGGACAATAATGTTTGATTGGTTGGCTGAAATATTGATGGACAGGTTATTCACAGAGAGTGAATTGGAAATGACAGACCAGACTCAGTTCAAGGTTTAATGTAGAGTGAGGGAGTCAAAGGCCTGGAGAGATGGAATGTTAGAGCGAATTTGTCCTTTAAGACCTAGTCACTCACACTGAGAGGGCACAGGAAACACATTTGGCAAAGACTATGTAAAGTAAGTTTGTGAGAGGAACACTGGTTTAAGAGTGTTACCAAAAGATAACAAAGTTACAAGTGACCAATAAAAATACAACACAGGTTCTCTGATCTCTGACTCTAAAACCTTTTAAACTTTTCTTATTATACAACATTTTCCTTATGAATTTTGAGCTTTGAAATAAGAAATTTAATGTAGTGTTCTAAGAATTTGCAAGAAAGTGGTGATGAGGAAAAAATGTTACCCCCCCCCCAAAAAAAAAGGAAGAAAGGAAAGAAAAAGAAAAGAAAACAGAGAAAATCTTAAGGACAATTTTTTTATACACAGGTTTTTATAGTCCAGAATATGTCATTTAGATCATCGAGAAAAGGCCAACTATTTTTTCCTCCTCAGGGTCATGAGGTTAAGAGACTTCAGAAGGGAGAGCAGTGCTACATCTTCTCAGAGAAGTATACATAACCCAAAGAACATCAAAATAAAAAGCCCTCAATGCCACATTCCTATTTTAAAATGCCTATGGGAACCATGGCAAATAGCAACTTCATTGGTTTTTAGCCATCCCAAATTTTCATTAAAAATGACATAATGCTTTGGAAGCTCCCAAGTTGTCCAACTTTTACTATTCAAGAGGGCAATCAAGCTTCTGTCAGGGTCATAAAGGACTCTATAGGAAGGAAGGAAAATCTAGGACATTAAGGATGTTTTAAGCAATTAACTGTGCAATTACAAGTGTCATTATAAGAGGCAAGCAGATACTTTACTTCTGTTATTGATCTGATGCGAGGTGTCTCCCCAGAAACTCCTGGTCTAATTCAGGAATATAAGAGGTGAGATGATTGGATTGAGAGCTGCAATCTAATCAGCCCACCCTAGTTTGAATGGATGAACTGGGTGGTAAGTGTTGGAGCATGGTTGGAGGAGGTGGGTCATTAGAGGTGTGCCCTAGAAGCAACCATCTTCCCTGTGGCTCCATCTCCTCTCTCTCTGTGTTTCCTGGCTGCCAGGAACAGAACAGCTTCCCTTTGCCACAGCCTTCTGCCATGATGTTCTGACCCACCTTGGGCCAAGAGCAATGGAGTCATCCAACTATGGACAAAAATCTCTGAAACTATGAGCTCAAAATAAACATTTCCTCCACTAAGTTGTTCTTGTCAGGTATTTTGGTCACAGTGATGAAAAACTGACTAACGTAAGTACATAAAATAAGACAATGTAATGGTGGAAGTTGAGATTTGGAGATGCTACTTTGCCAGATTTGAATACAGAATAAAAGGCTATGAGCCCAGAAAAGTGCCCCTGAAAGCTGGAAAAGTTCAGGAAGCAGATTCTCTCCTATGCACTCTAGCATGGCCTTGCTGATACCCAGGTTTCAGCTGATTTTGAAGCTGACATTGGACTTCTACTAATTAGAATTATTGTTAGTGTTGTTCTAAGCCATCAAGTTTGTGGAATTTGTTACAACATCCATAGAAAGCCCATACATACTTGATTTTACTTTTCTCTATCTTTCTGTGCACATGTAAGATAATAGCTGTTGCAATCATTTACAAATATGCATATATATTCAATTATGTATATATTCCACATATAGAGATATATGTTGAATATATTGGTATATATTAAATTTGTGTGAAAACATGTTCAAAATTATCTGATTCAAAATCCAAATTCCTGCAAGGAAGGTATGATTGGTCTAATTTTAGTGGTCACTCCTGATTCACTTATTTATGAAAAGAATGAGTTAGTAAGAAGTCATATCTCCCTGTGTCCACAAAGCTTCTGAGAAGGTATTGTGAGGGGGCTTTACAAAGTATGTGGAAACACAAGAAAGACAAAAGACATCTCTAGGAGCAAATAGTCCTGAGTAGCATGGTCACTGACTATCTGGTTATATGGACAAAGATGGGAGCCTTCAGAGTTGGCATGGAATCTACTATAGAAGAGCATAGAAAGGGTGCTACCTGAGAAATGGATTTAGGATATTATAAGAAATCACAGTGCATCATAAGATAATATAGTGAACAAATGTTTAAAGATCAAAAATAAAAAAAAAAAACAATGACTCTAAGAATTAAGTAGTCACATCATTTTCTGGAGATTGGGGAGAGGATAATGAATAAGGGGAGGTACATTTGATCAGTGCATGCTATATGCATGTATGAAAATATCACATTGAATCTCATTAATATGTATAATTGATACATGTTAATATATATTTTTAAAAAAACTTAATTTTTTAGTAAACTGAGAAATGAGTTTACAATAACCTTCAATAATAGTGAACAATGAAACATCAATTAGAAATAAAATGTTAAATTGTTTATATTTGAGTAGCTTTGTCAAGCCAAAAGACACCATAAATAATGTTAAAAGCCAAGGAATAGCTGAGAAAAGATAGTTGCAAGTAATATTACCATTAGTATTAGTTTTTAATACATAAGAAGAACAGCAAACCAATAAGAAATATTTAAATGATACCTTAGAAAAATAGCCAAATAGTGCTTCACAAAAGAGGAAGTCCAGATGCTCAATAATTGAATGAAAAGGTGAGCAAACTCAATAATTCAAACAATCAAAGATCAAAAGTGTTTGCAATGGCAAAGAAAAACATCTCACTTACTGCTGGCAGGAGGGTAAATTGGTGCAATCATTTTTGAGATGATTTTGACAATATTGAGGCAACTTCAAAATAAAGATGTTCTCTGATGGAGCAATTACAGTCCCAGTTAAATACAGAACAGTAGTACATTGACAAAGGAAGCTATGTATAAGAATATTTAGTGTAACATTGTAACAAAATGAAAGGAAATGAGTAAATGTCCATCAACAATAGTATGAATATTTTACTTTTTACATCTACTTTGGAACGCCTAATAGTTTAAGTGAATTATATAGAACTAAACTCATTTAAGTCTTATATAGAACTAAACTCAAGAGTTGATGAATGAAGAAAATTTCAAAAAGTGATGTATATGTTATGATATTTAATAATTTTCATAAATTTGGAAAGCTAGTCCCTATAATTTTTATAGATTAATTGAAATAAAAATGTTAAGATTATCTTGATCATTTTATATTGTGCATTATTATTATTATAAAAGTGTGTTATTATAGGAAACAAGGGAGGAAATGAGATTAGGAATATATTTAGGAGAATATCATTTATACCTAGAAATTTAATTGAAAAACTTCTAGTAGAAATAATGGAAACAATATGGGGTGCAATGCTAACTTTTCGTTAAGAGGAGTGATGTGTACACAGGTATTTATTATATTGCTTTGTATTTTTTCTTATGTTCAAAATATTATAGGATACAATAAAAAGTAGTATATGACATTATAAATTTTTGTGAAATATAGAGTTAACACAAGTATTATTTATTTGACATTGATTTTTATTAATAAAAATTGTAGAGAAAGCTATTTGTTTAGGAGGCTAGGGTTAAAAAACTCATTTGCTGAATCTTTTTACAGAACCCCAGCCCACTCACAGTTATTTAAGTTATGCTGAACACAAAATACAGCACACAGAAAGATACAGGTGGCTGTACACTGCAAAATATGGATCATAACATCATAGAGCCCAGGTTACACGACGAGCTTGGACATGTGATCTGTTCGCAGTGTCTTCCTTTGAATTATGGGAGTGCACACGGACGATGCTACGAGGCATCACAGTACGTTCTGGAAGCGAAGTAACTTGGATGGAACTCCCAGACAGCTGTAGATCTTTGGCAGATTTTTGGGTTTTCAGGCAGGTACAGCTATTTACAAACACCTTGTATTCTATGAAAGAGAGGACACCTAGGGAAAGCACAAGCAGGGAAGCAGGATAAAGGAACAATGAAGAGTCACAGAAACATTTCCCTTTATGTTGACAGAAGACCTGGACCCAGAGCCTGGTGGATCCCTGCCAACTACCCAAAGCCATCAAGTAAAAGGGAATGCTTTAGTGGAAGAGACTGAAAACACATGCATTAACATCTTACATGCTTCTCAGCTCAAGAAAAGTGAGAATTCTTTTTGAAAGAAGATGTACTTCTGTCTGATTTAGGGAGAGCAATTTTCAAAGAAATTTTATGAGGAGGATCTCCTTTTAGCACCAGACACTGCTTCTCTCTTCCCTCAAACTGCTCAGGCACTACACTATATTCCCAGGCTCACTGCCCCTCTCCATACAATTGAGCATTCCAGTCTCAGCCACTCTCCTGGGTGGTGAGCATGACAGTTATCTCTTCCCTAAACTGGGGAAGGTATGAAAGATGGAAGAAAAAAATGGAGCACAGTGAACACTTCACCCAGGCCTGGTTTCCAGCTCTTTCCTCAGAGGAGCTGTCTTTAGAGAATGAGTTCAGAAGATCTTTAGTCTTTTTTTTTTTAATTTATTGTTGGTCATTCAAAACATTACAAAGTTCTTAATATATCATATTTCACAATTTGATTCAAGTGGGTTATGAACTCCCATTTTTACCCCATATACCGATTGCTGTATCACATCAGTTACACTTCCGTTGATTTACATATTGCCATTCTAGTGACTGATGTATTCTGCTGTTTATCCTATTCTCTACTATCCCCCTTCCCCTCCCCTCCCCTCCCCTCCCCTTTTCTCTCTCTACCCCCTCTACTGTAAATCATTTCTTCACTTGTATTAGTTTTCTCTTACCCCTCCTTTCCTCTTATATGTAATTGAGTATGACCCTGAGGCTCACCTTCCAATTCCATGCGATTTGCCTTCTCTCTCCCTTTCCCTCCCACCTATCATCCCTGTTTAATGTTAATCTTCTTCTCAAGCTCTTCGTCCCTACCCTGTCCTTGGTTACTCCCCTTATATCAAAGCAGTCATTTGGCATTTGTTTTTTAAGGATTGGCTAGCTTCGCTTAGCATAATCTGCTCTAATGCCATCCATTTCCCTCAAAATTCTATGATTTTGTCATTTCTTAATGCAGAGTAATACTCCATTGTGTATAAATGCCACATTTTTTTAATCCATTCATCTATTGAAGGGCATCTAGGTTGGTTCCACAATCTTGCTATCGTGAATTGTGCTGCTATGAACATCGATGTAGCAGTGTCCCTGTAGCATGCTCTTATTAGGTCTTTAGGGAATAGACCGAGAAGGGGAATAGCTGGGTCAAATGGTAGTTCCATTCCCAGCTTTCCAAGAAATCTCCATACTGCTTTCCAAATTGGCTGCACCAATTTGCAGTCCCACCAACAATGAACAAGTGTACCCTTTTCCCCGCATCCTCGCCAGCACTTGTTGTTGTTGGACTTCCTAATGTCTGCCAATCTTACTGGAGTGAGATGGTATCTTAGGGTGGTTTTGATTTGCATTTCTCTGACTGCTAGCGATGGTGAGCATTTTTTCATGTACTTGTTAATTGATTGTATGTCCTCCTCTGAGAAGTGTCTGTTCAGGTCCTTGGCCCATTTGTTGATTGGGTTGTTAAGGTTTGTACCTTTTGCTCCATTCCACTGTCCCATACTTTCACCCTGACCCCTACCAGGAGTAGAAGGGTTCCCTTCACTCTTTAAGGACCCCGAGGACACTCACTACAGGCTAGAAGGAGGATGATGGTGAAGTAGGCAGTGGCAGCTACCCAGGTGATCTTGAAACTAGAGAAGTACACAGTTTTACCTTTCCTTAGCATACCATCATACAGTAGAAGTGCACAGAACAGCAGGATACCTGGTGTCCAGAAAAAAAAAGAGAAAATGGTCTCAAATCAGAAACTTTGATTCCTTTAACTCTGCACCTGACATCCCAGCCTCCACCCTCTCCAATTGCATCTTACCCAAAGACTGGTATCAATTTAGTGTGAGATCTAACACTGCACATATCTCTAAATCAGAGAACTGGGAAGGCCAGCTGGTCAGAGACTGTACCATGGGACCTACAAACCTACTATAACTCCACACCTGTGTTAGGAGAGCTAGTTACCTGTCAAGAGACTGAAGAGGAAAATGATGAGGTAGACATATTTATTTTGAGGAATAATGTAGGTGAAAAGCAATCCCAAGATGAAGTTAGAGGTGCAGGAAGTGATCAAGACTGTTAGCATCATAATCCTGATAATTTTCAGGCCATCTGTTGGAAAGCAGAAGTTGCACTGAGAAAAGGACACATATTTCTTTTAGACTCATTTCCACCTGGGACCCACATATCTCTAGGTAAAAAATGAGAACAGGGTAAAATATTTGATTAAGTAACTAAGAGAGAAAGAGGAAGAGGATAAAGAGGCAGGTGTCTTTAGGCTGGAAAAGGACTTTATAAGCTTCTTTCTCATTCCCCCCCGCCCCCATCCCCAGAACTCATTTCTTATCAAATACCTTAGTTTACCTGTCCTTATAGTGGCAATATAACCTATATTCCTTCTTGTCAGTTACCTTCCTTTTCAAATAGCCCTTCTACTTTCATTGTTCTAACCACCCTGCTGTCACCAAGTTTTCTCAGATATTTAGCAATTAAGTCTCTAAGCTTCTAATGTTTTCTCCTAAACACCTAAACGATGAGATTTTAGAGTCTGCCCTGAGTGTGTTGATTATGGAAGTGGGCACACACTGCAGCCTGAGGAAGTTGCTCCACAGAATACTAGGTAAGTTAATGAGATGATCAGAGTCGAGAACAATGAAATCTTCCTCTTCACCCATCAATTTTCAAAGCATAATTCTGACCTTCTGGCCAAACAGCAGTACAACACGTCATCCATGGATTGTGGATAGTCTCATTGTTCGCTGTCTGGTTGTTTGTTGCCTCGTTGTTTGTGGTCTTGTTTGCTGTCTCGTTGTTTGTTGCCTCGTCTGTTGTCTTGTTTGTTGTCTGGTTGTCTGTTGTCTCATTTATTGTCTCGTTGTTTGTTGTCTTGTTTGTTGTTTTGGGGACTAACTTAATCCATTCCTCCAAAATGACTCCTACTATCAAGAAGAGTACTATCCAGGAGGACACGAGTATATTGGTGGCTTGGATATGCCTTGATGACATAGGCATTATTTTGGGTGGAAATTTCTAGCTGAGACCACAACAAATATTTCAAAAGTCTCTTTGATAAGTCACAGGAGGAAAGGGAAAATCTGGACTTTTAGTGAATACTGATACATGGGCAGTGGCAGAAGTAGGCTGTGGAACAGAGAAGATAACTTCCTTTCTTTACCATTCCTGTATTGAGGGTGGTGTGTCGTTAGGCAACAAACTGCCACGGAATCACCTATTGGTTTGACCCTTGACCCTGGGGCCTATTAAGTAGAAGGACCAAGATGCTCAGAGGGGCTGAGAGAGCTATCAGACATAGAGGGAGATCTGATATCATACCCCCCCCACACACACACACAGAAAGAGGGGAGGGAGGGAGGGAGAGAGAGAGACACTGAAGGAGAGACTGAGGGAGAGAGAAACCTATCAACTGTAGGGATGAACAGAGGCCTTGAAAGAAGCTAGACACTCATGACTACAGCAGTTCCATTTTAGAGTTAGAATTACCAATTCCAGGATTAGTTGACATGCAGCAGGCTTCTGTGAAGAGGATTTCAAGATCATTTGGATGATTAGTCAGCTAGCTAGCTAGCACCGCTGCAAAAGGAATGACCATTCCAAATATAGAATATTTTGAGGAAACTCAGGATCATTTTGGCATTTCCCAGCCCAGTTTATTTAGTGAGGCTGTCAAGAAATAGACCAGTGCCTTGAAATCTGAAGAACTGGCCCGATACACTGGGCCATTGTAGTCTAATATCACAAGGTATAGACCATCATTTCTTGGCAGAATTGCCTTTGTAACTTGTAAGAGAAAACATTTTTAGATTCCTTGAGTAGGCAACCATGGTACATACTAAGCAGAAACTGAGGGCTTGTACTGAAATCCCCCAATTTCCTTTTACTGAATAAACAGGAAATCTTCTCCAAAGGACCCTTTCTGCCTATTATTGTTTTGACCTTCTTGCAGGCCACTTTCTCAGGGTCAAAATGGCTTCTTTAATTGCCTTAAACATGCTACGTTGTCTCTCTTCCAGCCCTTTCTATACATCTTTTTGTTGTTGTTGTTGAACTGTGTATTGAATCCAGGGGTGCTATACCATGGAGATACATCCTTAGATTTTTTTTTTTTTGAGACAGGGTCTTGATAAGTTTTTCAGAGTATCACTGAGACACTGAGGCTGATATTGACCTTGTGATCCTTCTGCCTCAGGCTCCCAAGTTGCTTGGAATATATGTATGAGTCCCTATGCCCAGCTTTTAAACTTTTTTTTCTCTGATTATATATATAATTTGTTCTTATTCATTATATATTGTAGTAGAATGTATTTTGACATAAATACACAAAGTACAACTTCTCATTCTTCTGGTTGTATATAATGTAGAATTACATTGGTTGTGTAATCATATATGCACATAGGATAGTAATTTCTGGTTCATTCTACCGTCTTTCCTATTCCCATTCCCCCTCCCTTCCCTTCATTCCCCTTTGTCTAATCCAAAGTACTTCTATTCTTTCCTATCTCCCAATTATTAATTCAGGTTTTTTTTTTTTTTTGGTTTTAAGTTTTTTGCATTATTTATATATCTTGGAGATTAATGCTCTATCTGAGGCACTAAATATCTTTTGATAGTGTATTTTACCTTTTTAATTTATAAATAACAATGCTCAACAATGTATTTAATCTTACAAAGGAGTCTTTATGGTGAAGGAAATGGACTTAGGATCCTGGGTTTCAATCCTGGGTCCACTTAGCAGACATGTGATCCTAGAGATAATAATACTACATAATACTTTTGTAAAGATTAAATGAATTTAGAGATGTTACGTGCCAAAAGATTTCTTTGCAAATAGTCAATAACGTGTAAACCATTACTGTCATATTAATTTAGGTTTCCTGGGAAAGAGACTGGGAGGGAAATCGGTAGTGGGGCAGTTTATTGGGAAGTACACCTGGGGACCACATCTGTGTTTAAGGGCAGCAGACTTTAATTGGAAGTTGAACTGAGAGGTACTTGCAATAGAAGAAACATTAGCCAATCCCATCAGTAGTGCTGGAACCTGGGTCATCCATCAGAATCATTCTGAACAGAGGCAAGAGAGCTAAGGTTGTTTTATACTGGGCATTAGATTGTCTTTGAAAGCAGGGTACCCTGGGGTGAGATCTCCCTTCTGTTTCAGGGGCAATTCCTAATCTCTCAGGAACCACAAGCCTCACAGAGATTTCTCTACTGTACTACAAAGCTTGCTGTTTGAGTTGCCAACTACCATGGAATCAATCATCTATTGCTTTGATCCTTGATCCAGGGGCCTCACAGAGTGGAAGGACCTAGAGGGTAGACAAGGCAACTCTTATGCTTATGTTTTTGCCTATTGATGATTTTCTTTTAAAGCTATAGATTCTTATAAGTACTTAGGAAGATTTATGTCTTTTAAATTACTGTTTCTCTTTTTCTTTGTATACTCTATGTTTGGTATATGAAAATTGCTGCTGTGTTATTTGGGACATAGATATTTGTAAATGTTTTTTATTTTCATTGTGAATTGGAGCCATAATCTTTACTTGTTTTTGTTACTGTCAATTAACTTGTAGTCTGATTCTACTTTTTTTGGCATTAAGATTGTGACTATTGATTTCCTTTTATTTGCATTTCCCATGAATATTTGTTCCTCCTTATTTTTAGCTTATTTGTGTCAGTATATTTTAGTGTGTACTTTGTATGCAGCATAAAATTGAATTTTTCTTCAGAAACCCATAAGAAAGCACTTTAAAAACTATACACATTAAGTGCATTTACATTCAATATTTCACTTGTTTGATATATCATTTTATATTCATTTTCTTCAGCATATCTGTATTTGATAAATATGTAGAAAAGTCACTTATTATATAATTTCTGTGCTATTTATTTTTAAAATATTTTTGGCATTTAGGGAAACAGTTTTAATCTAGACTTTTTTAAAAACAATTTTTACTTAATGCTCTTAAATCTTTTTACTGCAGATATTTTTTGGCTTTCAACTCTGAAGTAAAATAAAATGAGCTCATAATGTCTTCTTGCCTATCTCTGCTTTTAGCCACCCAGTTTTAATTGAATGTATTATCTTTTGAATGGCTCATCTTTATACTCTTAAAGATAATTAGTAGACTTTTACTATACTATTTTAAAACTTTCCTTTAATCCCTAACTCTTATTCATGAGGTATTCAGTGACCTTCAATTTCCTTACTCTTTTCCACTCCTCTTGACATATTTAAGATTTCATTATATTTAATTTGCAAGGGCAGGTACAGTTCTTCCACCTAACCATTCAC
Organism: Spermophilus citellus; assembly: GCF_964194105.1. Classification (NCBI taxonomy): domain Eukaryota; kingdom Metazoa; phylum Chordata; class Mammalia; order Rodentia; family Sciuridae; genus Spermophilus; species Spermophilus citellus. The sequence goes on along the minus strand of NC_138183.1, from coordinate 143,514,378 downwards.
CTTTTATTTTCATTATAGATCCACAGTTATGTCCAATCCTTATAATCTCTTCTTGCTGACGGTCCCTCACTCCCACCCCCCTGTCCCCACACACCTGGAGCCATCTTTTAGACAAATTGATTCTTTGATAAATATTTAATAAGGGCAGATGGGTACAATATTCTGTGCTTACATGCTTAAAACTGTTTTCCAAGTTTTGGTACTTACAAAATTCTTAGCTAGGTATAATATTCTTCATCCACACTTTCTTTTTCTGAGTAACTTTTTTAGTGTTTCTTCAGTCTTTTGCTTTAAAATGATCTTGTCCAGAAATTTGAGGTCCACTTATCTTTTATGTTTTGTTTTTGCCTTTGTAAGAGACTTGGTATCTTTGCCAGGAAATGCAGAGGATTTTTTTCATAAGCTTAAATTTTGATATTTTAAAACATGTTTTGACATTGTATATTCTGGTTCAATTTTTTTTTCATTAACTAAATTTATTACTTTTAATGGAGCTTAAATTGTCCATTTTTTTGCATTACAATTCTTTATACACATATATACCACAATTTTTCATATCTCTGTTTGTATATAAGGTATGTTGACACCAAATTCAAATCTTATTCTGGTTCAATTTTTACAGGTTTACAATATGCCTTTTCAGCATGTAGATGCAGATGTTTTATTTCAGGAAAAGTTTTGTGATTGAATATTTATTTGTTTAATTTATTTTTTCTTCTTTATGAAATCCAATTGTTATATCTTTTTTTTTTTTTTTTTTGGCCTTTTCCCAATAGCTGTCATTTTCTCTTGAATTCTTTTTTCTTGACATTTATTTTTTTTTATTTTTATTTTTTATTTACATAGAACAGCTCAATGCATTATAATTCATATTACACATATAGAGCAGAATTGTTCATATCTCTGGTTGTATACAAAGTATATTTATAATAATTCATGTCTTCATACGTGTACTTTGGATAATGATGTCCATCTCATTCTACCATCATTTTTAATCCCATGCCCCTTCCCTTCCAACCCCTCTGCCCTATCTAGAGTTTGTCTATTCCTCACTTGTTCCCCCTCTCTACCCTACTATGAATCAGCCTCCTTCAGAGAGAACATACGGCGTTTGGTTTTTCAGGATTGGCTAACTTAGCATTATCTTCTCCAACTTTGTCCATTTAGCTGCAAATGCCATGATTTTATTCTCTTTTATTGCTGAGTTAAATATTCCATTGTGTCTATATGCCACATTTTTTTTTATCTATTCATCTACGGAAGGGCATCTAGGTTGGTTTCACAGTTTAACTAGTGTGAATTGTGCTGCTATAAACATTGATGTGGCTGTGTCCCTGTAGTATGCTGTTTTTAAGTCCTTTGGTAAAGACCAAAGAGAGGGGATAGCTGGGTCAAATGGTGGTTCCATTCCCAGTTTTCCAAGGAATCTCAATACTGTTTTCCATATTGGCTGCACCAATTTTCAGTCTCACCAGCAGTGTATGATTGTACCTTCCCCCCACATCCTTGCCAACACTTATTGTTGTTTATCTTCATAATAGCTGCCATTCTGACTGGAGAGAGATGAAATCTTAGAGTGGTTTTGATTTGCATTTCTCTAATTGCTAGAGATGTTGAACATTTTTTCATATATTTGTTGACTGATTGTACATCATTTTCTGAGAAGTGTTTCTTCAGGTTTTTGGCCCATTTATTGATGGTTTTTTTTTTGGTGTATAGCTTTTTGAGTTCTTTTTTAAAAAAAATTTATTGATTTTATCTATTTATTTATTTATTTAAATATACAACAGCGGAATTCATTAGAATTCTTATTACACATATTACAGTTTTTCATATCTTTGTATATAAAGTATGTTTATGCTAATCCATGTCTTTATACATGTACTTTTTTTGCATCACAATTCTTATTACACATATATACCACAATTGAAATTAGTGCTCTATCTGATGTGTGAGGGGTAAGAATTTGCTCCCAAGAAGTAGGCTCTCTATTCATCTCACAGATTGTTTCTTTTGTTGAGAAGAAACTTTTTAGTTTGAGTCCATTGCATTTATTGATTATTAATTTTAATTCTCGCACTATAGGATTCTTATTAAGGAAGTTGAGGCCTAATCCCACATGATGAAGATTAGGGCCTATATATTTCTTCTATTAGGGTCTCTGATTTAATTCCTAGGTCCTTGATCCACTTTGAGTTGAGTTTTGTGCATGGTGAGAGATAGGGGTTTAATTTCATTTTGTTGCATATGGATTTTCAGTTTTCCCAGTATCATTTTTTGAAGAGGCTATCTTTTCTGCAATGCATGTTTTTGGCACCTTTGTCTAATATAAGGTAATTGTAATTTTGTGGGTTAGTCTCTGTGTCCTCCATTCTGTACTGTTGGTCTACCAGTCTGTTTTGGTGCCAATACTATTCTGTTTTTGTTACTGTTGCTTTGTAGTATAGTTTAAGGTCTGGTATAGAGATGCCACCTGCTTCACTCTTTCTGCTAAGGGTTGCTTTAGCTATTCTGGGTCTCTTATTTTTCCAAATGAATAAAAATATGAAACACTTCACAAATTTGTGCGTCATCCTCGCGCAGGGGCCATGCTAATCTTCTCTGTATTGTTCCAATTTGAGTGTATGTGCTGCTGAAACGAGTACTTTTTCTTGACATTTCTTATTTATATCCTATTTGCCCTTTATTGAAATTTTGTACTTATATATTCTGTTTTGGAAGTTTTGTAGTTTGTTTTATACCTGAGATAATTTTGCATTTTACTTCCTTTTTTTTGGTGCCAGAATTCTTTAGTTCCTGTTTTAGGTCCACCTAATGCTTATTCAGTTTTATTCTAAGTACTTTTTTAAAAGAAACTGTTTGACATAACTTAATATTTAAAAAATCATGTTCACTGAGGTAAATTTACGTACAATAAGTTCAACCTTTAAAGTGTGCAGTTTAATGAGTTTTTATAAATTTATGCAGTGATGTAATGATTACCATTATTCAGTATGTAGATTATTTTGTCACTCTGGGAAGTTTCCATGTGCTTTTGTGGTCAGCTCATCCCTTCTGATGAACAGTGATGTGTTTTCTATTTTTACAGGTTAGCTTTTCTACAATGTAATATATATTGTGTTCATGAAGAATGTAGCCTTTTGAATTTGTCTGTTTTCACTTAGCAGTATGTTTTCCAGATGCACGCGTGTTGTTTGAGTTATAAATATTTAGTTCCTCTTCATTGCTGAAGATAATTTCATTGAATGATTGTATCAAAATGTACTTATGGGAGGCAGGAAAGATGGTGGAATGAGATGGACATCATTACCCTAGGTACATGTATGCCTGCACATATCATATGATGCTGTATCATGTACAACCAGAGAAATGAAAAGTTGTGCTACAATTGTGTACAATGAATCAAAATACATTCTGCTGTAGTATATACCTAATTAAAATAAATTAATTAATTAATAAAAACGTATTTGTGCATTCATGTTAGAGGACATTTTAACTTTTTCTAGTTTGGTTCTATCTTGAATAAAGCTGTTATAAACTGTAGCATAGGGGTCTTTGTGTATGTGTATGCTGGCATTCTACCTGATGAAATAACTGAAATATGAGAGTGCATTGTATGTGTATTTTTAACTTTCTAAAAAATTGCTAACCTCTTTTCCAAAGTGGTTGAACCATTGACGTCCTCTAGGGTGATGTTCTGATCCATATTCTAATTTGGACATAGTACTGATAGTCTTTTTAATTTAAGCTATTCTAATAGATGTCTTGTAGTATCTCATTTTGGATTTAATTTTCATTTTACTGATAATTAATAACAAAAACTTTTCATATAATGATTGATTATCTGTATAGTTTTTTAATAAAAATGTGTTAAAATATTTTGTTCAATTTTTGAGTATTTGTCATTTCCAGTATTGTGACCTGAGCTTTCTGTTCTTATTTTATCTCAAAATAAGTAATCTGTAATCATTTGCCTAATTTTAGAAATTTATATTGCCTTTGTCCTATAGTTTGTCTCTACTTCATCTGCTGTGTGTATGTATATATGTATGTATGTTTTATCATGTGCTCAGAATGAATGAGTTAAAATGCAATTCTGCTGTCCTAAATACCTAATTAAAATAAATATACTCAGATTTTTTTTCTTTTCATCTTTTAAAAATTATAGTATACTTGTAGGGATGCTTTATTTTGACAGATGGATATTGAATTTTTCTAACACCAATAGAGGAGGTGGAAGAGGAGTTTATGTGCTTCTAAAATTCTTAGGTTGAGGAAACTTTTCAATTGGGTAAATTTTTTTGTGTGTGAAGTTTGGTTTATTCTGATTCAGTGATACTGTGTGACTCAACCAATTTCCTAGATGCCTGCTTTTTTTTTTTTTTTCCCCCAGTAAAGGTACCTATTTGGACTCTGCTCACTTGAACTTTGTAAGGTACCTCCTTCTATTTTCCCAGCAGCTGATATCTGACCTGTCAGATCTTAGGTTTCTTCTTAGTTTCACCACTCAAATAGTTTCTTACCTCCTGGATGGGAACCTCTGCTGCTGACATCAAAGTTCCACCAAGAGTTTTGATTGCAGAAGAAGAAACTCCAGTAGCAAGTAGCAATGTGCTACACCACTGGTGTCATAACAAAGTCAAAATAGGTTTCTTTTTTTTTAAAAAAAAGATTTTATTAGTTGTTGATGAATCTTTATTTTTATGTGGTGCTGAGAATCGAACCCAGTACCTCACACATGCTAGGCAAGTGCTTTACCACTGAGCCACAATTCCAGCCCCAATTTTATTTATTTATTTATTTTTTTCTTTTTTTTTCAAAATAGGTTTCTAAAGAAGAATATTGCCATACATTAGACACTCATATAAGTGTTTCCATGAAATGATCCTATGCCCACTCTACTCTAGGCAATTCTCTCTAGACCTGACATCAGGCATCTCAGGATTGGTGAAAAGAAAGCTGAAGGCGAACATTTAAAGGAAGAGTTTGTAATCAACTTCGTGAAGTAATCAGAGTCTTATTTTTCTTCATTTTATATCATTTCTCCCACTATATCTATCCCATTCAATTTATGTTAGGGAAATCTAACAATTCATAGTTAACAATTCCACTTTCTCTTCCCTGTCTAGCAATAGATGCAACTTTGTTTCAGACCACGATTTAGTGTGCTCCATTTTCCTCCTGAGAAGATCAAAGCAGAGTTCAGCAAAATACATCAGAGGAACTATATAGTGAAATGTCTATTCATGACCTCCAGAAGAATTCATGCTTTTGTACCATGATAGAGATATTAGTTGTATTTCTGCTACAGAGATAGCCTGTGACTAGGGAGTAGATACTTGAAATACACATATATGACAAGGGACTAGTATCTAGAATACATAAAGAGCTTCTATAGAAATTCATGAGAAAGATTCCCCAATAAAAATGTGCAAAATACATTAACCAGATAAGTTACAAAAATAGCAGTCAAATGGTCAGTAAGCATATAAAAAGGTGCTCATCCTTATTTGTCATAAAAATTGAAGATAATGCAGTAATCCTGAACAATTTAGTGGTAAATGTAGTCAAGATGAAAAATTATGGGACAAAGACTCAATTTAGAACAACCTGCATTAGCTAAACAACTGCTATGTACTTAGAACATTGAAAGTAGTTTGATTTAAGATACATCTACAAAAATTAATGAAGAATTTAAACATTTCCATGTATATTATTTGCTTGTTCTGTTTGGATTAAGTTGGGTTCTGCCTTTTAGTAAATCTACCAGCTTTCTCAGTGTATCAACATAGAATTAACTCGTTTCAATAGGTAAGTTCTGAAAAAGATCTGAAGAGGAACTTATTTAAAAGCATGTATGAGTCAATGCAGAGTGCCATAGTGGCAAAAGAGACCTGGATTCTAATTCCCATTCTGCCTCTAACTAGCCATTTTTATTAGTAGGTAAGTTATTCTTTTTGAATCTCAACTTTAAATGAGATGGCTTTATATGATTTCTATGAATTTCTCCAGTAAAAACTTTTAGGATATTATTATTATTTTTTTAAGAGAGAGTGAGAGAGGAGAGAGAGAGAGAGAGAGAGAGAGAGAGAGAGAGAGAGAGAGAGAGAGAATTTTTAATATTTATTTTCTAGTTCTTGGCGGACACAACATCTTTGTTGGTATGTGGTGCTGAGGATCGAACCCGGGCCGCACGCATGCGAGGCGAGCGCGCTACCGCTTGAGTCACATCCCCAGCCCCAATATTATTATTTGAAGTCATATGTGACATTGCATCTCTGTAGAGAAATTAAGATGCCTTGCATATTAATTCAAGACTTACTATGTACACGACCAGAGTATGTTAGGACTGTCTTCCCTGACAAGACAGAAAAATATCTGTGTTTTTTTTTGGTATTGGAAAAAGCAACCTAATCATTTATTCATTTAATAATTCACATTCAGGACATATTTTTAAACAGACCATCTTAGTAATCCTATTACTTACAATTAGTATGTCCTTTCTGTTTGTCTTCTTCACCATGTGCATACTTTCTGAAATTATTTGTTACACAATGACACAATATTGGTTGTTTAGGGTATGATTTCTAGACCATAAACTCCTTGAAGACATTTCCCCTCTACTGGTTGTATTCTCAATATCTGATATAGAATAGCTCATATATCAGAGATTTCTTGAGCAGATGAATTCCACAGCTCTAACCTTAACTTCAAAACACTACTATTTATCTTTGGTCACCTACAAAATTCAGTAGGTGGATACACTTGTGACTTAATTCAAGCAGTACTTCAAATATCTAACATGTGGGTTAGGAAAGTGGGAAGGAAGAATAAGCTGTATATATTTTTCAACTCTACAGAAAGATGGTCTGATATTTTGATAGTTACCAGAGTAGTTTGTGTTCTTCCCTTGGATGTATCTTCTCAGCTATTAATACAGATGCTTTCTTTATTTCAGCTCCTTTACCTTCTCTCTCTGTTCTCTACCCTTTCAGTGTTGTTCCTACCCTTTTATTTGGATCTTTTGGGGGCTTCCTTTCCTAGATGCTTGCTCAAGAAAAAATGTGAGAACCTAGTGGTGATGAAATAATCTCTGATCACAGCCTTGCATTACAATGAAGTCTGATCTGCTTTAATTTTCCAAGGGAGCTGAAAACAGAAATCTTAGAGAATAAATCCATTGAAAAGACAAAGAGAGATCTAAATTGTGAGAAGCCTAAAGGCTTTAAAATTATTACTAAAAAGAAAAAAAAAACAACCAAAAAAAGAACAGAGAACAAAAAGATAAAAAAAACTTTTTAAAACTTCACAAATTATTCTATCCTGCAGTAACAACTTATTTCCTTTTGCATGTTACCTTTTGTCCATATGCATATAAGTTCCAGATGGTTGCAATCAAAATATTTGTAGCTAATGTCACAAGCAGTTAGAAACAGTATTCATCATCCATAGTCCATTGTGTTAAAGTACAAAAACATGTGATAACATTCTCTTCTAATATTTAGTTGTTTTTTTAAAGATTTTACTGAAATTCATCTTGAAAAATCGGGTGGAATCTGAGAGGTTAAGTGGTTCCATTCTCTCACTGTTTCCTCCCCCACAATAAACACCAATATCTGATGTGTGAGGGGTAAAAATTTGCTCAAAAGATGTAGGCTCTCTGTTCACATGACAGATTGTTTCTTTTGCTGAGAAAAAAATATTAGTTTGATTCCATCCCATTTATTGATTCTTGTTTTTAATTCTTGTGCTATAAGAGTCTTATTAAGGAAATTGGGGCCTAATCCCACATGATGAAGATTAGAGCCTACTTTTTCTTTTATTAGACACAGAGTCTCTGGTTTAATTCTTAGGTCCTTGATCCATTTTGAGTTGAGTTTTGTGCATGGTGAAAGATATGGGTTTAATTTAATTTTGTTGCATATAGATTTCTAGTTTTCCCAGCACCATTTATTGAAGAGGCTATCTTTTCTCCAATGCATGTTTTTGGTGCCTTTGTCTAATATAAGATAATTGTAATTTTGTGGGTTAGTCTCTGTGTCCTCCATTCTGTACTGTTGATCTACCAGTCTGTTTTGATGCCAATACCATGCTGTTTTTGTTGCTGTTGCTCTGTAGTACAGTTTAAGTTCTGGTATAGAGATGCCACCTGCTTCACCCTTCCTGCTAAAGGTTGCTTTAGATATTCTGGGTCTCTTATTCTTCCAGATGAATTTCATGATTGCAGAGCACTAATCTCTAGGGTATAAAGAACTCAAAAAGCTAAACACACAAAAAAACAAATAACCCAATCAATAAATGGGTCAAGGACCTGAACAGACACTTCTCAGAAGAGGATATTCAATCAATCAACAAATATATGAAAAAATGTTCATAATCTTTAGCAATTAGAGAAATTCAAATCAAAACTAAAATATCATCTTACTCCAGTCAGATGGCAGCTATTATAAAGACAAACAACAATAAGCGTTGATGAGGATGTGGGGAAAAAGGCGCATTCATATATTGCTGGTGGGACTGCAAATTGGTGCAACCAATATGGAAAGCAGTATGGAGATTTCTTGGAAAACTGGGAATGGAACCACCATTTGACCCAGCTATCCCTCTCCTTGGTCTACACCCAAAGGTCTTAAAAATGGCATACTACAGGGACACAGCCACATCATTGTTTATAGCAGCACAATTCACAATAGCTAAACTGTGAAACCAATCTAGATGCCCTTCAGTAGATGAATGGATTAAAAATGTGGTATATATACACAATAAAATATTACTCAGCAATAAAAGAGAATAAAATCATGGCATTTTCAGGTAAATGGATGCAGTTGGAGAAGATAATGCTAAGTGAAGTTAGCCAATCCCCAAAAAACAAATGGCGAATGTTTTCTCTGATATAAGGTGACTGACTCATAGTGGGGTAGGGAGAGGGAGCATGGGGGGAATAGACAAACTCTAGATAGGGCAGAGGGGTGGGAGGGAAGAGATGGGGGCAGAGGGTTAGCAAGGATGGTGGAATGTGATGGACATCATTATCCAAAGTACATGTATGAAGACATGAATTGGTGTGAACATACTTTATATACAGAGATATGAAAAATTGTGTTCTACATGTGTAATAAGAATTGTCATGTATTCCACTGCCATGTTTTAAAAAGTAAAAGCAATTAAAAAATAAACACCAATAAACACTAATAATAGTAGCAAACCTATGTGAAGCCCTTTATATTTTATAAAATACTTCTGTGCATTTTCTTATAGGACTTTCAAAAAATACTTAACATTTAAATAGAACAACTTTCCTTCATATGTCCATGTTATCAGTAAATAAACTGGCTTAGAGAGGCAAGATAACTTGTGCAAGGACCACCACACTAAGTAGTAAAAATGGATCTTTAGTGGTCTTGGAAGTGAAAAGCCCATGCATGCATCTTCTTTCTGTCTCTTTGAATATCTGCCCCATCTAGATATTTAGCCATCTCATTAGTAGGGTTGACAAGAAAAATGTACAACAAGAATCATGAACCATGTCATCCTTGTAACAGATGACTATGTAGGGTTGGGGAGTAATTTTAGAAACTGGAGTTTGTTTGATACTGTATATACATATAAAAATGTTTCACTCTCATTTTTATCCTGGAAAGTAGAAACCATAATATTTAATGATTGCGGGATTCATTTTCAAATAATTGTACATAGTCCCACCTGAGGCAATTAAAACTTTCCCCAAATACCACACGCTCTGGAGACTCAAGGAAAATGGAATGATTGTTAATCTAAATCAGTGTCTATGTCACATAAGTACATAGGTACCTCTGTGATCCAAACAACAATTGCAAGAACAGGAAAGCTAATAAGTTACAAGGATCTCCTGTGCCTCTCTAACCCACAGCTGTGATTTGTGGGCAAAGTTTAATTGTATGTTTTTGGGAACTTTCACTCTGATACTTGTTTTGTTTACTTTAAAGTGACAGGATAGTGTCCACCTCCATTAATCCATCAGAAACTCTCTTGAGCTTGGTGTTGAGGCCCTGTGCCTGTAGTCTCATTATCTAAGGTCCAATAGTCCAATTCCTGCTTGAGGTTGTGTATCCAAGACAATCCTGTGTCACATTGCCTGTGGCTGAAAAAACCATTCCTGATCTTCCTGAAAGGAAAGGCACAGTGTCGACATGAAACTTGAGGGAACTGATATCGAAGTGGACAATTTCCTCTCTGCATGTTGGACCTTCGTTAAGGTGTTCACGGTGTTTGTGAATGAACAGTATCCATACAGCATGTGTTTAGGGCATGACTGTGCTTCTACTCAGATGCATTTTCTTACCACTTGGTTTCCATATTCTTTTTTTTTTCCTGTCCAGGAATTTTTCTAGTTAGGGCCATAGGTCTTTAGGGCAGGATTCCATGATGTGCAGAATTGGATGATGGCATTTTGCCACCCTGAGGAATTTCTTGACTATGTAACTGTCTGAAGCTTATTGAAATTAAAGATTCCTATTCAATCCCATATTTAGAGAATCAGAATTTTGGCAGGGTGAGGGCAGGGTATGGAACCCATTTTTACCAGGTGCCCTGATGATTTTTTTTAGCACATTAACATTGATTTTTAATTTCAATTTTATTTTCATTGTGTTTCATAATAATTTTTATTAATTATTTTTTACTAATACATAAAAATAAAAATTGAACATAGTAATCAGGTAATGTAGTTCTGATAGATGAATTTATTGGATAGTGTTTAAATCAGACTAAACCTAGCTTTTCAAACATTTATCATTTGGAGATTCCTTGGAAAACTTGGAATGGAACCACCATTTGACCCAGCTATCCCACTTCTCAGTTTATGCCCAAAGGACTTGAAAACAGCATACTACAGGGACACAGCCACATTAGTGTTTATAGCAGCACAATTCACAATAGCTAAACTGTGGAACCAACCTAGATGTTCTTTGGTAGATGAATGGATAAAGAAACTATGGTACATATACACAATGGAATATTACTTAGCATTAAAAGAGAATAAAATCATGGCATTTGCAGGTAAATGGATGGAGTTGGAGAATATCCTAATAAGTGAAGTAAGCCAATTCCAAAAAAACAAAGGCCAAATGTTTTCTCTGATATGTGGATGCTGATTGGGGTGGGGGTGGGGAACATGGGAGGAATGAAGGAACTTTAGACAGGGCAAAAGGGAGGGAAGGGAAGAGAGGAGACATGGGCATAAGAAAGACGGTGGAATGAGATGGGAATCATTACTTTAAGTACATGTATGAAGAAGACACGAATAGTATAACTCTACTTTTTGTACAACCAGTGACATGAAAAATTGTGCTCTATATATGTACTACGAATTGAAATGCATTCTGCTGTCATGTATAACAAATTAGAATAAATAAATAAACTTAAAAAACTTTCAAAATCCTTTCTTGTAATGTTTTGAAAAATACAGGACATTATTAGTGTCCATAACCACTCGATTGTGCAATAGCACATAAAAACATCTTGCTCTTTTCTAACTACATTTTACTCCCTATTGATAAGACTTTCTGCATCTTGCCCTCCTCCCTCTTCTCCCCAGTCTCTGGTAATCATCGTTCTACTCTCGACTTTTTTGAGATCTACTTTTTAAAAGTACATATGTTCTACATATGAGTGACATATATGTGGGGTAGCAAGGCATGGTGCAGGCATGAGGAACTCTTAGATTTCTTCTTTACTCTGCCACTTACCAGCTGTGTGGCTTGAGCAAATGTCATGATTACTTCAAACTCCTGCAACATAAACAGCAAAATGGGGCTAAATATTCATCTTATGAGGAGTTACCCAATGGGATGATGTATTCAAAGTGACTGGAACAGTGCCCCCCCCAAATAAACTCTTTTTGCTCTTTCTTTTCCTACAGTGTGTGTGTGTGTGTGTGTGTGTGTGTGTGTGTGTGTGTGTGTTTGTGGGTGCACATGAGAGCCAGCATGGATGTTTCTGTGGGCAGAACAGACATAACTGGACATGAAGAGAAAGCAAGAATTGAAGTGTTTGATTCAGTAAAAAGCAGTATCCAGGTCTGACATCTGAGAACAGGATATGTGCCCTGGCTGTGATTTGCTTTTGGGTCATCTCCCATTGCATTTTCAAGTATTCAAGGAAGCTAAAAACAAAAATTTGATTTTAGAATAAATCTTGGTAAGACACTGCAGCACTTTCTTGACAAAATATTTGATAAAATAAGATATAGGAGACCCAAATTAAACAGGTGTCTTTAAGAACTATGCTCAGTTCCACTGCGGTTGATATGGCAGCTTTTGGTGGAGCAGCAACCAAGACTGGGCCCACCCAGTGGAGGCAGATTTATACTGATGAACAGGAGTGGACCAGTGGCTTTCCTCAGTGCATAGGAGGTGCTTTTCAGGACTAATGATGTGGTGGTGAGGGAGGCAGGAGGAGACAAATAGATTGTGTGGTTCTTCCCAAACCTAAGCACGTAAAGGCCTGAGGAAGCACTAACTGAAGGGTTAAAAAGTGAAATTTCAAAACAAAAGAAGACAACACTGAACTTTGTGTGGGGGAGAGGGGGTGGGGGGGACATCCAGAGAGCAACAGTAGCAAAACTACCTCTTTTTTTTCCTTCTGGCTTAATAGTTTCCTTTTTTCCTGATCAAAGAATTCTCTCCATACATTGAGAGGAGCTCCTGGCCTGACTATGCTTTAGCTAAGTCAACTTTGATATACTCACACCAAGGGAGTATATTCAGATACTCTGAATATTTCTCTTTGCCTTTGGATAACACTTGTTCATTTGATCTTTTCTAATCAGCTACCTGCCACAAAATATGTTTATAGTAAATCACACATAAATTTTAGTTCTAAATTCCACTACTTGTATGGTGAGGCAGCAACACACACACACACACACACACACACACACACACACACAAAATCTTAACAAGCTCATCTGGGATTTACTTTACTAAACCTTATTTACAATATGTATAATTCACAGACTAGTAGTGGATTCCTTGATTATAGTTTTAATTTCTGTATTTCAAATATTTGACCTCTGTAGATATCTATGCAATAAATTGCTAGGACAAAGAGGAGAAGAATGGATGATTACCCATAGTATTTGATTTTAAGGATAAGCAAAAATTTTGTGCCATAATTGTCTACTTTTCTTATACCATAAGCTTCACTTTTAATGACTGATATCTTTTGACTAAAAACTGTTCTCTTTTGATAACTTGTCTAGTACATGAAGATTGTTCCCTATAAGCCTATTGTCATCATTTTTTTTTCAGATCATTATTTTATAGACTGGGAAAATAAAACATTCTGTTTGACATGCATTCTGTTTGACATGATGCCTGTTAGGGATGAATGTGATGATGAAAGAATAAATTCAACTATATGCCAGGAATGGGGCTCGGCCTTTGGGACACAATGATGAATGAGAAATTGTCCCTTATTTTAATGTTCCTAATCTATGGCAGATGCTGCACTGGCAGGCCCTCTGGGGACAGTTCTTATAAATACACAGGATGCCAGACCTCAGGAGATGAGAAGCTCTGGAGACTCCTGGTCTTTATAGTTCTAGACACAGAATATTAGAACTAGAAATAAAAGTCCTAGCTTCTTGTTAGCTATGGTTGTTTAGACACTTAAGGAAGAAAGTATAATTAATCCATCTTCTAATTTGGGGAGGTTAGAAGAGAGAAGTGATACAATCTTCAGAAGGAAGAAGGTAATATGCTTTTAAATTCCTAAAAATATCTAAGATGTGGTCTGAGTCAATGTAGTGGACTATTTTTGGAGGGTGGGCAGATACACAGTCTAATCAAACTTCATCACTAGGCTCGTCAAGTGGTTAAAATAAGTGAATACTAGTTATCATTGCTCATTTTTATGTGAATTAAGACATGATTTGTACAACATTTCCTCCTATACACAAAAAACATAATATAATTTGTTGTAATAAGCTATTTGACCTGAGCATTAGTTACACAGCCATGGAATCTCTGAGTTCACATAGAAGTAACAACATGCTGAAATGTAAAACTTCATATTCTTCAGCCAAGAAGGATTTTCAAGGATGGGCTTGGTATGATCAGGTAATGCTTTCTGTCACTGAGAGGAAGCAAGAAGATTTCAACTTTAAGAGAAAATAATCTAAAATAGCATCTCTCGAACTGTTATGTGCACACAGATCATGGAGGGATCTTGTTAAAATGTGGATTCTGATGCGGTAGCTGTGAGGTAGGACCTTAGATGCTGTAATCCTAACAAGTTCTTAAGTGCTGATGTTGTTGATCCATGATCCACACTGAGTAGCCTTAAGGACCGGAAGCACAGAAATGCTTTGGGAAGTTGGAAACATAGGGAAGAAAAAACCCATCTAGCTTGAATAGCAGCAGAAGTGTGCATGGCACTGGAATTAAACAAGAACATGGGCAGAAGGAAAGACATTGTGCTTTAATAGAAATCCCAGAAGGATTAGGGAAATGTGGGACAAATAGAAATAATATTGAGATTGGTCACTGCGTTTGTGACATTCAGCACAGATTAAGGACTCATGAGATTAAAGACAAAGAACTGAGTATAGGATCTTCTGGAACTTTGGAGATTTCTCTCTATGTTGTCTCTGTGATTACATATGCACATGCAGACCTGCAAGGGATGATGGGAAAGGAAGACCCCAGGGTATTTCAGTAACAGGCCAAGGCAAAAGGATACACTCTTTTCCTTAGGATTCCACATCTTCATCCCTTAGGACAAGAGAAGATCAGATACACAGGACATGTGTTTGTAGAATTTGGAAATCTGCTCAGAGAACAGCTGTTTGGTGTCAAGAAGCTTCTTTGTTTTAAACTGAGAGAGGGATCTAGGAAAGAAGGAAGAATTTCCTGCATCCTTGGAATTCAAGGGATCAAAGGAAGTGTTCCTTGTCCTAATAAGGCAGGCAGGCAGTAATTAGAAGCAAGAAGATAAGAACAGTTTTTTTTTAAATTATTTTTTTTGGGGTGCTGGGGATTGAACCCTGAAGGACTTGACCGCTGAGCCACACCCTCAGCCCTTTTTTTTTTTAATTTTGAGATAGGATCTTTCTAAGTTGCTAAGGGCTACACTAAATTGTTGAGGCTGGCCTCAAACTTGTGATTCTTCTGCTTTAGCCTCCTGAGTCACTAGGATTATAGGTGTGTCCCTCATGTCCCAATAACAACATCTTCTTGAAGAGCCAGGGAAAACAGAAAATCCTAGACTGGGCAAGTTAAAAAACTTCTGGCTCAGATATATGAGAAAGGCTCATAACCTTTGGGCAAACATAAGACTGCTCTGTGAGCAGCCCATCACTAAAAAAAAAAAAAAAAAAAAAAAAAAAAAAAAAAGCGGTCTGAGTTTTTAGAGACAAAGCCATACTTGAACTCAGAGCAGGCAACTCCAAGATGGTGCCATCTGTCCCCTTCCTGAAAACAGGAAGAGATAGAGACAGGAAGTGCTATGTGGAAGCCTCCAGGTGGGCTCTGAGCATTATGTTGTCCTGGGTGGCCTTGGTGAGAAAGGGAGGCTTAGCCCAGATGGTGACTGGAAGTTCAAAAGGCAGAAACAGTTTTGGTAGGTCAGTCTTCTACCATCATCCATCTTTATTGAAATCTAAGAGGAGTAAACTTCCTGCCTGGAAATCCATTTACAGTTAGATTATAAATAGAACAAACAAATGAAAACATGGCTTCCTACAACATGCCAAGTCACAGTAGTGCTGTGATATGTTTTAAAAAGAAGGGTACAGATGCTCTGTCATTAAATAAGTTTGGGAAATATATGTTATATAGTAATCCTTCAGGAGGCCTGAGCCATCCCTCACTTACAAAATCCTATTCAACTCTGTATAACTCAGAATATTTGAATTTATGATTCATTTCATGTAGTACCCATTAACATCTTCCTCGAATTAATATTCTGCTGACCAACATTGGAGGCCTTGGTATAGAAAATAATAATTGATCTTAGCAATAGATAAGTTCCATATAGAAATCTTGGAAGCAGTTTCTGTCCTTGTCAAATTTGTCATTGGCAAAAATGTTGGTCCCGTTCTTCTTAATGTACCTCTATTGCTGATGTACTTTAGAAAATGTCACCACAATCTTTAGTGTAATTCTTGTCTCTAACCCTGGGGTGAAAATTTTTGCCCTTTGCTAAAAGTACTCGAGACTCGGGAATGTGTATTGATGGTTCATAAAATCTGTGGTAGGTAGATGCTTTCTGATTTCATTTTATCTAACACAAAGTCAGTGTTTTCACAGCTAGAAATACTTTAGCTCTGGCAAACTGGGAAAAAGCTGGGATTCTGCCTGTATAATTTGATTTTTGCCCTCTCTTCTCCACAGATTCCTCCAAGGAGAATGGGTATAAGAAACCATTCCATGGTGACTGAGTTTCTTCTTTTAGGATTGACTGAACAACCAGAGCTTCAGCTGCCCCTTTTCTGCCTCTTTTTAGGGATTTATATAGTTACCACGGTAGGAAATCTTGGCATGATCACGATAATTAGGTTGAATTCTCAACTTCACACTCCCATGTACTATTTTCTCAGTCGTTTGTCTTTCTTAGATTTCTGCTATTCTTCTGTCATTATCCCCAAAATGCTGGCAGGTTTTTTACACAGGGATAAAGCCATCTCCTATTCTGGATGCATGACTCAACTGTTTTTTTTTTTTCTGCATTTTTGTCATTTCTGAGTGCTACATGTTGGCAGCCATGGCCTATGATCGCTATGTGGCCATCTGCGACCCGCTGCTCTACAATGTCATCATGTCCCCTCGGGTCTGTTCTCTTCTTGTGGCTGCTGTCTTCTCAGTAGGCTTCACTGATGCTGTGATTCATGGAGGTTGTATATTAAGGTTGTCTTTCTGTGGATCAAACATTATTAGACATTATTTCTGTGACATCGTTCCTCTTATTAAACTCTCCTGTTCCAGCACTTACATTGATGAGCTTTTAATTTTTATCATTGGTGGATTTAACATGGTAGCCACAAGCGTGACAATCGTCATTTCATATGCTTTTATTCTCACCAGCATCCTCCGCATCCACTCTAAAGAGGGCAGGTCCAAAGCCTTTAGCACCTGCAGTTCCCACCTGACTGCCGTTCTTATATTTTATGGGTCTCTCATGTCTATGTATCTCAAACCTGCTTCCAGCAGTTCATTCATCCAGGAGAAAGTGTCCTCAGTATTTTACACCACAGTGATTCCCATGTTGAATCCCCTGATATATAGTCTGAGGAACAAGGAAGTGAAAGCCGCACTAATGAAACTTTTAAGAAAGAAAATATCTTCATAATGAATATGCTCTTTATTAAGATATATGTGTGTGTTCATAAGCATGTTTTTCCCCCAAATGTTTCACTTTTAATTGTAGACACAGCTCCTATATTGAGTTTTACAAAAAAGCATGCTTTAAAACATGCATCCAAACAGTGTTCAATATAATGTGGTATAAGAACAACATTTAACATAATTCAACTGCTTTAACCTAAATATGCTTACTGTGTAGGTACATCATTCAATATAACTAACGTGAGAAAAGCTGAAAATTGTTTAACAGTTATAGTTTATTCAACTCTGCCGTTACATCTTGAATGACTGCTGTGTTAAAAAATACTGAAACTTGTCTTTCAAATAATCCTGATTCCCACTTATTGAGTAAGCATAAATCACAAGCTTGGATTGCAAAAATTGATATAAACTGAAGTTTTGTTTTTTCTTTAAAAACAGTTGACCAAGAGTCAGTGGGACCAGAATCGATTATGTTCCCTGTCCACCACTCATACTGGAAATGGTAGAAATCCTTCCCATTTCGTTCATACTCATATATTTATGGCTTCCACTGCTGTAGTAGCTGCTATTTATTGCTCATTGGCTACCTATGCAATGCTTGATTGAAATCACTGGGGTTTTCCTGTAAAACTGTGGATATGGTTGTATCCATTCATGCAGCTCTGGCCGCCATAGCCCCCTCCATACCCACCACTCAGTTGCTGGCTAGCTGGGCCACCAAAACTGGACTGGTTTGACAAGCCAACGCATCCCATCATTTGACTACCATAAGCACCACTACCTGCACCCACTGTAGAATTCAAGAAGAGTTCTACATACCTGTGTTGTTGCATATTTGCTTTGTCTTTTGATATAGCTGCCACAGCATTTTCATGAGTAGCAAACTCGACATCTACTTACTCTGCCATCAGGACCAATCTCAATGTGTACTATCACAGGGTTGAGTGGTGAAAAAAATTATAAATGTAATCTGAGCTGAGATTATCTATATATTCAGATTGCTAAATATGTGCACACATAAGATGAATAAGATGAAAAAAAGTAAGTATGAAAGTGAGAAGAGCATATATTTTAAATGTAAAGTTTAATACCATTGTTGGAATTGAACATCAATTTGATTCCTTAGTTTTCTGAATCCAGGTCAAAAAGGGAAAAAAACATGGTATACTATATAATCATATGAGGAGATAAACCACACCAAAGTGCAAAAAGACATTTTTTCTTATAGAAATTTGTATGGAAAATACTGAACACTGTGATGGAAATCATCACAAACATTTTATAGTAAATGTGGAAGAATTTTTGTTGTTCATTTATTTTAAAGGGCTATTAAAAGTCAATGTTGCTATATGGAAGTAGAATTCTATACTGAAGATTCAGCAACGAATCAAGCTAATATGATCTCATTGAGCATATTTGGCATCTGGTGATCCAGAGACACAACTAAGCATATGTAGATGAGAAAATGATATTTCTAGTCTCATAAAAATAATGTGTTTTTTTCTTGACGAGTGAGTACTGTATTTCACTGCATTCTGTTCACTCGAGTTTCTGTTGTCTCTATGTGCTGTAAACTATGTGTCTTTGATTCCTCTGAATGGTATATTTTGACTTAAGCATAATTAAGAAGTTTATGGTCTTCAAGAATGAACTTGTCAACCTAAAAATAAGTTGAGGTATGCTGATTATAAGAAGAAAAATTTCATGTGAGCCAAAATGAGAATGGGAACCAAGAAAAACATTCTAAATGGCCCAGAATAAATGCTCTGAAATGATATACAAGTAGTTTTACAGATTAAACAAAACAACAACAAAAAAAGGAAAGAAAGAAAAGAAAAAGTGCAGCAAACCAGTTACTAAATTGCATTTATTGAAAATAACATAGGTCATTAATTGGTGATCACTCATTATATATTCCAGAGAAGAATCATGGTAAGTTGGAATGAGATATTTTCCAAATTGTTTATTACTCTAATGGCATCAGTATGTCAACTAATGTGACACCATTAAAGGTTAAGATTAACCAGATAATGAGGATTTGAAATCAAAAGGGCATGACTTCTGTCCTATAACCCATGTCTGCCATACCCAATAAGAGTTTATGGCTTCCCTTTTTAAAAACTTGTGTCTTAAAACTTTTAAATGATCAAAAAATATAATACAATGTATGAGCAATGTGATGTGTTTATTACAGCAATTCACATGTTCAGATTAAACTTATGAATACAATGTTCCAGACACTGAGTGCTGGAATATTAGGGTGACTGTGTTAGAAGAAGATTTCTCCTCACTTTTGGGGGGTATGGGAAGATTGATAGATAAAAAGAACTAATTAAATGAGCAAATGTGATAAATGTAAACATAGATAACTGCTTTGGAAAGAATGAGCTATATAATTTTCAATGAGCCAAAGACTATAATCAATAGAGTTCTTTGAAGAAGGGACATTTGATATGAACTCCAAGTAAAAAAAAAGTGCAGCTGTGCAAAAACATAAAGCCAGCTGAAAGCAAAAGGCAAAGGTTGGAACAAACTTGTCCACATTGAAGAAAGAGAAGGCAGTATGGCTGAGGCTTAGTGAAGGGGAAATTAACATGAGCAGCTTAAATTTTATTCTAAGTTCTGTACCCGGAAAAGCCATTGGTATATTTCAACAGAGTGATCTAATCTGGTTTAATTGGATAATTTTTGGTAATAATTGATTAGAAAGTAGATAGGTCTGTATGTGTGTGTATGTGTGAGGGGAAGATTGAGCAGGGAAAATGTGCTATTGGCCAGAGCAGAATTAGAACAGTTTTGAGGCCATTAAAATGATCTTGGTGAGAAATGATGTGATTTAACTTACAATGATAGATGAAAAACATGGATGGTATAAAGATACATTTCCAACCTTGAATCAAGATTTGCTGTTAAATAGAAAGTGGATGCTTGAGAATGACAAATTTTAATAACATTTTTGAAATATTTGGAAAAAAGGAAAATAGAAATAAAAGTAAATTCCAATAAAAACCAGAAATAGACCATAACAGCATAAAAACATTTGGATGTTGTATCTGTCTGAGTTTCCAAGTATCTAAAATAAATATAAACATGGCAGTATAGCTTGTTGCATAATTATAATTATTATAGAGAAGGCACTGTTCCAATTACTCATAGTAAGCTAAGTTTTCTTATAAGTTGTAATAATTGCTTCTTAACTTTTTTCCCAGCCCCAAAGAAATAAAAAGTTTCAAAAAGATTTTTTTTAATTTAAGGAAAAAATACTAGTAGGTAGATCATTTAAAAGAAGGAGAAAAGCTATGTTTTCATATATAGAGGATTTCTTCCTCTTTGGGTCGTGTCTCAGGAGATGCCTCTCTCATATTACTGAGTAATTAAGATAAGTCTGAGATTTTTTTCCTATTGAAAAGAAGATTTTCTTCACCTTTGCTGAGAAAGTCAATGAAGAAAAGAGAGAAGAGGCAAGAACCAGGCTGATCCAGGGATGCTATAAGGAAGGTTCCTGCATTTACTTTTTAATGCATATTCATG
Organism: Spermophilus citellus; assembly: GCF_964194105.1. Lineage (NCBI taxonomy): Eukaryota > Metazoa > Chordata > Mammalia > Rodentia > Sciuridae > Spermophilus > Spermophilus citellus. Next base: position 143,493,523 of record NC_138183.1, on the reverse strand, counting down.
TCAGACATCACTTCTCTGTTATAGTACTTCAGAAAATGCAGATATAGCTTCAAATTTCTTTTAAACCCACTGCTCTAGGCTGCTATGATCATTTGAGTGGTGAAGACAGGTATGACAAAACCTGATTACCTTGCAGATTTTACTAATTCTGTATTCAGCTGATACATAGAGTAGTAAAGTTCCCCAGGTTGAGAGGTGACAGTGATTTGAGGACATAGAGACATTGTGATTTAGCTAGGGCTAAAGAACATTTGTTTCTGAAATGTTCTCTTTGCTATACCAGTTTAAATATTTGGAACATTGAGAGACAAATGCTGGGGAAAAAAGTATTAGGATCACAACCTACTCTGTTGCCTTTTCAAAAGAACAATTAATACTGTTTTTAAATAAATTTAATATATGTATATTAAAATTTACATTCGCCAAAGAATATTTTTTTGTTTCTTTCTTTTTTTTAGAGAGAGAGAGAGAGAGAGAGAGAGAGAGAGAGAGAATTTTTTAATATGTATTTTTATTTTAGTTCTCGGCGGACACAACATCTTTGTTTGTATGTGGTGCTGAGGATCGAACCCGGGCAGCACTCATGCCAGGTGAGCGCGCTACTGCTTGAGCCACATCCCCAGCCCATATACTTTTGTTTCTATTCATGAGGTCAAAGAACTGATTGTATAAATTTCTGAAGAAAAAGTAAACAAATACACAATAACAGAAATGTTGCTACCTAAACCACAATAAAATCTGAGATTACTATGTGCAACTTACACATGCCAACCTTATAGCTTAGATGTAAAATTTTAAAATTAGACAAACTCCTCTGAATTGCTAGTGAATAAAAAAAGAGTCTGAAACTCTAATATACTTGAGAAATTGCCACACTGGCTATAATAGAATAATGGAAATTACAGTTAAGTTCCTGTCACAAACAACTAGAAAAACAGAAAATGCATTTTAAACACTTTTTTGAAACATTGGGTAATAAGTATTCCAGAAGTTTATTTCTCCAATATAAGAGAAACAAATGAGGTGAGGCTAATAAACATCTTCATGGGGGCTATATAAATCTTCATGGGGCTTGGCTTAGCATCACTGAATAGGGTAAAACTCTATAAAGTGAGGCAAATAGTAATTGCTGGGAAGCTATAAGGTGAACTCTTCTTAGTGCATGGAGAGCTTCTATATATTGCCAAACCATTCAGCCACAGAACACTGAACTTTTTGAACAATCAGGAGGAAAAAAAAAAAGAGGGTTAGGGCAATAGTAATGCTAAATATTTTCTGGTGTAAGAGTTATCCCAGACCTGTCTTTTTAAAAAGGGACTTAATATCTGAAACAGCTCAAGATGATCAAATTACTTAAAGTGGGAGAACAAACAAATTTTGACATTCATTAAATAGAACACAATCCAAATATGAAACAATGTTTGCATAGAATAGGAAATCTTTACATGTGAGGAGTAACACATCATATTACATATGCTGGAGAAAAATCACTTAATCCACACAAAAAGACACATGATGGAATTAGATAAAAATAACTTTAAAAACAGCTCTTTTTAAAGGATGTAAGGATTATAGGCACACAACTGTAGTCCCAGCAACATGGAATGTGGAGGCTGAGGCAGATAATTGCAAATTTAAGGTCAGCCTCTGCAATTTAGTGAGACCCTAAGCAACTTGAGATCCTGTATCAAAATAAAAAATAAAAAGGTATAGGGATACAGTTCAGAATTAAAATGCCTCTGGGTTCAATCTCTAACAAGGAGGGAAAAAGATGCAAGGAGGGAAAAAAAAAAGAAAACCCTGAAAATGATAAAAATGGAAGACATCAAAAAGACCCTGAGAGATTGACACAGCAAAATTGGCAGTTGGTCGCTCCAAGGACACATCTCACTGATTTCCACAGAAATTGAAAATCAACAAAAACTGTCAGAATATAATTTGTCAAATATTTATTTACAGCACCCAAGTAAATGCTGAATTAAGAGATTTCAAAGATGATACTAATGCTGTGTGGCATTTTGCTTACCCCTTTCTTATCGTTATCCTTGGCTCCATGGTGGACTTAAAGATATTGGATTAGGTCCTGACTTCCTTAACAAGACTTCTAAAGTAGAAGAAATAAAATCAAGAATCAATAAATGGGGTGGATTCAAACTAAAAAGCTTCTTCTCAGCAAACAAAACAATCAGTGAGGGGAATAGGGAGCCTTCATTTGGGGAGCAAATTTTTACCACATGCACATCAGAGCATAATCTCTAGGATATATAAAGCACTCAAAAATCTTAACACCACAAACATAAATAACCCAATCAATAAATGGGCCAAGGAACAGGACACCTCTTAGGAGATGATATATAATTAATCATCAAACATATGAAAAAATGTTCAACATCTCTAGCAATTAGAGAAATGTAAATCAAAACTACTCTAAGGTTTCATCTCATGCCAGTCAGAATGGCAGCTATTATGAAGACAAACAACAATAAGTGTTAGCAAGAATGTGAGGAAAAAGGTACACTCATACATTGCTGGTGGGACTGTAAATTGGTGCAATCAATATGGAAAGCAGTATGGAGATTCCTTAGAAAAGTTGGAATGAAATCGCCATTTGACCCAGCTATCCCTCTCCTCGGTCTATATCCAAAGGACTTAAAAACAGCATATACAGGGACACAACCACATCAATGTTTATAGCAGCACAATTCACACTAGCTAAACTGTGGAACCAACCTAGATACCCTTCAGTAGAAGAATGGATAAAGAAAATGTGGCATATATACACAGTGGAATATTACTCAGCATTGAAAGAGAATAAAATTATGGAATTTGTAGGTAAATGGATGTAGTTGGAGAAGATTATGCTAAGTGAAGTAAGCCAATCCCCCAAATCAAATGCCAAATGTTCTCTCTGATATGTGGATGCGATTCATAATGGGGATGGAGAGGGGAGCATGGAAGGAAATGGAGGAACTTTAGATAGGGCAAAGGGAAAGAAGGTGCAGGGAGAGGGCATGGGGGTAGGAAAGACGGTGGAATGAGATGGACATTATTACCCTAAGCACATGTATGAAGACATGAATGGTGTGACTCTACTTTGTGTACAACCACTGACATGAAAAATTGTGCTCTATAAGTATACTATGAATTGAAATGCATCCTACTTTCATGTATAACAAATTAGCATAAATAATTTTTAAAAATAATACATTTTCCCTCACATCTTTACCAGAATTTAGCATTACTTATATTCGTTTTAAAATTTTTTATTTATTTATTTTTAAAATTGATTTTATTTTTAAATACACGACAGCAGAATGTATTACAATTCTTATTACACACATAAAGCACAATTTTTCATATCTTCGTATAAACCATATTCATGCCAATTCATGTCTTTATGCATGTATTGTTTTTTTCTTGCATTATAATTCTTTTTTAAAAATATATTTTTTTAACATATTGTTTAGTTGTTAATGGATGTTTATTTTATTTATTTGTGTGGTGCTGAGAATCAAACTCAGTGCCTCACACATGCTAGGCAAGCGCTCTACCACTGAACCAAAATCCCAGCCCCTACAATTCTTATTACACATATATACCACAATTTTTCGTATCTCTGTTTGTTATAAAGTAGGTTGACACCCAATTCATGTCTTCATACATGTACTTTGGATAATGATGTCCATCACATTCCACCATCATTGCTAATCCGCTGCCTCTTTTCTTTCCCTCCCTCCTCTCTTCCCTATCTAGAATTCATCTATTTGTCCCATACTCCCCCTCCCTACCCGACTATGAGTCAGCCTCCTTATATCAGAGAAAAATTCGGCATTTTTTGTTTTTGATTGGCTAACTTCACTTAGCATTATCTTCTCCAACACTATCCATTTACCTGCAAATGCCATGATTTTATTCTCTTTTATTGCTGAGTAAAATTCCATTGTGTATATATGCCACCTTTTTTTATCCATTCATCCACTGAAGGGCATCTAGGTTGGCTCCACAGTTAAGCTATTGTGAATTGTGCTGCTATAAACATTGATGTGGCTGTGTCCCTGTAGTATGCTGTGTTTAAGTCCTTTGGGTGTAGTCTGAGGAGAGGGATAGCTGGGTCAAATGGTGGTTCTATTCCCAGATTTCCAAGGAATCTCCATACTGCTTTCCATATTGACTGCACCAATTTGCAGTCCCACCAGCAGTGTATGAGTGTGCCTTTTCCCCCAAATCCTTGCCAACACTTCTTGTTGTTTGTCTTCATAATAGCTGCCATTCTGACTGGAGTGAGATGATATCTTAATTTTGATTTGCATTTCTCTGATTACTAGAGATGATGAGCATTTTTTTCATATATTTATTTATTGATTGTATATCCTCTTCTGAGAAGTGTCTGTTCAGGTCCTTGGCCCATTTATTGATTGGATTATTTATGCATTTTTTTGGTGTTTAGCTTTTTGAGTTCTTTATATACCCTAGAGATTAGTGCTCTATCTGATGTGTGAGGGGTAAATATTTGCTCTCAAGATGTAGGCTCTCTATTCACCTCACAGATTGTTTCTTTTGCTGAGAAGAAACTTTTTAATTTGAATCTGTCCCATTTATTGATTCTTGATTTTAATTCTTGCACTATAGGAGTCTTATTAAGGAAGTTGGGGCCTAATCCCCCATGATGAAGATTAGGGCCTACTTTTTCTTCTATTAGATGTAGAGTCTCTGGTTTAATCTAGGTCCTTGATCAATATTGAGTTAAGTTTTGTGCATGGTGAGAGATATGGGTTTGATTTCTTTTTGTTGCATATGAATTTCCAGTTTTCTCAGCACCATTTGTTGAAGAGGCTATCTTTTCTGCAATGCATGTTTTTGGCATCTTTGTCTAATAAAAGATAATTGTAATTTTGTGGGTTAGTCTCTGTGTCCTCTATTCTGTACCATTGGTCTACCAGTCTGTTTTGGTGCCAATACCATGCTGTTTTGGTTACTATTGCTCTGTAGTATAGTTTAAGGTCTAGTATAGCAAAACCACCTGCTTCAGTCTTCCTGCTAAATATTGATTTTTAGCTATTCTGGTTTCTTATTTTTCAAGATGAATTTCGTGGTTGCTTTTTTTATTTCTAAGAGGAATGCCATTGGGATTTTGATCAGAATTGCATTGAATCTGTATAGTGCATTTGGTAGTATGGTCATTTTGATAATATTAATTCTGCCTATCCAAGAGGAAAGTAGATCTTTCCATCTTACAAGGTCTTCTTTGATTTTTCTCTTTAGGGTTCTGTAGTTTTCATTGTATAGATCTTTCACTTCTTTCATTAAGTATCTTATTTTTTTTGAGGTTATTGTGAATGGGGTAGTTTTCCTCATTTCATTCTCAGAGACTTTGTCACTGATATACAGAGATGCCTTTGATTTTATGGGTGTTGATTTTATATCCTGCTACTTTGATTAATTCATTTACTAATTCTAGAAGTTTTCTGGTGGAGTTTTTTGGGTCTTCTAGGTATAGAATCATATCATCAGCAAATAGAGCTAATTCAAGTCTTCTTTTCCTATACATATCCCTTTAATTTCTTTTGTCTGTCTAATTGCTCTGGCCAGTGTTTCAAGAACTATGTTGTATAGAAGTGAAAAAGAGCATCCTTGTCTTATTCCAGTTTTTAGAGGGAATGCCTTCAATTTTTCTCCATTAGGAATGATGTTGGCCTGAGGCTTAGCATAGATAGCCTTTACGATGTTGAGATATGTTCCTGTTATCCCTACTTTTTCTAGTGTTTTGAACATAAAGGGGTGCTGTATTTTGTCAAATGTTTTTTCTGCATCTATTGAGATGATCATATGATTCTTATATTTAAGTCCATTGATATGATGAATTACATTTATTGATTTCCATATGTTGAATCAACCTTGCATCCCTAGGATGAATCCCACTTGATCATGGTGCACAATCTTTTTGATATGTTTTTGTATTAGATTTGCCAGAATTTTATTGAGAATTTTTCATTTATGTTTATTAGAGATTTTGGTCTGAAGTTTTCTTTCTTTGAAATTCTTTGCCTGGTTTTGGGATCAGGGTGATATTGGCCTCATAGAATGAGTTGGGAAGTGCTGTGTCTTTTTATATTTCCTGAAATAAATTGAAGAGTATTGGTATTAGTTCTTCTTTAAAGGTCTTGTAGAACTCGGCTGTGTACTCATCTGGTCCTGAGTGTTTCTTGGTTGGTAAGCTTTTGGTGGCTTCTTCTATTTTTTCACTTGATATTGGTCTGTTTAAATTGTGTATATCTTCCTGACTCAATCTGGGCAAATAATATGATTTAAGAAATTTGTTGATGCCTTCAATGTGTTCTATTTTATTGGAGTTTAAGATTTCAAAATAGTTTCTAATTATCCTCTGTATTTCTGTAGTGTCTGTTGTGATTTTTACCTTTTTCATCATGTATGCTGGTAATCTGAGTTCTTTTTCTTTCTCTTCATTAGTGTGGCTAAGGGTCTGTCAATTGTATTTATTTTTTCAAAGAACAAACTTTTTGCTCTGTCAATTTTAAAATTTTTTTTCTTTTGTTTCAATTTCATCTCTAATTTTAACTATTTTTTGCCTCCTACTGCTTTTGCTGCTGCTTTGTTCTACTTTTTCTAGGGCTTTGAGATGTAGTGTGAGGTCATTTATTTGTTGACTTTTTATTCTTTCAAGGAATGAACTCCATGCAATGAGTTTTCCTCTTAGTTCTGCTTTCATATTTGTCCTAGAGATTTTGTCATGTTTTTTCTATGTTCTCATTTACCTCTAGGAATTTTTTTTATATCCTCCTTGATGTCTTCTGTGGCACATTGTTCATTCAGTAGCATATTGTTTAGTCTCCAGGTGATGGTGAGATTTTATTTTTTTTTTATTTTGTCGTTGATTTTCAATTTCATTCCATTATGATCTAATGAAATGCATAGCAGTAACTCTACTTTTTTTGTATTTGCTAAGAGTTGCTTTGTGGCATAGTATATGGTCTATTTTAGAGAAGGGTCCATGTGTTGCTGAGAAGAAAGTGTATCTGCTTGATGCAGGTTGAAATATTCTATATATTTCAGTTAGGTCTAAGTTATTGATTGTGTTATTGAGTTTCTTTATTCAACTTTTGTTTGGAAGATCTATCCAGTGGTGAGAGAGGTGTGTTAAAGTCACCCAAGATTATTGTGTTGTGGTCAATTTGACTCTTGAACTTGAGAAGAGTTTTTTTGATGAACAGAGCTGCACCATTGTTTGGGGCATATATATTAATGATCATTATGTCTTGTTGGTGTATAGTTTCCTTGAGCAGTATGTAATGTCCATCTTTATCCCTTTTGATTAACCTTGGCTTGAAGTCTACTTTATTTGATATGAGTATGGAAACCCCTGCTTGCTTCCACAATCCATGTGAGTGGTATGAGTTTTCCCAACCTTTCACCTTAAGTCTGTGTATGTCTTTTCATATCAGATGAGTTTCCTGGAGGTGGCATATTGTTGGGTATTTTTTTAAAAATCCAATTTTCTAGCCTATGTATTTTGATTGTTGAGTTTAAGCCATTAACATTTAGGGTTACTATTGAGACATGATTTGTATTTCCAGCCATATTTGTTTACTTTTGTTATTTTATTTGAATTGATTTTCCTCTTTGATTAGTTTTCCCTTTAGTGTACTATATCCCTCTACTGATTTTCATTGCTGTTTTTCATTTCTTCTTAATACAATATTTTGCCAAGGATGTTTTGTAGTGCTGGTTTTCTAGCTTTAACTTCTTTAAACTTTTGTTTATTGTGGAAGTTTTTTATTTCATCTTCAAATCTGAAGCTTAATTTTGCTGGATACAAGATTCTTGATTGGCACCCATTATTTTTCGGAGCTTCATATATGTTGTTCTAGGATCTTCTAGTTTTCAGAGTCTGTGTTGAAAAATCTGCCATTATCCTAATTGGTTTTCTCTTATATGTTATCTGATTCCTTTCTCTTGTGGCTTTTAAAATTCTCTGCTTATTCTGTATGTTGGGAATTTTCATTATAATGTGCCTTGGTGTGGGTTTGTTGTGATTTTGTATATTTGGTGTCCTGTAGGCTTCTTCAACTTAAATTTCCAATTAATTCTTCATGTTTGCAAAGTTTTCTGATAATATTTCATTGAATAGATTGTTCGTTCCTTTGGTTTGGACCTCTATGCCTTCCTCTAACCCAATAGCTCTTAAATTTGATCTTTTTATGTTATCTCATATTTCTTGAATATTCTGCTCATGGTTTCTTATAATTTTCGCTGTGTGGTCTATGTTCTTTTCAAGATGCTTTATTTGATCTTCATTGTCTGATGTCCTATCTTCTAAGTGGTCTACTCTGTTGGTGATGCTTTCATTTGAGTTTCAATTTGGTTTATTATTTCTTTCATTTCAAGGATTTCTGTTTTTTTTTTTTTTGGTATAACCTCTATCTCCCTGTTGAGGTGATCTTTTGCTTCTTGAATTTGTTTATGTAGCTCATTGTCATAGTGATCTTTCACTGCCTGTATTTTTTCTGTCTTCTTTGAGATCCCAAAACATTTTAACCATGTATATCCTGAAATCTTTCTCTGTATTTTTTTTTGCTATAGCTGCCAATTCTTCTAATGATGTGTTGTCTTGATTTGTTTGTGGTACTTTCTTCCCTTGTCTTTTCATGTTGCTCATGTGTCTTCCTTTCCAACTCTGTGGATTTGGTGTGTTATTGTTTTTACCCTATAGATTTGTAGTGCTCTTGTATGCTCTGTGGGGAAGGACAATGTTAACAGATCCAAATATCAACTATACATCACCTATGAACAGATTGTTGTTATTAAGACATTTACAGTTTAGTCTCAATGTCCAGAAATGTTGGATTCAATTATTATTTAAAATATAATCAGTAGTTTTATAAAAAGGTTTACAGTTTCTGGTGTTGGACAATGACCTGGGGGTCAGATGTAGGATGAGGATGTGAGGGTATATAGTTAATATATTTTAGGAAATGTGAAGGAGAAATCTAATGTAGATGGTTAGTAGCAGGAGAATAGATAGGAAGTAGTTTGGGGTAGACAATTACGTGGGAAGACAGTAGAGTACATAAAACAAACACACACACACACACATATATATATATATATATATATATATATATATATATATATATATTAGAAAATTTTAGGATGCTAAAATAGTATAATTTGTAGGGTGAAGGAAGAAGAAATATAAAAAAAGGTAAAGAAATAAAGAAAAAAAGAGAAGAAAAAGAAAAAAAGAAAAAATAAGGAAAAAAAGAGAGAAAAAGGGCTTATGCATTTCATCTATATGATATTATTCAGGTGACTCAGTCTTCAAAGTTCTATTTCATGCAAAGTTCTTGATTTTACATATGTTGGGGATGTGAGGGCCAGAGGAGAGAAGGGTAGAAGAGAAAGAAGAGGAGAAAAAAAAAAAAAAACCTCTTAGAAATCCATTTCTTTCTCTTCTCATCCAGTAGGTGGGGTTGTCTCATCCAGTAGGTGTCTCTGCCTTCAGGATTGTGTAGGTACCAGGGTGTGAAGACTAGACCTAGTGTGGAGCATCTAGATGTGGGGAGTGCTGCCCACCAGTCCCAGCAGGAAAATAGTGCCTCACGGGTCTTTTTATGTGACCACAGGTCTGACTGGAGACCCCAGTATCATTTCCCTCTCTTTCCTGGATATTTCCCAAATCCTGGTCTTTCTGTTATGCTCCAGACTTTAGTTCCTTCCCCTCTCTTATTTATCAGGTCCCAACTGTGGTAACTCTCACACCCAGGCTCACACCAGGTGGGCAGCACCCTGTTGTCACTGCACTCCTGTCCAACTGAGAGCTGTTCTTGTATTGGGTGGCTACTGTGCTGATTTAATGCTGTTGGGGAGGGGGGAGGAATTGGAAATCAGGTACCTGCTCAAATGGCAATCCAATCTGATAGCCATGCACACCACAAAATGGAGGGGAAGGTTTTCCAAGATGGAGTCAGTCTGCTTCCAGCACCAGGGTGTCTGGTGATGTGGGGGGAGCTGGGCAATGGCCTTGTACTGTGGATAGGTAGCAGCCAAGTGCCCTGTGTGGGAATGGTGTGCTGTCTGGAGTTCTTCAGAGGTGGTGATAGGTATTTCTGCTAAGTCATGCGTGAGCTAGAACTGCAGGCTTTGGGTCCGGAATCCGGAGACTTACTCGAACCCAGAGGCTCTAATTTCTGTGCGGGTGGTCACATTTTTGCAGCGCTGGTGATTTCTGCAAAAATCCACTGGCCCCTGGAGATCTAATCTGGGAACTGCCCCCACCTAATATGGTGAGAATGTTTAGCCAAGATGGAGGCAGTCTGCTTCCAGTGCTGGGGTGTCTGGTGAGGTTGAGGGAACTGAGCGATGGTGTTGTGCTGTGGGTAGGCAGCAGCTGAGTGAACTTCATGAGAGCGGTGTGAAATCTTGGCAGTCTGCAGATATGTTGATAGGTGATTCTGCTAAGGCACTCACGGAGTCTTGCAGGTACTGGAACTTTGGGCTTTGGGTCCTACTCGAACACTGAGGCCTGGAGCCCTTCATGGGGCACAGCACTGGGGATTTCTGCAGACAGCAGCTGGATAGGGTTCCTCTAACAATCTCAGAGATGCAGTATTCCAACTAGGTGAGATCTGGATCACAGAGCAACACAGAATGCTGCCTCCCTCTGGTCCGCCATCTTGAAAATCATTACTAATATTCTTTATGACTGCCATTATAATTGGGCTGAGATAGAACCTTAGTGTAGTTTTGATCTGCACTTTCCTGATGGCTAAAGATGTTGAACATTTTCTCATGTATTTGTTAGCCATTTGAATTTATTCTTCTGAAGAAATTAATTCATTTGCCCATTTACTGAGTTATTTGGTTTTTTAAATGTTGAGTTTTTTTTAGTTCTTCATATGTTCTGGATATTAATTCTCTGTTAGAAGAATAGCTGGCAAAGATTTTCTCTCCTTCTGTAGGTTCTCTTTCCATACTGTTGTTTTCTTTGCAGTGCATAAATGCTTTAATTTGGGATGTGATTCCATTTCTTAATTCTTGGTATTATTTCCTGAGATTTAGAATTCCTATTGATAAAGTCAGATACATGCCATCTTTGATATTTTTCTGAAACAATTAAAGTCAGCATACTATGATAATAATGAATACATATTTGTGTTTATAGCAGTGCAATTCATAATAGCCAAATAATGGAACCAGCCTGTGGGAAGCCATCTGTAAAATACATGAGGAACTTTTCTTGACATGGAAGCCAGGGAGGGATAGGCCTGGCATTGGGAAATTTCTGTGGCTCTCCTGAGGCAATAGATTACCCAATGCATGTGATCTTTCCCTCTGCTCTGCTAGAAAGGTTTCTCATAGTAGTACTGGAGATGAGCATATCCTGTTAGGAACTGAACAGCCCACATTTGTCCTATTTTAGTGAGGAACATTCTATGGAAGGCCTTTGATGTTTTCTGATATAAATAAAGCAGGTGGAGGCCTCATTTGGTCCAGAAGCTCAATCTGTCTGATCAGCTTGCCCTTCCTGCCCCTGCTTTTGAAACTACTTTCTGTGTTCTTTTTTTTTTTTCTATTTTATTTCTATTTTCTTTTATTTCTCAGCCATCCCATTTCATCGAGGGGAACCCCATTTCCACTGCCCATGTGGACATGAGTAGGACCAGCCTAGGTGTCCATCAATAAATCAACATATAAAGAAAATGTGCATATACATACACAATGGAGTTTTATTTCATTCCAAATGAAAGTATATAATTTTCAGGAAAATTGATTGAACTGGAGAGCATCATGTTAAGAAAAATAAACAAGACTCAGAAAATCTAGGGTTGTATGTTCTCTCTCATATGTATAAACTAGAGAAAAAAAAATTTTAAAAAGGACCTTATAAAAATTAAAGGGAGACCAGTGGAGTTGAGGTAGGGTACCAGGGGAGGGAGGAGTGGAGTAAAAGGGAGATACTTGGAAATAAAATTAAGCATATTATGTTATCTGCATATATGAATATGTCATAATGCACCAATTTAAAAAAGACATACTACATTAACTCAAAGCTAAATGAAGAAATAAAGATCTCCAGTAAAGTATTATGTATTTGTGTAACTCCAATTTTTATTTCCTAAATGATTTAAAGACAATTCATAAAGCATCTTAAATCTATGTTCATAGGCATACATATAAAGATGCAATGTGTGATCCTCTAAAACAAAACAAAAACAAAAATCTTAAAGAGAGGAAGGGATGGACCTATATGTGAATAGAATACATAATTTTGAAGGTAAATCAGTATCAATTTAACTGAACTTGCTATAAATATGACATGTTAATTAATTAATTAATTAATCAAGGAAATGTCCATAAATGTAAAAGAAAATGAAAAAAGATCCATCATTGTGATAAAATACCCGAGGAAGTCAACTTTAAGAAGGAAAGATTTATTTTAAATCATGATTTCGGAGATTTCAATCCATAGTCAGTTGGCCCTGTTTTGGGGGGGCTTGTGGTAAGGGAGAGCATCATAGTAAGGAGCTTGTAGTGAAACAAAGCTGCCAACTTCATAGTAGCCAGGAAATGAAGAGAGAGGAAGGGACCAGCGTCCCAATAACCCACTCAAAGCAATGTTCCCAGTGATCTATATTCTCCCACTGGGGCTCACCTACTAAGGGTTTTACCACCTCCCAATAGTGCCACAGGCTCCAGCCAAGTGTTTAGTATATGGGCCTGTGGGGGGACATTTAAGATCATTGGGATACAAACTGTAACAACATAGTCAAATACAAACCATCAGAATGAGTGGCAGAAAAGCTATAAAACAAAATGAAAAAGTGGCAGAAGCCCTTTCATCTGGAGTGGTTATAATGACATGAGACAACATGGACTTTAAATCAAAATATGTTGTAGGAGACAAAAAAGAAAGTAATATATTGAATGGAAGGGTCAATTTATCAAGAAAATAACAATGACAAACATATACACACCAAATAGCAGTGTTCCAGAATACATGAAGTTGACAATAATTAATGTGAACAGAAACATAGACAGTTCTATAATAATAGTCAGAGACTTCACTATCTCAATTTTAATAATAGAAAAATTAAAACAGTTCTATAAAAAGGCAAAGGAATTGGATATCACTATAAACCCGCGAGGTCTAATAGACACATAGGAACACTCAACCCAATAACGGCAGAGCACACATATTTTTCTCAGTGCACATGGAACATTCTTCAGGATAGACTACATGTTAAGTCACAAATCTCAATAAATTAGAAAACTTAAAGTACTGCAAAGTGTCAACCACAATAGAATGAAGCTGAAATTGAATAACAGAAGGAAAACTGGAAAATTCACAAACTTGCAGAAATTAAATAACATACTCCTAAGTACCTGAAGGGTCAAAGAAGGAAATAAAAGAAATGAAAAAAATACTTAGAGGTGAATGAAAAACAAAAGCAAGACATACCAAAACTGGCGAGATACAGTAAAAACTATGCCCAGAATGAAATAGCTTAATTGCATACATTAGAAAGAGGAAGAATACCTAAGTTTATACCTAAAGAACTAAAAATAGAACAGCTCAGTATCAGAAAAAAGGAAATAAAATTAAATTGAAATGAATAGAAAACAATAGAGTTATCTATAAAATGAAATAGCTCCAAAATCACCTAGAATTGACAAAACTTCAACTAAGAAGACAAATACCTAAATTTTAAAAAGCATATAATCATTCATTTGACAAAGTTGAGGAAAAATTCATGAAAAAAACTTTTTGCAAGGTAGGAAATGAAATGTAATAAAATATTTTTAAAAATTAACAACTTTCATAACTACCTCTCTATAATAATTTGTAAATATTAGTGAAATGGATTAATTTTAAAAGAAAATTTGTATTGATTAGAGAAAAAATTTAAATTACAAGTAAATAAAACTTTTATAGTTACAAAGAATTATTTTCAGAACAAGCTCCAAGCCTATTAATTGTCACTGGGAAATTCTGTAAAAAAGTATCAAGAAGTAAATTTTCCAGATGAGAAAAACTTAAGAGAATCCCCTATGAATGAGGTCTAATACTCATTTCTAAACCTACCACCACACTCTGAAAAGAAAGGTCAGGACTGACTGCAGCAATTAATAGAGACGTGAAAGTCCTAAAACTAAGGCCTTCTGTATCCACAGGTTACACATCTTTGTATTCAACCAATCGTGAATCAAAACTGTACTTAGGCCTAACTTGTTTTTGTCTCTTATTTTACTCCGAGACCAATGCAGTATAACAACAATTTACATAGAATTTATTTATTTTAGATATTTTAAGTGATTAGAGATGATTTAAAGTATGGGAAATGATCATGTAGATTACATGTAGATACTATGCTATTTTATAATAAGGGAGTTGAACATTCACAGAGTTTTGGTAACTAAGGGAGTTTTGAACCCAAACCCTATGGATACAAAGATATTGAACAAACAAACCAAGACAACAGCACATTAATCTCATCCAGAAAGTTTAGAATCAGCTTAATTAAGGAATGCATCAAAATTTATGTCATATAAATTGACCCTTTGGGAAAGATTGATGATATCAATAGGCTCTGGATATTTTTTTTTTAATTTTTTAGTTATAAATGGACACAATGCCTTTATTTCATTTGTTTATTTTTTATGTGGTGTCAAGGATCGAACCCAGTGCCTCCATGTGCTAGGCAAGCGCTCTTCTACTGAGCCATAACCCCAACCCTGCTCTGGATATTCTTTAAATTTCTGAATTGAAATAAAGTAACCAACCAACCAAATAAAACAACCCATCCAAACCAACATAGATGCCCTCCAGTAGATGAATGAATAAAAAAAATGTAGTATGTATACATAATGGAATATTACTCAGCAATAAAAGAGAATAAAATCATGGCATTTGCAGGTAAATGGATGGAGTTGGAGAATATAAAGCTAAGTGAAGTTAGCCAGTCCCCCAAAACCAAATGCCGAATGTTTTCTCTGATATAGGAGGCTGATTCATACTGGGATAGGGAGGGGGAGCGTAGGGGGAATAGATGAACTCTAGATAAGGCAAAGGGGTGGGAGGTGATGGGAGGGGACATGGGGTTAGAAATGATGGTGGAATGAGATGGACATTATTATCCAAAGTACATGTATGAAGACATGAATGGTGTGAATATACTTTGTATACAGACAGAGATGAAAAATTATGCTCTGTATGTCTAATATGAATTGTAATGCATTTTGATGTCATATATAACAAATTAGAATAAAAAATTAAAAAAAATTAAAACCCGTCCAAAATCTTTAGTAATCTAGTAATAAAAATATCTTACCTCAACAAAGAAAAAGCCATATTTATATGAGAAACACAAGAAAAAACATATTTGTGATCACATTATTAAGTAATATTTTTTTCTGGATTTATATTTAATATTTTATAACAAATGAAACACATCTACATGTATTACTTTAAAAACAAGTAAATCTAGGTCATAGTGCTAATATAATTGATAGAATAATCAATGGAATCATCAATATTCTTGCAAGAAAATCTTTATATCTCATAGAAACACACACACACACACACGCACACACACACACACACACATCCTCCAAAGGAAAAGGTCTAAGTTTTGGAAAAGAATTTGGAAATTTAACTTGTTAGAAAAAAAGTTTTATAAATTAAAAATAAAATAAAACAAGGAAGAAAAACAAGAATAAAATCTAGATGATATAGGATGAATACTGGAATGAGTGAGGCCTTTTTAAGTATAAAAAAACAACAAAAAATGGAGTAATACTGATACCAAAAAACTGGTTCTTCACTGATAAACTGTTAACATAACAATTTATGTATGTTATAGACATATACATTTTACAGTTAAATGCATGGATACCTACTTATGGAATGTTCACATATATGTACATGTAATAATATATATTTATTTTTCTATAAAAGGAGTTACTAATCTTAATAATAACTCACGAATTAGATAAACAATAAAGCAATACCAAGAAAGAAATGAAGGTTATGAAAGAATTTTTAAAAGGCAAAAGAAGTGTTCATTCTTAATAATAGTAATTAAAAATTATATTAAAATTAGAATTTTAACAAATAATGAAAAATAAATTAAATTGATAATATTTATTGATGGTAAGAGTGTGGTAAGACATCTGCACTGTATAAATTTTCTTAAAATCAATATATATCAAGCATTCAATAGAATTTGCATCTCTCTGAGGAATATTTCTAAGATATCAGAAAGTTTGGGGATTGTTTGTAGCATATAATTTGCCTTATTGGCATGCATAAATATTATCAGCTATTTAAATGACCTTTAAAGTCTTTAGCAAGAATAATTGTGAGAAAATAATTATTGTGGGGTGTAGCTCAGTGATAGAATACCTACTTAGTATGTGTGAGACCCTTGGTTTGATTCCTAGCATCAAAGGAAAATAAAATTAGCACAGAACAATAAAAACCAATTGAGGTGTATTTGAAGTAGTAGGCTGGATGCTTACTTCTTACTTTTTTTCATTTAAATATTTAATTCCATATAGTAGTTTGGTATGGTTATAGTTTGGTATGGTTATATGAGAGAACACAAGAGAAAGATTAAGATAACCTACCACCAACAAATTTTGGAGACAGGTAATTAAAAATTTAATATTTGAAGGTCAGGGCTGTGATGTGGTGATGAGGGAGAGTGGTTAATTTGTCCTAAAGGGATGGCTAACTTGGGTCATTGCCCTTCCATTCCCTTTCCGCTGGTGTGGTCCCCAGTGACACTTGGTTTAGGAGAGCACCAGAGGTTTGCCTGCCCCATGCCTGGCATTTACCTCCTGCTGTCGTCAATAATCCCTTTGTGCTAGAGCTCACCGACTTCAATTCCCTAACCCCTCTCAAGCGCCTGATGGAATCTTCACAGCTTTACAAATTTTGACCCAAGTTCTATGCATTATTGCTACAGGGATATTTTACATGGGAAGCTCCAGGTGAGTGACTATCAGCTGTTTCATTTGTCATAAGCTTTATTTCATTCATTTGAAGTCTGGAAGGACACACAGGACTGTAGTCCTGGCTGTGCTACTAACTGACCTTGAGGACTCAGTGTATTATTGAACTTCTTTGGGTCTTAATTCGGAGCAACTTTATAATACAGACCACTTTTCCTGTTAAGGTCTGTTCACTTTCAGGATAAAGAATAAGGTTAAAATTAGAATATTTCCTCTCTAACTGGAAATATGTGTTCATTAAAGTAGAGTGATTTCAACAAAAGGCTTAAACTTTTATAATTCTCCTAGTGAAGGACTATCCCACAGTTTTAAATCTTTACTTAAATCATTGCTTAAACTCAAGTGCCACACCTAGGAGGTTCTAATGCGTAGATTTGATTTTCTGATTCCCTTGTTCAGAAACTCTACCTAAACTGGGGACTCCTTAGTCTAACATTTAAAGTTGAGAACACAATCTGTTCTTTATCTAAATTTTCAATATTATCCCTTACTTAGGTTTCTATCTACAACTGAACATTTTGACCTTACCCATTCATATCCTCCACTCTCAGATCTCCACATATTTTCTTAATCTGTCCTTTCCCCTTGAAATTCACCATCTTTGTTGCACCCTATTTCTGACAGTTAAATATCCTTTCCAAATCTCAAGACATAGTCATAAATAAATTTCAAGATATTGTTACCAAGATTTCTTCTAAACAAATAAAAGACATTAGGCTAAATGCTTTTTATACATTATTGGATTTCATGCTTAACCTAATCTTAAAGGATATTATCCTCCTTTTATATTTTTGAAAACTGCAAGATAGGCATTAATGCTCACATTTTGCAGATTAGATCCACAGCAATTAGAGACTTTGCCCAGGTGTTCCTAGTTAATGAGTTTTAAAGCCAGGGTCTGTACAGATGGTACTGAGTTTTTCTAAAGCACATGTTATCTTCTCTGTGAAATTTTGTTTTTGTAGAGTTAGCAAATGTTATGGTTATTGAGCACCTTCTGACTGCTGGTATAGAGATCCTTGGATGACGGAAATATACAGCTCTCAGTCCAACAAGCAGAGGGAATTTCTTCCTCATTAGCACAGTATCTATAACCTTCCAAACACATTTATTACATTTTAAACCTATTCTTGGGGCTGGGGATGTGGCTCAAGCGGTAGTGCGCTCGCCTGGCATGCGTGCGGCCCGGGTTCGATCCTCAGCACCACATACAAACAAAGATGTTGTGTCCGCCGAGAACTAAAAAAAATAAATATTAAAATTCTCTCTCTCTCTCCCTGTCTCTCTCTCTCACTCTCTCTTTAAAAAAAAAACCTATTCTCAATTTTTATTTTATTCACAATTACCAGAGTGATTGTTTTCTTATTTTTAATCTAAAATGTAATCCAAGAAAGTAGAGGTCTTAAATAACACATTATTCTTATAGTTACTAATACTCTCTACACAAAATATTTTGCAAATGAATGATTATTGATTTGGATGAAATAGGAAATTCACACACAATGTACAGAGTTATACTTAAAATGTTAAAATAAAACCCTGCATACTGATTAAAATGTAAAACTACATTTGTATTTCTAGTGATGAGATATATTACCTTGAAGTTCTGTCAAATCTAAGGAAGGTTCAGAGATGATAAGCTCAAGAATTAATTCTTAAATCCAGACAGAGGTTGCAAATACATTATGCCTTATATATCTGTTTTTAAATATCTTGCATGATTTGATGTTTAAAATATCTCAGCGAGGCAAATTTGGCATATTGTTATCATTTTATCTTACATACAGAAAACTAAAGATTTGAGAGGGATTAAGTAAATTTTCCAATGCCACACATATTTTAGTGCAGAAGCAGAACTAGAGTTCAGGTTCTGTGATGTAGTTTCCACAAACGTAACCTTTTGTGGGGCTGTTGAATCCTAACTACTATATTCTCTAGTGTCCTAAACAGGTTATCTTGTCTAGTAGTTCAAGGTTTTTGTAATCAATCTTACAAAATGTGTCCTGTCAGGCACAGGGTTATTTCGTAATTTGGTATATTATAAATTTCCAAATAGCTATTTATTGTGAGGAAGATTGGTAGAGCATCACAAGTGGAATGCAACTTATTATTGTAACGCAACTAGCCTCAAAGGTCCTTGAAATGGAGTTCAGAAGTAACTTCCTTCCTCCTTTGATTAACACAGTAGCTCCCAACCACTAGGGCTTTGGAGAACACTTGAAATATGGCCAGCACAACTTTAAAAACCCTATTTTTAAATTTAATTTAATAAAAAATTATTACTAATCAACAAATTGTAATGGTATATATTTATGATATAAAAACCATGTAATATACGTACGTGTTGGCTTTTCTCCCACTTCCTAGCTTCTGGCAACCATCTTTCTACTGTGATTCTGAGACCCATTGCCATAGATTCCACACATAAGCTAGGGCATGTGGTATATGTACATCTGTGTCTGGCTTATTTCCCTTATCATAATGTCCTCCAGATTCATCCAGGTTCTTGAAAATGACAGAATTTCTGTGTTTTTAAAAGCTGAATAATATTCCACGGGCACACAGGCCACTTTTTCCTTATCCATGTGTCCATTGATGAGTGCTGAGTTTGCTTCTGTAACTTGGCTATTGTGGATAATGCTGCAGTGAACCTGGGAGAACAGACATCTCTTCAGCAGACCGACTTCAAGTCCTTTGCATGCATAGCCAGAAGATTGATGAATCATGGTCATTCTAATTGTAGCCTTTAAAAAAAATTTGTTAGGACCTACATATTTTTCCATAATGGCTGTACTCATTTTTGTTCCCACCAAAAGCATATTAATGTTCCATTTTCTCCACATTTCCCCCCATAATTATCTCTTGTCTTTTGGATAATGATCTTTCTGACAGGTGTGAGGTGATATCTCATTGTGATTTTAATTTGTAGTTCCCTAGTGATTAGTGCTGTTGGAATGTTTTTCATATATGTTATCCATTTGCATGTCTTCTTTTGAGAAATATTCTTTTTCTCACTTCTTAATAAGGTTATTTTCTTGCTATGGAGTTGTTTGCATAAGGACACTCCCATGGGCAAAACTGTGACACAGGTTTGTGTCCTCCCATGTCTGAGGGATAGACAGGGAGTGACCTGTTTTCTGGATGGTGAGGCAGGAGACGGAGCTTGACTATGCAATCTGGGTTGCATACACATATACTATGGAGACCCCTGTGTGCAGGATGGAGCCAGGGGTGAACAGAAAGCAAGTGAGACTGAGTTCTCTCCTGTCACCTTCCAAAACAGACTTCTACATAACCAAGAATTCCAAAATCAAACTTTGTCTTCTGTGTCTTATGCAAATATATTCATCAAGTGATCAAGAATATATCTCATTTAACAGTTTACTCGTTTGGGCTATCATTTTATGTTTACATTCATGGGGTGTGATGGAAGTTCCTGCTTAAAATTTAGATAAGCATACTTTTTTGGGGGGACAGTACTGGGGATTGAACTCAGGGCACTCAGCCATTGAGCTGCACCCCAACCCTATTTTGTATTTATTTAGAGACAAGGTCTCACTGAGTTGCTTAGTGCCTCATCATTGCTGAGGCTGGCTTTGAACTTGTGATCCTCCTTGTTTCAGCCTCCCAAGGTGTTAGGATAACAGGTGTATGCCACTGCACCCCGCTAGATAAGTATACTATTTTTTTGTAATTTTTTTTTGGTTATAGATGGACACAATACCTTTATTTTATTTGTTAATTTTTTTTAATGTGATGCTGGGTATTAAACCCAGAGCAAGCATTCTACCACTGAGCCACAACCCCGGCCCAAGCATACTTTTTGACACAGCAGTTTCATTCTTGGGTATATAACATAAAGAAATTCTAAGAGATATGGATAAAGATGAATATAATAGGATAAGTGCAACCTTATTTGTTAAGGGACAAAGTAAATAAATTCTCATTACAAGGAAAATTAAAAGTAAATTATTGTAGATTATGAAAATTATGTCAAACTAAGTATACGATATAGTCATCTTGTTCATAGTGTATGTATGATCTTTAATGTGCTGTTAAATTCTGTTTGCTAGTATTTTGAGAATTTTTGCATCTCTGTTAATCAGAGATATTAGCTATAGTGGCATTGTCTGGCTTTGGCATCAGGGTAATGCTGGTCTCATAGAATGAGTTTGGAAGTATTCCTTTTCTTGTTTTTTGGAATAGTTTAGGAGGGCTTGGTATTAATTATTCTTTGAGTTTCAGTTTAATTCATCAGTTAAGCCATCTGTTCCTGGGGGTTTCATCATTGGGAGATTTTTATTTTTTCATTCTCCTTGTTATTGAGATGTTCAGCCTTTCTTTTTGATTCAATTTTTAAGATTGTATGTTTTAGGAATTTATCAATTTCTTTTAAATTATTCAGTTGTTTTGTAGTTATTTATAATAGTGCCTTATAGTCCTTTGCATTTTTGAGACATCCATTGGAATGTTTCCTCCTTTGCTTCTGATTTTGTCTTCTTTTTTCTTAGTCTAGTTAATTTTTACTTTTTGTCAAAAAAGCAACTCTTAGTCATGTTAATTTCAGCTCAAGTATGGAATTAAGTATGGAGGCAGTCTAAATGTCCATTAGTGGATAAATAGATAAGGAAAATGTGGTGTGTGGATGTAACAGAATATTATGCATATATATAATCAAATATTCAGCTTTAAAAAAGAAGAAAATTTTGCCATTTGTGACAACATGGAGGAAACTGGAGGATATTACACTAAATGAAATAAGCCAGATGCAGAAAGATAAGTTTTGCATAACTTATCTTCTATGTTGAATCTAAAAATGTTGTAGTCATAGGAATAGATAAGAGTGCTTACCAGGGGCTGGAGAGGAGGATATGGGTAGATGCTGATCGAGAGGTACAGTTTTAGAAATGTAAATACATAAATTATAGAGAGCTAATTCAACCACATGAATAGGGTTAACAATATTATATTGTACAGTTAAAATCTGCTGGAAGGGCAGATATGACATGCTCTAACCATAAACATAAGAAATGATAAGGGCTTGAGATGATGAATGTATTAGTTGGTTTGATCATGATCAATGCTTCACAGTGTATGCCTATTGCAAATTATCATTTTACTGCTGAAATGTAAGCAATTATTCATTGTCAACTATACCTTAATAAAGTCGATAAATGAATTTATTGGAGAGATTGAAACAATTAAAAATAATATATGTAGCATTCATGGTTTACTTTTATTTAAAACATGACATTTAAGTAAGTCAATCCATAAATTTATAGAAGTTTAGATTGTTCTCACATAGATCTTAGACATATCTTGTAAGGTTAATTTCTGAGTATTCTTAGAGCATGTAGCACTATCTTGGGATGGTGAGTTTTAAATTTCAATGAATGTTTAAAGCTTCCTCTTCTTGTTCCCATATAAGTAAGAAAGTATTCTTTGGGTTATGTTTCTAAAACTACATTGGTACTCAAACATTTTGGAGGAGCTTAATATTTTAGTTCCCTCTATTTTTAGATTTTACTAGGAACTTAGAGTTTCTCTGGGCTTTTCTAGAATCACAAGAAAGGAGTCTTTCTCTTTCACATGCATGGTGTCCAATAGCACAACTCACAACATTCTTCCTATGGAATGAAACAGTTGATAATTACTAAGATGGGCTGGAGAAAACTATTTCAGGGAAGCTTGCAGATACCTCGATGAATATGTCCATTTTCTTCAGTAGGTTCACACCACGCAGATGAATCCATCAAATCATTCCCAGGTGACGGCATTTGTTCTACTGGGGCTTTCTCAGGTATGGGAGCTTAGATTCTTCTTCTTCATTTTCTTCACAGCTGTGTACTTTATGACTGTCACTGGAAATCTCCTCATTGTGGCCATAGTGACCTCTGATCCACGCCTGCACACAACCATGTATTTTCTCTTAGGCAATCTTTCTTTCTTGGACTTTTGCTACTCCTCTATCACAGCACCCAGGATGCTGTTCGACTTGCTCTCAGAAAACCCCACCATTTCCTTCTCTGCCTGCCTGACTCAGCTTTTCTTCTTCCACTTCATCGGAGGCATCAAGATCTTCCTGCTGACTGTCATGGCATATGACCACTATGTGGCCATTTCCCAGCCCCTGCGCTACACGCTCATTATGAACCAGATGGTGTGCGGGCTCTTCATGGCAGCCTCCTGGGTGGGGGGCTTCATCCACTCCATTGTACAGGTTGCACTGACTATCCAGCTGCCCTTCTGTGGGCCTGACAAGCTGGACAACTTTTATTGTGATGTGCCTCAGCTGCTCAAATTGGCCTGCACTGACACTTTTGTCTTAGAGCTTCTGATGGTGTCTAACAATGGTTTGGTCACCCTAATGTGTTTTTTGGTGCTGCTGGGATCCTACACAGCATTGCTAGTGATGCTCCGAAGCCACTCTCGGGAGGATCGCAGCAAGGCTCTGTCTACCTGTGCCTCTCACATTGCTGTGGTGACCTTAATCTTTGTGCCTTGCATCTATACCTATGCAAGGCCTTTTCGAACATTCCCCATGGACAAAGCAGTCTCTGTGCTGTACACAATGGTCACTCCCATGTTGAACCCTGCCATTTATACCCTGAGAAACAAAGAAGTGATTATGGCCATGAAGAAACTGTGGAAGAGGCAGAAGAATTTTATTGGTCCCCCAGAGCGTTGACCCCCAGGTTAGCAGAGACAGGGTTCGGAGAATCTGAGAAATGCTTCGCTGTACTAACTTGCTTGAGAAAACCCATACAGTAGATAAAGCTCCTTCCCTATTGCTTGTCCATTGTTTAGAATCACAATTTCTGGAGACATAACTTTTAACCAATCTAGAACATGGGATGCCGTCTAAAGAAAAAGTCTCCAAGTTCCATACAGAAGTACCATATGGTTCAGAGAGCACCTTCCTAGATGAGCATGTTGGCCTTGCCAAGAAATTTCCAGCTGCAGTATGCATGGAGGTGGTAAACCTGGGGTCTTTCTTGCTATCACTTCTTGGACACAAAACATATTTGAAGAGCTCAAAACACTTGTCATCTTCCTGGAGATATGAAGGTTAAAATAAAAGTGGGATCCTGATTTCAAGAGACTGACTAAATGTCTATCAATGAAGAAGAAGAAAATTATGTCCGTCAAATTAATTTTTTCCTCATAGTTTCTCAAGGTCATTGTTGCTATCATTATTGCAATTATTGTCATAGTCTTCCTCTTCATCTTCTTCATCTAAACAGCATTTGGTAAGAGCTTATTATGTCAGGCATTATATCAAGTGATTTATATTTATTATTTATTTTAACTCATTTTAAAAGATGAGTCAATTGTGGGTTAGAGACACTTAAATAACTTATTGAAGGCCACAGAGCTCATTTCTGGAACCCAATGTACGTATGTCTACATAACTTTGAAGCCTAAATTCTAGATAATATCTAATCTTCTTCATGCTCCTAAAAGTCAGTATCTCTTTGTGAATTTTTGTTGATTAGACTCACATCATGGGTAGAATTGGAATTTTAACTTGGACTAGGTCAAGTGTGGTTGTGAGAGTCAGGCAGATTGGAAATTGGAATATGGGCAGATAATTCCTGGAGAAATGGACACATGAAGAATGTGGAATTGGAGAAGGAGATGTAGAGAATTAAGGGGGAATTTTCTTGAGGGGACAAACATCCAGAAGACTTATATAGGTGAGTAGTTTTTTCTATAGCTTTGCTCAAAAACTCATTCTTACATTCAGCTACCTTTTAAGCTTTGCAGAACCACAGATGACTGCTTTGACAGTATTTCATCCTCTGGTTCTTAAATAGAAAGTAGTCTCTACTTCAGCTTAAGAAGTGATAGAAAAATGATTATAGACTTCTTTCATCATCTCTATATTCTTTTCTAATATCTTATTCTCGCCTTGATTCAGATTGCTATATATGCTATGACAAAGTTTGTCAATCAAATCTCACCGGAATTGTGAGGGTTGTACCTTTTTATCCCCACATGCATACATAAGAATATTTGTAAAAATAAAACAAGCAAGGTTTTGCAAATTTAACTTTTTGACTGATTATAATCAATCAGTGTTACCCTTCATGGAATCTGTCATCTTTGCATTATGTCATTGTTCTTCACTTATGTTTTAATAAGTCACTATAAGCAAAGTTGCTTCCCACAATACAGCCAACTGAGAAGAAATGTTTAGATACAAGGACTAGAGCATGGGTCAGTGTCCAAATAGAAAAGGCCTAGGATTAGAGAAAAGGGAGTTGGGATATTAAAGTAAAGGACATGACAGAGTAAACACTTCATCTGTTAAAGAGAGTGCACATTAGTGGAAAGGGAATTTTAGAGTTACAATATCTAAGTCAGAGTTCTTTTCTCATGGCATGAACTTGAAGTAGAGCCACATATTTACTTAGACAAAATCATGTGTGCAAGTAAAATGTAGTTTCTTTATTTTTAATAACTGATATTATTTTCTTTACAAGGATTACTTGGCTGGGCAATTGAGGAAAATTAGGCACATCTAGTACACTTACTTCTGTATATAAAATCACACAGTTCTTTTAAGTAGATGATCATTTCTTTACAAAATAAATCAGGCTTTAGGATTCTGCCATCT
The DNA here is from genome assembly GCF_964194105.1 of Spermophilus citellus. Taxonomy (NCBI): domain Eukaryota; kingdom Metazoa; phylum Chordata; class Mammalia; order Rodentia; family Sciuridae; genus Spermophilus; species Spermophilus citellus. Next base: position 143,467,872 of record NC_138183.1, on the reverse strand, counting down.
GCCTTCTGGCCTGAGCTGCCTTTTGGATTCACAACTGGACCCGAGAATAGTTCTATCTCTGTTTTGGCCCTGGATGCTCACTGACAAGGCTTGAAGTTGGGTTTCTCTGTTTGGTCAGGGCCTGGTGATGCTCCAGTTCCAACAGTCTCATCTATGCTTTGCTTTGGGTTAAGACCAATGATGAGTCCCTTGACTTTCTCCATCATTTCCTGGTCACGGTTTTCATTCTATAGGGTGCAATTATCTTACCCCCGTCACTGTGACCCCCATGATAACCCTACTGATGTGGTTCAGACTACATCTGTACTCTGCCTGGGGGCGGGTACAGTCAGTCATGTATTCTATCTGGGTCTCACAGAGACCCAGAGTGGCCCTTCCTTTTCCTCACCATCCTGTTTCTCTTAGATGACTTTAATTATGCCACATATCAGCTCATTTGGTGGACAGCCTGTGGGGTGAGTTCATTCAAGATGTCTTTCTCTGGTGCAAGAGAAGGTCTCCTGACCTTGGCATTCTCTTCAGTGCCACTCCAGAGGCAGTAAAGAGCACCAAGAAGATCTCTGATCATCCACTCCCCTGTCCCTTTATTCCTTTATTTCTTTTTATCATTATCCTTTCTCTTCTTGTTTTTACCAGGATCTTCTTTAGGTAAAAATATATGTTCTAGTAAGTTATTCAGGCCTTGACACTTGTGTGTTAAAGTGACAGTAAAAGGAAGAAGAAAATCCTGTCTTTCTTAGCCAACAAACAAATTTCATGACTATTTTCTTGATATAAATTGCAAGTCTCAAAAATTATTGATGTCTTCTTTGATTCTGTTCTCTCTTTATGTACCTTATGGTAAAATTTTTGGAGTATAAAGATTAATGGATACCTGATTTAAAGAGGCAATTTAAATGCTTCGATTTATTATGCACAAAGTATTTCCTTTTGGACTACCAAATAGTTCTTATAGACTCTACAATCAATGTGTCTGAACAGAATAGGAGAAGTTATACAAAAGCACAGAGATTATTAGAAATTGAACAAAATGACTTTTCTTCAGTGTTTGTGCCTGTTTGAACTAAAAGTTTATTTAACTTTTTTCAGTTTGCAATGAAACTTAGGATGCTGAAAAATCTAAATAGAGTTATAATCATTGAAATGATAAGATTTTTTTTAAAAAATATATTTCTTATTGAATCAACCACAACCATTACAGAAATGATAGGATTTTAAAGCTGCTTGACACAGAGTAGTTTGTTTATCCTTTCTTTATTCTGAAAATGAAATCTGATTTTCCAAGATTACTTGATTTAATTTGTACACCAAAAATGGCAGATCAATGCCCAAAAGGCTGTTACCTTCCTATTATTGTTCCTATAAAAATAATTACCTAGAGTCCTCCTAAAATAGATCAATATGGCTCAGGTGGCCCAATGGGCACTGATAATGATTGGAATTTAGGACTGTAGATGAATCTGGAACAGGCTATTTGTTCATGTCCTTGGCACATGCAACTTAAAAGCTAACTATGTTCAGAGTGTTATAGTTCTTCAATTAACTTGCTTTAGGTGTGGTGAATTTATAGTTTTTCCTGCAGTATACAATAAAGTATACTAACTTAGCCTCAGTTTCTCATACTTAGTATGTATAGTGTCAGAGTCTACATCTTTCTCTCTCTCTCCCTATCCAGATATATTTTTATATACTATCTATCTACCTACCTATCTATCTCCTACCTATCTTCTATTCATCCATCCATATTACCACCAATATAATACTAATGATGGCACTTACTATCACAATCTAAAAGTGAAGTGTGTTTGAACAGACCTAGATATAATCTGCACTCTTTTAAAAATCATATAGAATTACAGATTTCCAGAGCCAAACATGATTTCTCTTATCTAATTTAGGGTTCCATAAATGAGTTTAAGTGTTCCATAAACAACTTGAAATCCTTTGCTAAGTTTTAGGTCTCTATATAATATTTTGGGGAGGAAAAAGGTTATAAATTTCATGAAATTCTCAAAAAAAAGATATGTGAGGGGCTGGAGTTGTGGCTCAGTGGTAGAGCGTTTGCCTAGCAGGTGCGAGGCGCTGGGTTTGATCCTTAGCACCACATAAAAATAAATAAAATAAAGATATTTAAAAAAGATATGTGTGCCGCCTGCGCCCAGAAGAGGCCAAGTGACCTGCCGGTGTGGTATCACGACACCCCAACTGCAGCTGGGGCCGAAGAGAGTAGCCACCTACGCCTGGAACAGGACCAGCGACCTGACGGCGTGGTAGCCAAGTCACCCCATTTGGAGTAGGGGCTGTGTAGAACCGCCGTCTGAGCCTGCAGGTAGGCAGACCTGCGACCCACTGGCAGGACAGGCCCGGGAGCCTGCCAGCGTGGTGGACACGTAGCACCGAGGCAGTCACGTCACACTGGTTGGAGTGGGGGTGGAGCAGAGCTGCCGCCCATGTCCGGAAAAGGCCCAGCGACCCGTTGGAGAGGCAGTCAGGTAGCCCCATTTGGAGTGGGGGCTGAGCAGAACTGCCGCCCTAGCCCGCAAGGTAGGCAGACCTGTGACCCACCGGCGGAACAGGCCTAGAGGCCTGCCAGTGTGGTAGACACGTCACACCAATTGGAGTAGGGGCCGAGCAGAGCCGCTGCCCACATCCGGATCAGGACCAACGACCCGAGGGCGTGGTAGTTACGTCACCACAATTGGAGTGCGGGCAGAGCAGAGCTGCCACCCGCGCCCACAGGGTGGGCAGACCTGGGACCGACCAGCGTGGTAGACAGATCACCCTAATTAGAGGAGGAGCACAGCCACTCCCCACCCTGCAAGGGAGATTTTCCAACTATACAAGAGCAATATAAATAAATAGGGGGAAAATTTCAAAAACACAACAGTTTCACCAAGCAGAAAGAAACACAAGCAGTATGAAAAGACAAGGAAAGAAAGGACCACAAGCAATGCAGGTCAACTCAACTTTAGAAGAGGTAATAGCTGCAACAGATGGAATGTCAGATAAAGAGTTCAGGATATACATGCTTCAGATGATCTGGAGTCTCAAGGAAGACATGAGACAGCAAAATCAGACAATGAAAGATCACTTTGACAAGGAACTACATAAACAAATCCAGGAAGCAAAAGATCAATTACACATGGAGATAGAGGTAATAAAAAACAAACAAATAGAAATCCTAGAAATGCAGGAAGCAATAAACCAACTTAAAAACTCAATTGAGAATACTATCAGCAGAGTAGATCACTTAGAAAATAGAACATCAGACAATGAAGACAAAGTATTTCAACTTGAAAAGAACATAGACAGCTCAGCAAGACTGCTAAGAAACCATGAGCAGAACTTCCAAGAAATATGGGATAACATTAAAAGACCAAACTTAAGAGTCATTGGGATACAGGAAGGCACAGAGCTCCAAACCAAAGGAATAAACAATCTATTCAATGAAATAATACGAGAAAACTTCCCAGACTTGAAGAATGAGACAGAATCCCAAATCCTAGAAGCCTACAGGACGGCGAATGTGCAAAATCATAAGAGATCCACACCTAGACACATTATAATGAAGATGCCCAACATACAGAATAAGGAGAGAATTTTAAAAGCTACAAGAGAAAGGAAGCAGATTACATTTAGGGGTAAACCAAACTGATCTCTCAACACAGACTCTGAAAGCTAGAAGATCCTGGAATAACATATTTCAAACACTGAAAGAAAATGGGTTCCAACCAAGAATCGTGTATCCAGCAAAATTAAGCTTCAGGATGGAAGATGAAATTAAAACCTTCCACGATAAACAAAAGTTAAAAGAATTTGCAGCTAGAAAACCATCTCTTCAAAAAATCCTTGGCAAAACATTACAGGAAGAGGAAATGGAAAATAACAATGAAAACCAACAGTGGGAGGTAGGACAGTAAAGGGGGGAAAGTAATTAAAGAGGAAAACAAATCAGGTTTAGTAACATTAATAAACAAATATGGCTGGAAGAACAAACCATATCTCAATAATAACCCTAAATGTTAATGGCTTAAACTCACCAATTAAGAGACACAGGCTAGTTGAATGGATCACAAAACAAGACCCAACAATATGCTGCCTACAGGAGACGCATTTGATAGGAAAAGATATACATAGACTGAAGGTGAAAGGTTGGAAAAAATCATATCACTCATATGGACTGCGGAAACAAGCAGGAGTGTCCATACTCATATCTAATAAAATAGATTTCAAGCCAAAGTTAATCAAAAGGGATAAAGAGGGACACTACATACTGCTCAAGGGAACCATATACCAACAAGACATAAGAATCATAAATATATATGCCCCAAACAATGGTGCAGCTATTTTCATCAAGCAAACTCTTCTCAAGTTCAAGAGTCTAATAGACCACCATACAATAATCATGGGAGACTTCAACACACCTCTCTCACCACTGGACAGATCTTCCAAACAAAAGTTAAATAAGGAAACTATAGAACTCAATAACACAATTAATAACCTAGACTTAATTGACATATATAGAATATACCACCCAACATCAAGCAGTTACACTTCTTTTTCTCAGCAGCACATGGATCCTTCTCAAAAATAGATCATATATTATGTCACAGGGCATATAAAGGAGTAGAGATAATACCATGCATCTTATCTGATCATAATGGAATGAAACTGAAAATCAACAATAAAAGAAGGAAGGAAAAATCATGCATCACTTGGAGAATGAACAATAGGTTACTGAATGATAAATGGGTTTTAGAAGACATCAAGGAGGAAATTAAAAACTTCTTAGAGTTAAATGAAAACACAGACACAACATATCGGAATCTATGGGACACATTGAAAGCAATTCTAAGAGGAAAATTCATTGCTTGGAGTTAATTCCTTAAAAAAAGAAAAAACCAACAAATAAATGATCTCATACTTCATCTCAAAATCCTAGAAAAAGAAGAGCAAAACAACAGCAAAAGAAGTAGAAGGCAAGAAATAATTAAAATCAGAGCTGAAATTAATGAAATTGAAACAAAAGAAACAATTGAAAAAATTGACAAAACTAAAAGTTGGTTCTTTGAAAAAACAAATAAAATCGACAGACCCTTAGCCATGCTAACGAAGAGAAGAAGAGAGAGAACTCAAATTACTAGCATACGGGATGAAAAAGGCAATATCACAACAGACACTTCAGAAATACAGAAGATAATCAGAAATTATTTTGAATCCTTATACTTATTTTCCTTATAATTATTTTGAATCCTTATACTCCAATAAAATAGAAGATAGTGAAGGCATAGATAAATTTCTTAAGTCATATGATCTGCCCAGATTGAGTCAGGAGGATATAGACAACCTAAACAGACCAATAACAATAGAGGAAATAGAAGAAACCATCAAAAGACTACCAACTAAGAAAAGCCCAGGACCGGATGGGTATACAGTAGAGTTTTACAAAACCTTTAAAGAGGAACTAACACCAATACTTTTCAAGCTATTTCAGGAAATAGAAAAAGAGGGAGAACTTCCAAATACATTCTATGAGGCCAACATCACCCTGATACCTAAACCAGACAAAGACACTTCAAAGAAAGAAAACTACAGACCAATATCTCTAATGAACCTAGATGCAAAAATCCTCAATAAAATTCTGGCGAATCGGATTCAAAAACATATCAAAAAAATTATACACCATGATCAAGTAGGATTCATCCCTGGGATGCAAGGCTGGTTCAATATACAGAAATCAATAAATGTTATTCACCACATCAATAGACTTAAAAATAAGAATCATATGATCATCTCGATAGATGCAGAAAAAGCATTCGACAAAGTACAGCATCCCTTTATGTTCAAAACTCTAGAAAAATTAGGGATAACAGGATCATACCTCAACATTGTAAAAGCAATCTATGATAAGCCACAGGCCAGCATCATTCTGAATGGAGAAAAATTGAAGGCATTCCCTCTAAAATCTGGAACAAGACAGGGATGCCCTCTCTCACCACTTCTGTTCAACATAGTCCTCGAAACACTGGCCAGAGCAATTGGACAGACGAAAGAAATTAAAGGCATAAAAATAGGAAAAGAAGAACTTAAATTATTACTATTTGCAGATGACATGATTTTATACCTAGCAGACCCAAAAGGGTCTACAAAGAAACTATTAGAGCTAATAAATGAATTCAGCAAAGTGGCAGGATATAAAATCAACACGCATAAATCAAATGCATTCCTGTATATCAGCGACAAATCCTCTGAAACGGAAATGAGGACAACTACTCCATTCACAATATCCCCCCCAAAAAAAATAAAATACTTGGGAATCAACCTAACAAAAGAGGTGAAAGACTTATACAATGAAAACTACAGAACCCTAAAGAGAGATATAGAAGAAGACCTTAGAAGATGGAAAAATATACCCTGTTCATGGATAGGCAGAACTAACATCATCAAAATGGCGATATTACCAAAAGTTCTCTATAAGTTCAATGCAATGCCAATCAAAATCCCAACAGTATTTCTTGTAGAAATAGATAAAACAATCATGAAATCTATATGGAATAATAAAAGACCCAGAATAGTAAAAACAATGCTAAGCAGGAAGTGTGAATCAGGCGGTATAGCAATACCAGACTTCAAACTATACTACAGAGCAATAGTAACAAAAACAGCATGGTACTGGTACCAAAACAGGCGGGTGGACCAATGGTACAGAATAGAGGACACAGTAACCAATCCACAAAACTACAACTATCTTATATTTGATAAAGGGGCTAAAAGCATGCAATGGAGGAAGGATAGCATCTTCAACAAATGGTGCTGGGAAAATTGGAAATCCATTTGCATCAAAATGAAACTGAATCCCTTTCTCTCGCCATGCACAAAAGTTAACTCAAAATGGATCAAGGAGCTTGATATTAAATCAGAGACATGGCGTCTGATAGAAGAAAAAGTTGGCTATGATCTACATACTGTGGGGTCGGGCTCCAAATTCCTTAATAGGACACCCATAGCGCAAGAGTTAACAACTAGAATCAACAATTGGGACTTACTCAAACTAAAAAGTGTTTTCTCAGCAAAAGAAACAATAAGAGAGGTAAACAGGGAGCCTACATCCTGGGAACAAATCTTTACTCCACACACTTCAGATAGAGCCCTAATATCCAGAGTATACAAAGAAGTCAAAAAATTAGACAATAAGATAACAAATAACCCAATCAACAAATGGGCCAAGGACCTGAACAGACACTTCTCAGAGGAGGACATACAATCAATCAATAAGTACATGAAAAAATGCTCACCATCGCTAGCAGTCAGAGAAATGCAAATCAAAACCACCCTAAGATACCATCTCACTCCAGTAAGATTGGCAGCCATTATGAAGTCCAACAACAACAAGTGCTCGAGAGGATGCGGGGAAAAGGGTACACTTGTTCATTGTTGGTGGGACTGCAAATTGGTGCAGCCAATTTGGAAAGCAGTATGGAGATTTCTTGGAAAGCTGGGAATGGAACCACCATTTGACCCAGCTATTCCCCTTCTCGGTCTATTCCCTAAAGATCTAACAAGAGCATGCTACAGGGACACTGCTACATCGATGTTCATAGCAGCACAATTCACGATAGCAAGATTGTGGAACCAACCTAGAAGCCCTTCAATAGATGAATGGATTAAAAAAATGTGGCATTTATACACAATGGAGTATTACTCTGCATTAAGAAATGACAAAATCATAGAATTTGGAGGGAAATGGATGGCATTAGAGCAGATTATGCTAAGTGAAGCTAGCCAATCCTTAAAAAACAAATGCCAAATGACTTCTTTGATATAAGGGGAGTAACCAAGGACAGGGTAGGGACGAAGAGCTTGAGAAAAAGATCAACATTAAACAGGGATGAGAGGACGGAGGGAAAGGGAGAGAGAAGGGAAATTGCATGGAAATGGAAGGTGATCCTCAGGGTTATACAAAATTACATATAAGAGGAAATGAGGGGTAAGAGAAGAATAATACAAGTGGAAGAATACAAGTGGAGGGGGTAGAGAGAGAAGGGGGGAGGGGAGGGGAGGGGAGGGGGGATAGTAGAGAATAGGATAGACAGCAGAATACATCAGACACTAGAATGGCAATATGTAAATCAATGGAAGTGTAACTGATGTGATACAGCAATCTGTATACGGGGTAAAAATGGGAGTTCATAACCCACTTGAATCAAACTGTGAAATATGATATTTTAAGAACTAAGTAATGTTTTGAATGACCAACAATAAAATAATAAAAAATAAAAAAGATATGTGATCCCCCCAAATATTAAAAGTTATGTTATTCAGTTCCTTTATTTTACACATGAGGAAGACAAGGAAAAACAAGAAAGAAAATTGTATTCTTAAGTATAATGCTAGTGTTGTGCTTGTTACTATGATCTATTAGTGAAGTGTGTTTTAAGAGACCTAGATACAATCTTTAATTCTTTCAGATCATACAAAATCATAGATTACTAGAGCCCAAAACAATTTCTCTTATTTAATTTAGGGTTCTGGAGATGCACAGGGCCAGCAAATGGCTGTACCATTCTTACTAATTGGAGCTTCTTAATATTAACAGAGCTGCATTGACTAGGTCCTGCTCACCTTTCCATCCCTGTGTTTTCCTTCACTTTGCCTCATATGTGATCATACTGTACTTTGAGTTTCCTCAATATACTTGAGTCTTTGTACCTACAGCTTGTGCTGCAGGAAACACTGGTGGCTCCTTTCTTCATCTGGCTTATTTCTACCAAAATTAAAGAACCACTTACCACCGCAGCCAGAACTGGCTTTCTCAAATCAGAGGTTCTGGTGGTTTTGTTTGTAGCCCCTGTTCTAGGAGAAGGAGTCCTTACCAGGCCTCTTATCTCTAAACTCTAAGTTGCAATTTCCATGTTTAGCCTGCCCTGGTTGACAGTGTGATTGGTGGGACTGAAGCAGTGATGGGGCCCTTCAGCATACACGTGGAAAAGGATCTGCCTCTCTGCATTGAGGCCACACACTGCTGCATGCTCTCAAATTCAAATATTCCACCTCAGAAGGAATGTGTCCTAATCAGAATTCTAAAATTTTGGCCAATTGGGTTTGGCTTCTCTGTGGGGGTGTGGAGACATTAAAAGAACTACAGGCAGAATGATGAGAGTTAACTCTGATATTTCTTATTGCATATTCATTCAGACTAGCTGAGAAAGTTGTAGGGCATTGCCTGAGTCTTTAAAAAAATTCTAGCACATTAAAAATATTCCAATATATATTTAATTTCCCAATTTAATAGGGATATTTCCTTTTACTTGTGACCCACATAGTTTCCTGGAAACAGTGGAACAGTGCCTCAGGGCATCTCTCAGCACTTGCTTCACTTTGTCATTGCGGAGGCTGAAGATAAATGGGTTCAGGAGAGGTGTGATGATACAATTCAGGACAGAGACACCTTTGTTGAGCAGCATGGATTGAGCCTCTGACAAACGGATGTAGAGAAAGATGGAACTGCCATAGAAGATAACCACCACCGTAAGGTGTGAGGCACAGGTGGAGAACGCTTTTCTTTTCTCGGCAGCTGTGGGGGCCCTGAGGACAGTGGCAAGGATAAAGGCATAGGAAACTGAGGTCAAGGTCAGAGAGCCCAGTAACACCAATGAAGAGAGCAGGAAAGCCATCAGCTCCAGCAGGGAGGTGTCCCCACAAGAGAGCCTCAGCAAGGGCCAACTGTCACAGAAAAAGTGGTCAATCCTGTTGGGGCCACAGAAAGGGAGGCTGACCATGAGGATGGTGGGGCAAAGTACCCAGAGGAACCCAGCTAACCAGGAAGCCAGCACCAACTGGGAACAGACATAACCACTCATCAGAGTCTCATAGTGGAGAGGTCGGCAGATTGCCAAGTAACGATCCAGAGACATGACTGCTAAGAGGAAGAAGTCGGTAGTGCCTAAGAGGAAGTAGAGATAGGACTGGATCATGCAGCTGGCAAATGAGATGGTGTGATCCCCTGTGAGGATGATGTCAAGCATCTTGGGAACCACAACAGATACCAGCAGCAGCTCCAGGAAGGATAGGTTCCTCAGGAAGAAGTACATCTGTGTGTGCAGGCGGTGGTCCATCCAGCTGAGCACTATGATTAGCAGGTTGCCTGTGACTGTTACAGTGTATGTCACCATCAACCCCAGAAACAAAAGCATCTGCAGGATGTGGTTACTGGGAAAGCCCAGTAGGACAAATCATGTTATCTGAGTCCAGTTTTCAGAGCTCATCTCCAGTCACCTACTAGAGAAATGAAACACAACTTTATAAAATGGTTTATCGCTACCAATCATCATTTTATCAATCAATAAAATTATACAGAATATTTAATTCTGTCTTATATTCTGGTAATGTGTTGATTCATATTTCTGTCTAAGTGGTTTACAAAAACAAACCAATTATGATAGCAGGCAGTTAGTAATAAATAACATGGATGGTATTGAACACCAGTTTTGTATTTGGAAATTTATGTGCAGTATCCCCTCTTAGCTACCCTTAACATTAGGTTTTATTATTCTCAAGTGAGAAAAGGATGACTAAGGAAGTTTAAGTGACTCTTCAATGAGCAAAAAGGGAGCAGCGGTAAAGGCAGTTTCCTAGGCAGCCTCTGTGAGTCTAACACACTTGCTATTTCCATTGTTTGACTTAAGCAGAGAACCACATTCCTAGATAGTATGTCCTTGGAGGAATCTGCTGGAATAGAGGGATCAGGGAAGAAGTTGCAGAAGAAATGTACCATGAGAAAAGTTTTGCTTATACCAAGAACTGTTTCCGTATTTATGGCATTAATATGTCTTGGCATATCATAAAATAACATTTTAAAAATTTGGGCTTTTGTGTCCTTGGAGATTTTATCTTCATTAATCAACTGGGAAACCATATAGATTTGGACAGTACAAAGCTCTAATTCCATTAATAAGTGTTATTTTTCTCCACTCCCAGACTTTTGTAGGTTATAAGAAATCTCTCCTTCTGGTGTAAAATGTACTAATCTCAAATGCAACTCTTCTAACATTCAAGTAGCATAAAACAGAGAGAAAGCAGGAATGTTACCAAAAAAGATAGGATGTATCAACTTGCCTCCTCAACTTTCTGCCTTACTTTGGAGATAAATTTATTTTGTCCTTGGAGTTTTGGGAGTCTTGTGAAACTTATCTACATATTTTGAAGGATTGGGTTTCACAAGACATCTTGGTTCCAAGATCCTTTTCTTACATCTTGCACTAAATACTCAGAATTGTATAATTCTTGCCTATCAATTAGGGAAAATGTTGTCAAATATTCTAGGAGAAAAAAATGAAAGTCATCATCAAATTACTATTTGACAAGGAATGAAGTATTGAGAGTTTTGACAAAATTTAATCCAGTATCATCTATTAGTACAGAATACTAATGTTAAAATGAGAACCACACATTTTCTCATTGTGCCTAAAATCACTTTAACAGAGAATATTGACTGAGGTCAGGAATCCTTCTTCAATGATGAAGAGAGAGGATTCAGGGCAAGTTCTCTCAGTATCAGTTTTGGCAGAAATAAGTCCTGGGACTTAAGTAGCTAGCTAATAATAAAACTTCATTTTGCTGGAGTCTGTATGTCTAAAATCAAAGAAATACCTTAATGACACTCCAAGAAGTTTGCTTGAGCTTTATTGTAGGGTAACAGTGCTACTGTGGCTATTTCCAAAGTATGGGATAAATATTATTAAAAGTAACTTATAAAGTCTAGCTGTCAGTATCATTTTCTGGTTATTATAAGATATATACACTAGAGTCTGAAATCCAGCATTCCTTTAGGAGTTTAACCCGAATAATCACAAGTTTCCAAAGATCTTCCTCAATTGACTAGCTGTATCTCATATAAATCTAGATAATAGCAATATCATCCCTGTACGTACATGTTTAAATTTTGTCATTTTGAACCTCAAAATAATCTTGTTGATCAGGTTATTTAATAAGTAGGACAATTTACCAAACGTCCCACAATTATATGCTGTTTATATTCTTGTTGGAAATGCATTCTTGTTTATATGCATTTTGCATTAAAAATACTTCTTGACAAGATGAGGATCAGTGAAGGGAATTAGAACTAATGGGGACACACACACATTTTTATTCAATCAACATGACTTACACAATTAGGTAGCTACTATTATTGTCTACAACTGAACAAGATGGAATATAGCAGTTTTAAGTAAAACACACACACACACACGCACACACACACAACAAACTCAGGTAGAACCAAATTTCTGACTCTGATTTCTGACTACAGCACAAACTTACAATCATAGTATGTATAACTATGAACCTTGAACCCACTGGGGAGCAGGTTGTGGATACTGATTTGGATATTGCATGCTTTCTTGGTAAATCACTTAGCAACTACACAAGGCAGGCATTATTATTTTCTCCATTCTTCAGACAAGGAGAAAGTACTCACATTAGTAAGTAGTGGAATTATTGATTACAATTTTATTCTGATTTCAGCGCCTGCACTTTTAACCTAAAACTATTGTCTTATATGAGAGTTATCTTATGTGAGTAATACAACTAAGTTATCTTATGTGCCTCAGAGCAACAATAAAACAAATTTAATATCAGATTCTATTTGTTACCTTACTTCATTTGTCAGTTGATAATAGGAGTTTTTCACAGAGTAATTAATTGAGTAGTTTGAAGATTTGATCTTGAAAAAGAGAAAACATTTTCCAGATTTTCTTCCAGAGCAATGACAGGTAGAGGTTATGACCTAATATGCCCTCTCCACTCTCAGAAGATGGATACCTTACCCTCATTAGATCATAGAAACTTGTTTGTCCTTGTCCTCTATGTTCTGTCACAGGCTACATAAATTATATTACATAAAAAAGGGACAGCATTCTGTCTGGATACAAAGATGAAGTATCAACCATGATTTATTTATAATCACCAATTCTTTATAGATCTGGAATCACAGAAGTACCTGCCTATTTTAATAATCTCCAGTAAGTATTCCCTCATGGAATTTTGCTTCTTACCCTAATTCTGATGGATTATTAAAACCCTTCTAGAAGGTGGAGCTCTCCCAGCAGGGCTCACCCTAAACTTGTGCTTATCAGACCCTTTGTTGATCCCTTCATCCTCGGAGACCACTTACATTTGGACCTCTCTCTCTGGCTGAGTGATGTGTGCTAACCTTGTAAATTCTGAGTTAGTGTCTTTCTCATGTTAAAGCCGTCCTGTGCTATTTGTAAGATCATCACTTGGTTTTTCTTTCTTCTCTTTAGATATACTCCTGGTGTCTTGAAGTTGGTATAAAATTAGCATCTTATTAATCAAGTGTTATTGATTTTTTTTTCCTGAGAGTGTGGAAAACCTGCATCAGAATTGCCCAGTTTGTTTCTTAGAAATGCTGATTTCTAGCTTCTACCCATAAATATACAATCATTCTCTAGGGTTAAGATCCAGGAATACATATTTTTAACAATTTCTTTGGGTTCTTATTATCTTAAAGTTTGAAGAATACTGTTTTAGAAAGAAAGAAAAATATAGAACAGGTTTGTGTATGATTAGGGTAAAGGAATGAGTTAAACGGGAGATGAAGATACAGAAGAGCTCAGCTATGTGAAGCCTTGTTTTCTAAACTAAAAATATTGTCAACTTTCTCATGTGATGATACAACTGACTTTAAAATGCCCTAGAGCAGCAATAAATCTTAGTCCTTTGAATTCTCATTACATTACAGATGGCTGTCTTGCACTCCAATATCCCCATGGGTTTGCAGAGATTACTCTTTTTAGGGGCTAGCTAAATATGCCTATAAAGGTAAGACAGAACACCTGCTGTGTGCCAAGTTCTGCTAGGTATTGAAGATACAAAGTTGAATAGTGTAGGAGCCCATAGTGTAATAAGGATTAGATCTATGCAAATGATAAATTTCATCAGAACTCAATGAAGGCCATAGTAAGAGTAAAACCAAAGTCTTATGGGGGCAGAGTAAAGAAATGTACACAGTTTGTTTGGGGACAGCATGAAATACTTCAGAGTATTTCATAAAGAGATCGGTGACATTTAATTGGGCACTTAAGGATGAATATTTTCACATGAAGAAGGGAAGCGAAGGCTGGGTATGAGAGCACATGCCTGTATCCCAGTGACTCAGGAGGCTGGAAGCAAGATGATTGTAAATTTGAGGCCATCCTGGGCAACTTAGACTCTGTCTCAAAACAAAAAACAAAAAGGGCTGGAGATACAGCTCAGTGGTAGAAGAGCACCCACAGGTTTTACCCCAGAACAAAACAAAAAACCAAGTGAGCCTTTTAGTTTTAAAGTAGCAAATCACAAACTGTTTTTTTTTTTTTTTTAGTTTTTCAATAGGGAAATGAGATTATGAAGATTATAAAATTACTGTTTAAAATATATGTCATAGTTATTACATAAGTACATTCTGCTTAAAGGTGGCAAGAACAAAGCATACAGTTTGGACAATATGTATGCTTAATTTAATTAAATTCAGTGGGCTTACAGACTCAGAGCATAAACAGCATTGACCCTGGAGACAACAGAAATTTAAACTTTACCTTTGGATCTTTCCCATTGCTCCCAGTAGTGCTACAACCCTTATATGATATTCTTTATTTTACGTAATTGTAAAATAACATGATTAATATAATTTAAAAATATATGAATATTTTACAGTTATTTACATATAAACACTTCAAGTGTGTGTGTATATATATATATGTGTGTGTGTGTATATTTATGTATATATGTGTGTGTGTATATATATGTATATATGTGTGTGTGTGTGTACATATATGTATATTTGTGTGTGTGTGTATATATACACACACACTGTTTTGGGATGGGGACGTTTGTCTTGTGCTCTCTCAATTATAATAGATCACGAGTTATCCTTCTGCATGTAAAACTTGATCTTCACATGAAATTAGTGAGTACTTTAAAGTTTTCTGAAAGCTGGAAGCTTGGTGCTTCGGCCCCTAATAAAATAGAAAGTTGTAGGCTCATTTTCTGGGTACTTAAAAGATGAAAATAAGGTCTCTGCATAACGTCATCCTGTACTTGGTGTGCTCAAGTGTTGATCTATGTAGAACCCAACAACTAAAGAGATGGAGAGGTCACATCCATATCTCCTATCAGTAAACAAAAATTTTATAGCTGTGCACAATTATTTTTCAGTGGCCCAAATTCATATGGCTTAAAGAACATAATAAAGAGAACACCTCAATCCCAATGATTAAAGTTCTAATTCAGGATTAAGACTAAGTTTTAGGCATACAAATTTATTTGAGATGAGAGTTTGATTAGTTGGCTCCTCTACCTGTTCCAATGCTGCATTTCATGGGCTCCTTTCCTGGATCTGCTTGAAGAATGTGCACTCAAACTACACAAATCCTGTTATGATCAGTGGAGCACACATAGAAGGGTTCTTGCACCAAGGGGTCCTTTTGCTTCAAGTAATACCAAGTAAAACTCCTTAATGGTGTTGAAAGAGAAGTGACTACAACTTTGCATAGTTATTTTTTCCACATCCAATTAAAATTGACTTAAAGTTGCTTTGAAGATAAATCTCAAAAGGAAACAACTTTGGACAAAGCTTACTAAAAATAGCAAAGTAATTAGTCCTTCAAGGATTTAGGGGATGAGATGTTTGAGATTTGAGATTTGTTATAGAGTGGCAACTATACTTTTTCAAACAAAGGCTAAGATATTTCTTGGGTAATAAGAATAGAAGAAAATTTGTTATTAAATTCAAACTTTGGAAAATTCTCTTAATTTAAAAAAATATTTATTTTTAAGTTGTAGTTGGACACAATACCTTTATTTTATTTATTTATTTTTATGTGGTGCTGAGGATGGAAACCAGGGCCTCGCATGTACTAGGCGAGTGCTCTACTACTGAGACACAATCCTGGCCAAATTCTCTTAAATTTGTGAGTGACTTAATGAGGCCTTGGTTATCTTGACTATGTAATGAAATAATTAAAATTAAGTGTATAAGTTTTAGTCAGTTTTTTTTGCTGACTAAAAAAATTTTAGAGCAGAAAGGGTTTATTTTGGGGTTCATGGATTCAGAGTTCTCAGTCCATAGGCAGTTGCCTCCATTCCTTGGGGCTTGAGGTAAAGCAGAACATACTGGCAGAAGAGTGTGGCAGAGGAAAGTGGCTCAGGACATCACAGCAGGAATCAGAGAGAGATATAGAGATAGAGATTCTAGGATTTAGAGAGAGAGAGAGAGAGAGAGAGAGAGAGAGAGAGAGAGAGAATATTCACTCAATACATACAAAATATATACCCAAAGGCACGTACCCAATGACCCATTTCTTCCAGCCACACCCTATCTGCCTATAGTTACCATCCAGTTAATCCCTATAAAGGGATTGATGCATTGATTAGGTTAACTCTCATAACCCAATTATTTTACCTCTAACTTTGTTGCATTGTATCACACACAAACTTTTGGGGGACATTTAATAACAAAACCATAATAATATATATGTGATCAGCTCTAATGACAAAACTCACCCTATTTAGGCCTTGAAAATTTGGTCATATATTAGTTATTATATACTTTCATCAACTTGGATAAGTTACTTAAATTTTCTGAGCTTCAATTTTCTCATCTATAAAATAGATTTCATAGGACTTTTAAGAGAATGCATTGTGTACATTTTGCACCCAGGTGATTAAGGCAAATTTGAAAATGCATTTGATGATCATTACCAAGTAGAACAAATAAAATTCTTTTCTCATTTACATCAATTATATAAACTCAAAGTATCTACTTTTCCAGTTCTCTGTCTACTCTACACTCCCTCAATAAATGCTGAACTTAAAGCTCATTAAAATCACACTGAACTGTTATGAGCCTGTACCATTCTTTTTTTTTTCCATTTCATTAAGATATTATTATCTTTTTTTTTTAAATCAAGATTTTCTTTGTTTCACAATGGCACAAATTACACTTCATTCACATAAATATACTCAGATTTTTCTTGAAACATGCAGCCTTTGGGTGTCTTCTCCCTACCATAGGCAGACTATTACATTCTTTTTCCTTCTTTCTCCCTAAAGGGAAACACAATCCTGAAGTTGGTATGTATTTGTCCCATCTGTTTTTATAATTTTTCTGAATTTGTATATACCTAGTATATACTTTTGTTTGGTTTTAAATTTATATAAATAACATATCCTTTTGTTATGGGGCAGAGCGCTCAGAAAACATACCAAGTCCATTTTGTCCCAATTGGAGAGTCTTTATTTAGCCAGCCAGTTGGAGACTGCTCCCCACAGGACCTACAACTGTCTCTGCAAGGAACAGCCCTGAGCCTGAGCATTTCAGGGTCTTTAAAGACAAAAACTGCAAAAACCACATAACAGGTTGATGTAGCTGCAAGCAGGCAGGGGTACAGAAGCTGAGTTGGGCAGTTAGTGAAACAATGCAAAGGGCACATTGGTATTTCCCTCGGGACTTTCCAGGTTGGCATAGCAGCAAGCAAGCAGAAGGGAAGTGGGTCAAAATGACCTTAGTTGAGTACAAGTTAGAGAATGGTTACTAACATCTGGACAATCAATCTCTGTCAAGGTACATTGCCCAAGAAAAATGGGAACCAAAAAGAGAACAATTTTACATTGTATAAGAATTGTCATTTTGTGTTGTTAAACATGCTATGCTAAGCAACTATTGATAGCTACAGAGGTGGAGTGTTTCCATGGGAGAAGCATCTCTTATATGACATGGAGTCTCAGGGTAAAATGGAATCTGCTTGGTCATTGCCCATATAACCTGGCCCATAACATTTTTGCTACTCACTTGCCCTTCTGATGTTGTTTTAATGATCTATACTGACACATATAGATCTGTCCATTCACTTGACTGTTATGTAATACATCACAGTAACAACTTATATACTATTTATTCATTCTGCTATTGACACAAATTTGACCCCACACCTTTCTAGGTACAGTTCTCCTGAAATATTTTGCACACTCTGGAGCATGAAATAGATTTCTAATAGTATTAGTTTAATAGATATTCAATAAAATATAAGGTGCATATTTAAAAGTTTTATTGATGGTTGTCCAACCTTGGTTGAAGTTAAGAAATGTGAAGTCATGTCAAATTGGGTACTTTTGTTTGTACGTTTTTATTCTCTTTATGCTAATCGTAGGGGTTCATATAATAAAAAGGGTATATATTTCATTATAAAAGAGATAAAGAATAATTTTACATTGATCAGAATTATCTGTCTAGAGAAAAATTTCCAAACATTCTAGCCTCCATAAGTAAGAGGATGATGAATTTAATAAAAGCTAAACACTGTTAATATGGGAAAAGGGAATCAGTGAGGACCCTGCCTTGCTATGCTTTTCAGGAACTAAAGTGTACCCAAGAGGGTTAAATACTAGAGTGGTTTCTGTGAACAAAACTTTCTATCTTTAACCGCTCTATTGGGTCAACTTTGTATACTCTTGGAAGTCAATTCTGGAGTCCCTGTCTGGAATCCATTTCCTAAGTGTAGCTGTGATTTTGTAAGTACTTAATCACCTTTAATTCTTCTTGCTTAAAATTCCTAGAATCATTTCTCTTTCCTTCAATGAATCCTAACTAACACAAATCTCAATTAAGATGGACTTCTGTGAACTATAATAATTTCCTTAACCAGAGGATATTTTGCTATTTTAATGTACCCCAAAGACTTTTCTCATAGAAACAAGAGAAGAAACAAGAAATGGATCCCCAAAGAATTGTTCAATGTCATGTAAGTTTATGTCTGTAGGTCATCCTGAGAAATAAAACTCCTATGTGACAATATTTTATTTTAAAGCAATGATCAGTTCGAGGGGGAATTAATATCATTTCTATCTTTTAAAAATGGTCCCCCTTTAAAAAACATCTACTTAATTGGCTAACCCATGTAAATGGGTTAGGAGAAACTGAAATATCTATTGTTTATCTGAATTGCCTTAGAAATTACTCTATAGCATTAAATTATTCATTGGAATGTTGCCCAAATTGAGAATCTATATGAAGTATGTGAAGTATATATACTTCTGGACCCTTTTCTGGAATCTGATTATTCTCCTAAAGAAGATCATGTATTGGTGTGTTTAAATGCTATTGTTGAGTGCTTCTTATCTTTCCTCCATTGACATCAAAATTTATCTTTATTTGTTACCTAAGTAAGGTATGTGTGTGTGTGTGTGTGTGTGTGTGTGTGTGTGTGTATATATATATATATATATATATATATATATGTAAAGAATGGTTTATTGATTGTGCTGTAACAGTCTCGGAATTACTAGAATCTAAGAAACAAATCAGAAATTATGCTAAATAGTCAATAGTAACAAAAACAGCATGGTATTGGCACCAAAACCGGCCGGTAGACCAATGGTACAGAATAGAGGACATAGAGACTAACCCACAAAATTACAATTATATTAGACAAAGATGCCAAAAACATGCACTGGAGAAAAGATAGCATCTTCAACAAATGGTGCTGGGAAAACTGGAAATCCATATGCAACAAAATGAAATTGAACCCCTATCTGTAACCATGCACAAAACTTAAGTCAAAATGGATCAAGGACCTAGGAATTAAACCAGAGACTTTGTGTCTAATAGAAGAAAAAGTAGACCCTAATCTTTATCATATGGGATTAGGCCCCAACTTCCTTAATAAGACTCCTATAGCACAAGAATTAAAAACAAGAATAAATAAATGGGATGGATTCAAACTAAAATGTTTTTTTTTCTCAGCAAAAGAAACAATCTGTGAGGTGAACAGACAGCCTACATCCTGGAAGCAAAATTTTACCCCTCACACATCAGATAGAGCACTAATCTCTAGGGTATATAAAGAACTCAAAAAGCTAAGCACAAAAAAACAAATAACCCAATCAATAAATGGGCCAAGGACCTGAACAGACACTTCTCAGAAGAGAATATAAAAATCAATCAACAAATATATGAAAAAATGCTCATCATTTCTAGCAATCAGAGAAATGCAAATCAAAACTACTCTAAGATATCATCTCACTCCAGTCAGAATGGCAGCTATTATGAAGACAAACAACAAGAAGTGTTGGCAAGGATGTGGGAGAAAAGTTACACTCATACATTGCTGGTGGGACTACAAATTGGTGCAGCCAATTTGGAAAGCAGTATGGAGATTCCTTGGAAATCTGGGAATGAAACCACCATTTGACCCAGCTATTCCTCTTCTCAGACTATACCCAAAGGACTTAAAAACAGCATACTACAGGGACAAAGCCACATCAATGTTTATAGCAGCACAATTCACAATAGCTAAACTGTGGAGCCAACCTAGATGTCCTTCAGTGGATGAATGGATAGAAAAAATGTGGCATTTATACACAATGGAATATTACTCAGCATTAAAAAAGAACAAAATCATGGCATTTGCAGGTAAATGGATGGCATTGGAGGAGAAAATGCTAAGTGAAGTCAGCCAATTCCAGAAAAACAAATGCCAAAGGTTTTCTCTGATATGAGGCCGATGACTCATAGTGGGGTAGGGAGGGAGAGCATGGGCGGATTAGATTAATTCTAGATAGGAAAGAAGGGTAGGAGGGAAAGGGAGGGGGAAGGGGATTGGCAAGAATGGTGGAATGTGATGGGCATCATTATACAAAGTACGTGTATGAAGACTTGAATTGGGTGTCAAAATACCTTATCTACAAACAGAGATATGAAAAATTGTGGTATATATGTGTATTAAGAATTGTAATGTAAAAAAAATGTACATGTATAATGGCATAAATTGACGTGAACATACTTTATATACAGAGATATGAAAAATTGTTCTCTATATGTGTAATAAGGATTGTAATGCATCCCACTGTCATTGTGTATTTAAAAAATAATAAAATCAATAAAAAGAAATTATGCTAAATAGCTACCAGATTGCTAAAATCTCAGGCAGCTATAAAAATGAATGATGATGTCTATAGGATGACAGAATAGGAAACTCCAGCCCTTATCTCCCCCACAGAGGGACCAAGGTGGGTATTTGAAGAAAATCATTATAAATCAGTATTTGTCAGAGTTTCAGAGAAGCCCAGAGATTCTGGTGTAGTGAATGGAGTGGCAGTAGTGCTGTGTCACTGCAAAGGGAGGGGTCGACACAAAGAGAGAGAGAAACACGGGACAAATTTGGTACACAAACCCTGTGGAAGGCAGTCTGTACCAAGTTGATGCAAAAACTGCTCAGAGAGCTGTGGTTTAAAATGCACTTGGTGTTTCTCAACTTCTTTTTTTAATTGATTAAAAAAATGGCAGTGGAATGCATTACAATTCTTATTACATGTATACAGCACAGCTGAAAAAGTGAGGTAAAGATCCAGCTTGAGGATCTTTATGCTGAATCTTTTTCATACGGGAACCTGAGAATCCCAAGCAGATATTTCCATAGTAAGTAGTACTTACTGTGTGACCTAAGGTGCATCTGGCAAAGCATTATCCCAAATCAGTTATAGGGAATAGTGGATCCAGCTGGATCAAGACAGAGGCCCAAGCCAGGTGCAGTGGGATGTGCCTGTAATCTCAATGACTTAGGAGGCTGAGGCAGGAGGATCAAAGGTCAAGGCCAGCCTCAGCAATCAGAGAGGCCCTAAAGACTTAGTGAGATGCTGCCTCAAGATAGAAAATAAAAAGTTCTAGGGATATGGTTCAGTGGTGACATGCCTCTGAGTTCAATTCCCAGTAACAAAAGAAAAGAAAAAGACACAGAGGAGTGCAACCTGAATGACCAGTGGAAAAGGATCAGGGGAATTGGCCAGACAGGTATGATCACATTGGGGACAGGAGAGTGCAACCTTATATACTTTTTAGCTCTGTGGTGTAAATGACCAACTGAAAATGATCTGGAAAAATCTACTTAGCCCTAGGGATGCAAAGATTTAATCACTCTGGAGTAGTTACTCCAAACAAAGGTTCAAAGTTCTGTTTAGAGTTTCACCCCAGCAGACTGAAATTCCCAAATAAATCTCGGCACCTCTTCCAACCAGGGAGAACAGTAACCTAAGACTTCTGGACAAAGTCCTAATAGAAGGTACTTCCAGTTCCATCCTTCCTCTACTGCTATGCAGAGAAGCTGAGAGCCGTTTCAACCAGCTAAATATCTAGTGCACTCAAACTGTCAGAGTGGTAAAAATCAAAAATGAGGTTGGATTTAATGTCATCCAGTCCTCTCTTTGAAGAGGTGCATTGCTTAAGAAATAAGGGACAGAAGGGCAGGCTGGAATAGGATATAAATACTCAAAGTCAGCTGCCTTAGTAGAAAAATACAAGTTTTTTTTTGAGAGAGAGAATTTTTTAGTATTTATTTTTTTAGTTTTCGGTGTACACAACATCTTTATTTTATTTTTATGTGGTGCTGAGGATCAAACCCAGCGCCCCACGCATGCCAGGCGAGCACGCTACCGCTTGAGCCACATCCCCAGCCCCACAAGTATTTTTAATTGAGAATTTTTAAATTATTATCATCAACTTTTTAGTTGTTTTCTGGTTATATTTGCTATTGGTTCATCTATCTATCTATACTTACATATGTTTCTGTTCTTTTTCCCATTTTATTAACATTTTACTTTTCATTCTATTTTTCTAAGAGGTGGTGACTTTTGTTTTAAGTGTTTTTGTATTTGATATTGTGGAGGGGTTGGTGTTGTTCTGCTCCACTTGCTTGATTGTTTTATCACTCTTATTCTCTTCATCTCTCACTCTAACATATCTCTTCTCTCTCTTCTTCTCCTTTACTTCCTCCCTCTTTGATGCCTTCATGGGCTATCATGCTTCTACTTTTTCTCTTCTCATTTTTCTTCTCTCTGCTTTTTGCCTTTGTACCCAACTTCTTTACTCTTGATGAAATGTATTGTTAACATCTTTTTAGTCCATGTAGTCTACCCATTTGGGAAATGAAATAAGATGATTCAGAGGGAAACCACCTTATCATGGCATCTCCCCAAGAATGAATCAAAACAATAAACTGGAGGTATTACAATACCTGATCTGAAATTTTACTACAGAACTCTAGTAACTAAACATCATGATGTTGGTATCACAACAGACATGAAGACCTGTGGAATAAAATAGAAGACCCAGAGACAAATCCATATAGATTCAGTCATATGATACTTGACAAAGGTGCCAAAAATATTAGTTGGAGAAAAGACAGCCTTTTCAAAATGGTGCTTGGAAAACTGGATATCCCTATGCAGAAGAATGAAGCTAGATACTTATTTTTCACCATGCACAAAAGTCAACTCAAAGTGGATCAAAAATTTAGGAATTAGACCAGAAATTTTGCAACTTCTAGACTTTGCATTCCAACATATTGACACAGACACCAACTTCCTTAATGAGATCTCTAAGGCTCAAGAAGTAAAAGCAAGAATCAGTAAGTGTGATGGTGTTAAATCAGAAAGCTTCTTCACAGCAAAGAAAACAATTAAGGACACAAAGAGAGAGACTATATAATGAGAGAAAATCTTTGTCAGCATCTCTTCTAACAAGGGATTAATATCCAAAATATATAAAGAACTCAAAAAACTTAGCACCAAAACAAACAACAAAAACAAAAAGTCAAACCAAACTAAAACAGAAATAAAAATAAAAAACCCAAATAGCCCAATTAATAAATGGATAAAGGAATTAAACAGATACTTCTCAATAGAAGAAATACAAATGGCCAACAAATATATGAGGAAAATGTTTCCTTAGGAATCAGAGAAATGCAAATCAAAACTACATTGATATTTTATGCCACTCCAGTTAGAATGGCAGTCATCAAGAATACAAACAATGATAAATGCTGTCAAGGATATGAGGGAAAATGGTACACTCATACATTATTGGTGGTACTGCAAATTAGTAATCACATTGGCAAGCAGTTTGGACATTCCTGAAAAGACTAGAAATGGAATCACCATGTGACCCAGCTATTCCATGCCTTGATATTTATCCAAAAGAATTAAGATCAGCGTGCTACCACGATACAGGCACAACAATTGTTTATAGTAGTGCAATTCACAGTAACCAAGTGATGGAACCAGCCAGGTTTCCATCAACAAATGAATAGATAAGGAAAGTGTTGTATACATACATAATGGAGTTTTAATTAGCTATAAGAAGAATGAAATTATAACATTTGCTGGTAAGTGGATGGAACTGGAGAACATCATGCTAAGTGAAATAAGCTAGAATCAGTCAAGGGTTGAATTTTTTCTTATATATGAATGTTAGAGCAAAATAATGGAATAAAAGCAAGGAGTCCCCATGAACACAGAAGGGAAATCAGTGGAGCAGAGGAAGGGAGGGATGGGAATAGGGAGGAACTGTGGATGAAATTGAGCAAATTATGCTATGAACATACATGAATGTACCACAGTGAATACCACACATATGTATATAAACACATATCACATATACTGAAATGGAACAAATTATATTCCATCCATGCATGATTATGTTAGAATGAATCCCACTATTATGTATAAATATAACGTACTGATGAAAACATTAAAAAGGAAAAGATGCTGGACACATATTAATAAAATGGATGATCATTTGACACATTCTGTCACAACTGAATTAGGCCAATGTGACCATTATGCAGATAGAAGAGGGGAAAGAAATTATATTCATGCAATGTAAAAATCAAGTCATGATCTCTCTGTATTCATTTTGCTTCTGCTCATATCTATACCAGTTACATTCAATTCTAGCTTAGATTCCTGGGATCAAACTCTTCTTGTAATGTGATTTGATATAATATAAACTTGGGGCATATCCTGTTCTTGCATTATGAGAGTTCTGCATATTTCCATAGAAAACACACATTTTAATGAAATCACTATATTCTTCACAGCTGTAGTCTGAAGAATGTCTGTCTTGTGGGATACATTTCAAACTCATACTTAGGAAGTTTGGATCTGCTAGTGATTTTGAGGGGTCTGAGAATAATAAATAATGGTTGAGATTTATATAATTTTAAGAAAAATTGGGGGGGGGTTCCTGATTTTACTTTGTTTACAATTATAATTTTATTTGGGCTTTTGCCTATTACATAGCTCTACTTGTTTATCCAATTGGCAACTCAATCACACCATTATAAAAAAAAATGAATGTATAGTTTTTACCAATATTTCCAACTTTCTGTGTTCTATTTGTAATACCGATCTACCCAAATACCGAGGCTTGTATCTTAGGGATTTTTATTTTTGGAGGGGTCTCTTTCCATCCCCTTTGTGAAACATTCTATTGAATCTTCCTGGCAGTGTCTTCTGCATATGTTTGTTTCCTGGAACCACTCAGTAGCCCTGTTTATTCAGAGCATTAAAAAGCAAATGTTCATTGTTGTAATTGCCTCCTGTGGCTCACCCTATCTCCATTTCTCTAACTGCCGTCATTCCTTCCAGTGCAACCATATTAATCTTTGTAAGTCTTCACTGTGGTGATTTCTGTGCCAAAATAAATAAGTAGAAATCTTGAGTGGCTAATGGGCCTCCCATAGTGAATGGAATCTTGATTTTGGCATTTGAGAAATTCCTGAACTGCACTGTTCCAAACTCGCCTCTGATTTGAGTATATGCTGCCATCCTGTGGGGAGAGACATTGGGACCTCACAAAGAGCCTGAATAACTCCCCAGGTGACATCCAGGGAAAGGAGACTGTAGTCTTTCTATGAACTCAGTTACTTGGAACTGAAATGCTACTAGATGACCTTTAAGACTCTAGCAGTGGCCTTTACATATCTTACTGATGTTTTTCCTGTCCAGCATTCTTTTCTACAAATAGCACCTTTGACACTATATAAGCCTTTACCTGTGGAGCATGAATTTTGTGTAGTATCCAGTATAGGTTCCAGAAAAAAAATAGGAAAGAGATTCACATCTATTCAACTTTTTATTATGCAAATATGTATTGTGTACCTATTTTATATGTCAGGTTTGGCTCTAAGGTGATACAGAAATAGTCTTGAAGAAAAGACATGGTATCTCTGCACTTTTGGAGCTTAGATTCAAATGTATGCACATGCATGTATGTGTGCTTATGTGTTGTGAGAAGATAGAAGATAGAAGCAAACAACAGTATGGTATTTCACAGGTGCTGTGGGGGGATTTCATAGGAATAGATACTATAAATACAGGAAGGTCATTTTGATTTTCTGTTGGGGATATGTCCCATTTGGTAGGAAATCAAAACATGGAAAATTATGCAGCTCCAATAAGCCAATGTTATTATCATGAAAAAGATTGAAATTCAGGGCAGATAATTTCTTTTAGCTGCAAACGTTGATCTCTGGGGAAAACACTGGGGAAAATAGATCTTTCAGTATTTAATCAGGTCCCTAGGATTTTCTAACTTATAATAACCCCTTGGGGCATATAAACAGGTGGTTCTTTTGGCTATCTTCTACCCCATAGGATGGAGAGGACACACTGGGCAAAGCAACCACTAGAAATCATGATTTGTGTCTCATGATTTCTCAAACATTGGGAGACTAAGGGCTGTGCTCTGACTCTTTCAGTCCAAAACTCACAAAATAGCAATGACAACAATAGAACAGATGCCTCTTCAGGGATATTTATCCATAAAGTTAATCAGACCTATTTGGCCCTCCATGAGAATAGGGAAGAAGTATTAACAAGATCCTTTCCTGAAGTCCTGATGCAGAAGTGTGAGGGCTGAATTGTACCTGTGTTGCTATTCTTCTTCAACCTTATCTGTGGGTCCAGGGAGTCCTTTAAAAGCCTCATTTCCTCTCTCTCTCTATTGAAATTACCATTGACCCTGAGGTTGGAAGAGGTTGTTCCTGCAGAAATGGATCCGAGATGCTGTAAGGCCAAAAGTAATAATTGGCTTCCTGAACCTTATCCCCTCAGAAATTGCTGTCTATGAATGTTTTAATATTCATCTTTATACATTCTCTCAAGCTTACAAAATGAAAAAAAATGAAGACAGAAAATGGTGGGCTAGAATTCATCTCCCCAGCTGGCTTCTCCTTTTAATGTTACTATTTCTTCTTTTCTCACAGACCCAGTCCAGAAAGGAATGGCCTCAGGCAATGGCTCCTCAGTGACCCAGTTTATCTTGCTGGGTTTAACACAGCAGCCAGAGCTCCAGCTGCCTCTCTTCCTCCACTTCTTAGGAACCTACTTGGTCTCTGTGGTGGGGAACCTGGGCTTGATTGTTCTGATTGTTCTGAATCCTCACCTGCACACTCCCATGTACTACTTCCTCTTCAACCTTTCCTTCACAGATCTCTGCTACTCCTCCATCATTACCCCCCGAATGCTGATGAGCTTTGTAAATCAGAACATCATCTCTTATGCAGAGTGCATGGCTCAGCTCTTTTTCTTTGCTTTTTTTGTAATTGATGAGTGCTGTATTTTGACATCAATGGCCTATGATCGATATGTGGCCATCTGTAAACCTCTGCTTTACAGGATCACCATGTCCCATCAGGTCTGCTTTATGCTGATGGCAGGTGGGTATGCAATGGGGTTTACGGGTGCCATGGCCCACACTGGATGCATGATGAGACTCATTTTTTGTGATGGCAACATCATCAATCACTACATGTGTGACACACCTCCTCTCCTGAAGCTCTCCTGCACAAGCACCTCCATCAATGAGCTGGTGGTCTTCATTGTGGTGGGTGTCAATATAATAGTACCTAGTCTTACCATCTTTATTTCTTACACTTTGATCCTTTCCAACATCCTCTGCATTCATTCTACAAAGAGCAGATCCAAAGCCTTTAGTACCTGCAGCTCCCACATAATTACTGTTTCTCTTTTCTTTGGATCATCAGCATTTATATATTTTAAATCTTCTCCTGCTGAATCTAGGGATCAAGATAAAGTATCCACAGTTTTTTATACCATTGTGGGGCCGATGATGAATCCTTTCATATACAGTTTGAGGAACAAAGATGTTCAAGTTGCATTGAGCAAGACTTTGAAGAAAAGGGTACTTGTCTAAGTAGAATTTATATTGTTTATAAGCGGCAAATCCTAGTAAGGGCACTTGATATATAAAACTATGGAGAAAAAAAGTAAGAAATCACAATAAGATGTAATGTATTTAAATTATGGGAAATAAGTAGAGAAAGTTGCATGATAATAAATCCCCAAATGGTAAAGTTGTGAGATTTCTGACTAGGACATATCTAGAATTCCTATGAAGTTGTGCCATGGAGATATTGACTTTGACAGTCAATCATCTATTCATTCATTTAACAAATCTCTGTTACATGTTACAGGGGATTCTGTTTTGAGATATTCTATTGTTTTTCTAAAGGAGAGACATGTGGGTGTGCTCATCTCATTTTGGTCTTTGGTCCCTTCTTAAGGGAATGTAGTAAAGAGAGGCCAAAGATTTTCCTGGGATCCTAATTCTTAAGGGCAGGAAACTCAAATAATCATTTATTTTAGCAGCTAGAATGAAGACAGCCTGCACTGGACTTCACCTTAGGCAAGAATGTGGGTACAAAGACATGCTGTGTTTTCATTGGGAAGTTTACCAGAAATGTTTTTATCAATATTACCAGAGGAATTTTGGTCCTTTTCTCTGATAGATTTTAAACTTTCTAATTAGTTAGTGGCCTACGTGGTGTACCCTTTATTGTTTCCATTCTTTCTTTTGTTTCAGAGGGAATGTATTTATTTAATATTGTAAACAAACAAAATTAATTTTTGCCAGGGTCATAATTTCAGGGTTCCCCACACACAGGCAGACCTTGCCACATCTGCATGGGGAGGCTCTGGCTTTCATGTTACTCTGGGCAAGGCAAAGGATGCAGTTATTGCTTAAAGTAATAACAATGTACTTTGATTCATAAACCTTAAGTTTGCTTTCAGGATAATATATGTAATATTGGTATTAAAATATTATAATAAAGTTTCACTAATAATATTTTCATATCCTATTATGTTTCCAAGTTTTAGGAGCTTTTTACTTCAAAAAGAAGAAAATAGGGCTGGGATTATGGCTCAGTGGTAGATCGCTTGTCTTGCATGTGTGAAACACTGGGTTTAATCCTCAGCACTGCATAAAAATAAATAAATAAAAATAAAAAGATATTGTGTCCATCTTCAACTAAAGAAATATTTTTTTAAAGAGAGAGATAATTTTTTAATATTTATTTTTCAGGTTTTTTTTTGGTGGACATAATATATTTATTTTATTTTTATGTGGTGCTGAGGATAGAACCCAGTGCCCCACGCATGCCAGGCGAGAGTGTTACCGCTTGAGCCACATCCCCAGCCCAAGAAATGTATTTTAAAAAGAAGAAAATAGCCATTTTTAACCTATTTACGGGAATTAAAATACACTCTGATTTTTATATTTTGGTACCAGAGGTGCTTAAAATCTGAACCACATGCTCAACCCTTTTTATTTTGAAACAGTCTCACTAAGTTGCTTAAGGTCTTGCTAAGTGGTTGAGGCTTGCTTTGAACTTGTGTGTACAATACTGAGCAGGCACTAACCCTCTGTGTGAACCTGAGATTTAACATCTTATGTATTGAATGTCCATATAATTTGCTCTTTAAAATAAAAGTAAAGTGAAAATATACATTTAAGGTGTTTTCAATGAACTGTATGAAATCCAAATTAAATAGGTTCATTTGTTTTATTTTTCAAAATCTAAAGCTTTTGAAAAGTTAACATATTACATAAATTTACATTTTATTTTCCTTCCCTGTGTTTTATAGTACTGCCTTATTAAGTACCTGTTTGAAGACGTTCATTTCAGTTACGTAAGTCAAATTAAGTCTCAGCTATGATTTCTCACTGGAGGAATATGAATGTGAAATAAAATGCACAAAATTAAACTATCTATATTGATGTTTTGGCATATGCATACAATTGTGAAACCATCAACACATTCAGATGGTTCCTTCAGGCTGCTCTAACAGAAATGGCACAAACTGTGTTTTATTAACAACAGCCACTTATTTCTCTTAGTTTTGAAGTCTGGGAAGTCTAAGGTCAAGAAAAAGACACGTTTGGTGTCTGGTAAGGGCTGCCTTCTGGTTCATAGATGGCCGCTGTGGTTTGATTTTATCCCTCAAATTCAATATGCAGTATAACAGTGTTGGGAGATGTCTGGGAGTGTATGGGGAGCTGTCTGGGTAGTGAGGGCACCAGCTCCCATCTGTTGTGAGAGTGCCAGCATCTGGAAAGGACTTTCCTGCTATGTTGAAACCTGGTGAAAGAGCAGAGGGGCAGGAGAACCATAGAGAGAGTGCACAACCTGAGCCCTTTCAGAATCAGCATTAATTTGTCCTTGAGAACTGTTCTCTCATGATCTAATCTGTTCCCAAATCATCCCTGTGCATCTTGAAAACCCTCCTGTCCTACTCTGTCCATCCCCTAGTTCTATTCTTAAGAAAACACTAGCCAGTTTTGTGTCCTTGTCAGTTCTTTTGCATTTTCTGGTATAATACAGAAATAAAATGTTATATGCAATTTTTTTGTCTTGCTTCCTTCAGTTGCTGTAAATATTTACATATTCTTCCAAGTCATTGGGAGTATTTAACTACCAATAAACTTGTGGACAGTGAAATTAAAACAGTATCACTTAGAATCACTAAAAAATTAATCTCACCATTATGTGCAACTTTAAGCACCAATAAAAAAAGGGGGGGGGGAATCAGGAGCAATAAAAGAATTTAACTACCTAGGTGTAAATCTAACAAATCATGTGCAGGGCTAGCATGCTAAAAATTGCATAATACTTATGAAAGATGTACAAGTTGTTTTAAGTAAGTGGAGACACATCATTTTCATAGACTGAAAGACAACACTGCAAAGATATTAATTATCCTCAAATTATTAGTAGGATAAAAGATTTCTATAAAAATCTCAGCAAGATTTTTTGGGTATAATTTTTATACAACTTTATGTAGAAAAACCAACTAACTAGAATAGCAAATAGATTTGGAAAAAACCAAACAGAATAAAATAGCAAAATACCATTCTAGTTGATTTTAAAAGCTATATAGCTAATGTGGTCATGACTATATTGTATGAATTCAGGGTAGATACATTACTCAATGGAAGAGAATAGACAACCCTAAAATAGACCCACAGAAATAGATTCTTCTCTTGAGCTGTGTTGAGTTCCATTGAGCATGAATTTTGAAAAACGTGCAAAATTTATTCAATAGAAGAAAAATAATCTTTTAAATAAATACAGTAGAGGGATAGGACATCTATAGCCAAGAAGATTAACCACATTTTAAGTCACCTTATCAAAACATTAAGCCAAAATGGGTCACAGACATATACAAGCATAATATACAGAACTTTTAGATAAAATAGGATAAAAATTTTAAGATATAAGGCTAGGCAAAGGTTTTAGATTTGACATCAAAAGCAAAGCATGATCCAGAATTGGGAAAATCTCATCAAGTAGACTTCATCAAAATTAAAAACTTTTGATCTACAAAAGGCCTTATTTAAGGATAAAAAAGACAAGCTACAGGCTGGGAGAAAATATTGGTAAACCATATATTCAATAAAGGATTTATTGGAATATATCTAGAATGTAAGGGAAAAAATGCTCAAAGCTCTGCAGTTTAAAAATAACAAATCTTGTTAGAAAATGGGCAAAAAATATGAAGACACAGTTCATGAAGAAGACATACACCACAACAAAAGTGCTGAAGAAAATATCATTAGCTATTAGGGATGTAAAAATTAAAACCCAAACAAGATATCACCCCATGAATGGCACATAGCACATGAAAAATAATCCATATTATTTTAGTTATTAGCAAATGCAAATTAAACCTAAAGAGAAATCCATTATAAAAGCTGACCATGGTCATTTTCATGACTGAAATGACTGAAGAAGCATTGCTGTGGGGAACTGGACTTCTCCTGCACTGCTGTTTGCAGTATAAAATGGCAAACACTTTGGTAAAAAACTATGAAGATGTGAAAAAGTATAATTAAACATACATTTAACATATGACACAGCTATTCTACTTCAAAGTATTTGCCTTTGGAAAAAAAAATCCACATCATACAAAGATTTGTGCACAAGTTTCCACTGTAGGTTAACTTGCATTAGAAAAACTGGAAGCAATCCAAATGTTCATCTCCAGGGCAATGGAAAAGCACTGTAGCACATGTGTACAGTTTAATACATATAAAATAAGAAAGGAACCATTTAAATCATACTAATTATACACATTTTGCACTTTCAAATTTGTTTCAAAGTTATTAAATGCACTGTTATGTTTTTATTGTTTTTCTTTTTAATTTAGAATTTGGGAAGTTTCTGTGAACCTATCTTCAAGCTCACAGATTCTTTTCTTGAGCAGCATTGAGTTCCAATGAGCACATTAAAACAACTTTATTCTTTATTGAATGTTTAATACTTTATTGAATATTTGATACTTTATTGAGGTGTGATTAATATATAAAGAGTTATACATACATGTTTAATATATACACTTTGATGAGTTTGGATGTAAGTATATACCTGTGTAACCATCACTAAAATCGATTCCATGAACATATCCATCATTTCCAAAGGCTTTTATTGCTATTTTAGTTAACTGATTAATTAATTTTTATAATAAGAACACAGCATAAAATCTACCTTCAGGCCTGGGAATGTAGTTCAATGATAGAATAGTTGCCCAGATTCAATCCTCAGCACAGAAAAAAAAAGAAAAAGAAAAAAAAAATTAATGGGGTGTGGTGGCTCAAGCCTCTAATCCCAGCAACTTGGGAGGGTGAGACAGGAAGATCACAAATTCAAGGCCAGCCTGGGCAACTTAATGATACCCTGTTTCAAAATAAAATATAAAAAAGGGTGGGGATGTAGCTCAGTGTTAGAGGACTTCTGGATCTAATGCTTGATGCAGGGAGAAAAAAATCTTACAATTTTAACAAACTTTAACTGCAATAGATCTCCATAACCTCTCGAATACCTAAAATTTGTACATTTTGACAACTATTCTTTCCTTCTCTTCCCACGGTAACCATTTTGCTTCTTTTGAGGAGTTAGACCATTTTTTTAAGATTCCATTTGTGAGCTTATGCAGCATTTGTCTCACTGTGTTTTCCTTATTCCACTCATCATAATGTCCTCCAATTCATTCACAGTGAATGATAGGATTTTTCAGTTTTTTTGAAAGTCTGGATAATATTCTATATATAGTCACCACTAATGGAAATTAAGGTGGCTTGCTTGTCTTGGCTGTAATGAATAGGGCTGCAGTAAACATGGGATTGCAGGTATCTCTTTGAGGTCCTGATTTTAATTCTTTTGGATATATATACTCAAAAATGGGAATGGTAGTTCTGATGGTATTTCTACTTTTAACTTTTTATATATATTTAATGTATGTATTTTAAGTTTTTGAGAAAATGTATACTCTTTTTCATACTGGTTGCATTTATTTTATATTCCCATGAACAGTAGACAACAGTAGACAAGAATTATATCTTTTCCACATTCTTGTCAATTGCTATTGTTATTATTTTTGATGAGAGGTATGGAGTAATATTTTTATCATGGTTTTGAATTGTATTCCCAGTGATTAGTGGTTGCACAAGGACAACCTGTCTGCATCTTGAGGATGCAGGAATTCCCAGTCCTCTATATTCTCATTAGCATACACAAAATACTTATCGCTTTGGAGATTCCAAGGATTTTATGTACTCCATGCCAAGAACTGAAGATGAAGAATATATATATACACACACACACATATATTTCTTATTATAAACTACATTATCACAATTATATTCAGCACCTCTCTATATATCTGTGGTTATTTGTTTGTCTTTATGGAGAAATGTCTATTTGGTTCCTTTGATCATTTTTAAATTGGATTATTTCATTTTATTTGTTATTGAGTTGTAGGAATTCCCTAAGTATTTAGATATTAACCTCTTCTCAGACATATGGTTTACAAATACCTTCTGCTATCTTGTGAGTTTCTTTTTCATTTTGTTGATTATTTTTTTTTTACTGTGTAGAAGCTTTTTAGTTTGATATAGTGCCAATTGCCTATTTGTCTCAGTCCAGTTTCTGTTGCTATAACAAAATACCTGAGTTCCCAACTTATAAAGGAAAGTGGCTTATTTAACTCACAGTTTTGGAGGCCTAAAGTCCTATATAAGACAGCCTTAAAGGTTTAGATTCTGGTGAACGACTCCTTGACTGTACCACTACATGGTGAAGAAGGGAAACATCCATGTGCAAAAGATACATAGATAGCCACACTTTATAACAACTTGTTTTTTTGAGAATTGAGACCCCTTCAAAACAACATCAGTCCACTTGACAGCATGACCTAATTATTTTCCACTGGGCCCCACTTCTTAAAGATTCTACAGCCTTCCAGCATCACCACACTGAAGGCTAAACTTCTAGCACACGAACATCTGGGAAACACACCCAAGCCATATCCAAATCATAGCTCCATTTCCATTTTTCTTGCCTGTATTTTTGGGGTCTTGTTCAAAAAATTATTGCCAAAATAAATTGCAAGGCACTTTTCCTTATGTTTTCTTTTAAAAGTTTATAGTTTTGGGTATTGATTTTAGGTCTTTAATCCATTATGAGTCCATTTTTGTGTGTAGTATGAGTACAATTTCATTCTTCTGTGTGTGAACATGCAGTGTTCTCCAACACTGTTTATTGAAGAGACTATCCTTACTCCATTGTGTATTCTTGGCACCTTTGTTGAGGTCATTTGACCATATGATAATGAGGTTTACATCTGGGCTCTCTGTTTTGTCTGTCTATAAGTCCACTTTATGTAATACCATAGTATCTTGATTACTGTGGCTTTGTAATGTATTTGAAATTAGTGTCAAGTCTCACTTTTGTTTTCTTGTTCAAAATTACTTTGAATACTTGCAGTCTTTTGAGGTTTCACATGAATTTTAGTATTTTTTTCTATTTCTACAAAAAATGTCTGTGGGATTTTGATAGGTATGTAAGCCAGCTTTTCATCACTGTGTTCAAAACACCTGATAAGAGCAACTTAGAGGAAGAAAAGTTTATCTTGGCTTATGATTTCAGTGTTTTAGTCCATGGATGACCAACCTCATTGCTCTTAACCCTGGTTGAGGTAGAATATCATGGCAGAAGGGACAGTGGAGGAAAGCTGCTCAACTCATGCCAACAAGGAAAGAGGCAGGGAGTGTAGAGAAAGGAAGAGAAAGAGAGAGAGGAAGCCAGGGACAAGATGTACAATACCAGATTGTACGCTTCCAGTGATCTACTTCCTCCAGCAATGCCACACCTGCCTACAGTTACTGCCAAGAAATCCATTCAAATCATTAATTCTTTGAATGGATCAGTTCACTGATTAGATTATAGCTTTCACAATCTAATAATTTCACCTTTGAACATCCCTGCAATCTATCATATGAACTTACTGAGGGACACCTCATATCTAAACTATAACATTTAGTCCTAGCTCCCAAAAGCTCATGCCCATCTCACAATGCAAAATACATTCAGTCCATCTCAAAGAGTCTATATAATCTTAACAGTTCTAGAACCTCCCAGAAGTCCAAAGTCTCCTCTGAGATTCACATCAAATTCTTGGCTGTGGGTCCTTATAAAAACCCAAAGCAAGTTACATATATGCAATATACAATGGCACAGAATAAAGATTTCTATTACAAAAGGAAAGAATAGGAACATAGGAAGAAGGGATGGAACCAAAATAAAACCAAAAACCCACCAGGGAATACATTAGGTCCTGTAGCTCCACATCCAGTAGCTGGGACACATGGTAAGTGAGATGTGATCTCCAAAGGGTTTTTGAGGCCTTCCCACTTTTCCTTGGTGGTTGAAGCCCAATGTGGCCTCTCTGTTACTCTGGCTTTTTCTGCAGTCTGCATCTTTCGTCAGCAGATATTCCATGGTTCTGGCATCTCTTAATCCCTAGGGTTTCTGTTTCAACTTGAGCTTCATTCTCAGTTTCATGCCATCACCCTCTCAGGGACTGCCTTTCAGAATTCCAGCCCTACTACACTTTGCCTTGACTCCCAGCTTTTCTTTTGAAATCTCAGTAGAATCTTCCAGATCCCTAAAATCCAGCACCCTCCATTCCTGAAGAATCAATCCCACGTGGATGATGACAATTACTGCCACCACTCAAGCAGCAGCTGGGCTTCCTTGGACCATGACTGAAGTCGCCTCTGAAGCCTGGATGGCTGAGCACAGAGGATGAATCCTGGGAAAACAACTTTCCAGATATCATTGTGTGAGCAGGGACACCCAAGTTTTCTTTTCAAATGTGTTTTCTCTTTTACTCAGATTGAACCTGCAATGGATATGGTCTTGCTGATACCTGAGTTGTCAATAACACATCTTTCCTAGTGTCTCTGTGCAAAGTATTTAGCTTTTCTTTAGTGGAGCTAATCTCTTCAGCAATTCCATTTTCCTTGTTCCCTGTTTTATACATGCTTTTCTGGCCAAATTGCAAGGTTTAAAAAATTTTCTTCTCTGCTTTCTGCCCCTGATTATCATAGTAGCTTGGCTGAAAGCTATAAGCAATGCCAGTGCCACTTCCTGAATGCTGTGGTGTCTTGAAATTTCCTTTTCCAGATTAATTAGCTCATCATCTTTAAATCCAACCTCACACAAAGTATCAGGACACAGGCAAAGTGTAGGTAAGTTGTTCACTAGATGTAACACTAAAGGTCTCTAGGCCAGTTTTCAAAGGAGTCCTTATTTTTCATCTGAAACCTGAGCATAGGATATAGTGCATGCTAGTCTGAGCTTCCATCAGAACTGCCCATTAAACTCTGCTTAGCTTAAACTTTCTTTCAGCCTGTACTTACAAACTTTTCCAAGTTCCTCCTGCAAACCAATTCCAAAGGCTACTGAACCACATGTTCAGGTTAATAACAGCAACGATCCCACTTCTCAGTACCGATTTCTGTGTTAGTTTTCAATCACTGTGAACAAAATATCTGGCAGCTACAACTTAGAGGAGGAAAAATTTATTTTGGGTCATGGTTTCAGAGGTTCTGGTCCATGATCCACCGATTCCCTTGCTTTGGGCTTAAGGTGAGGTACAACATTATGGTGAAAGGAGGTGATGTAGGAACGATGTTCAGCTCATGGAGCTAGGAAGAAGAAGAAGGAAAAGGAGAAGGTTAAGAAGGAAGAAGGAGACAAGAAGAAGAGGAGGCGGAGGAGGAGGAAGAAAATAAAGAGGAGGAGGGAGTGAGGAGGATGAGTAAAAGGAGAAGGAGGAGGAACTAAAAGAAAAAAGAGAAAAAGAGAGACTCTTCAAGGCAAAGATATATAATCAACAAAAGGCACTCCTCAGTGACCTACTTACTCTAGCAATATCCCACCTGCCTGTAATTACCAGTCAGTAATCCATTCAAATTATTAATCCATTAAATGGATCGGTGCACTGATTAAGTTACATCTCTCATAATCTAAGCATTTCACCTCTGAAAATTCCTGTTGTATGTTACATGAGCTTAATGAGAGGACATCTCATATCCAAACCATAACTATAGGATTTGAATTCAATCTCTATCTTGCTTTGGGTAGTATGGACATTTTAACAATATTTATTCTCTAAATCATACACATAAAATATTTTTCAAATTGTTTGTGTCTGCTTTATTGTATCAGCATTTTCTAGCATTCATTGTACAAGTCTTTCATCTCCTTGGTTACGTTTATTCATAAGTGTTTTATTTTTGATACTATTGTAAATATTATTAACTTCTTATTTTCAGAGAGTTCATTGTTACAGTTTTAATACAGAATTTATTTTTGTCTGCTTTTATCTATCAATTTACCAATGTAATTTATGAGTTCTGATATTGTTTTTGTATGGAATTTTGGGGATTTTATACATATAAGAACATGTCATAAGCAAATAGACAATTTTATTTTGCCCCTTATTATTTGGTTGCCCTTACTTCTTTTTTCTTCGCCCCCCGCCCCCAAGTGATCTGGCTAGGACATACTATACCATGTTGAATACAATTAAAGAGAATGGGCATCCTTGTCTTGTTCCTGATCTTAGAGGAAAAGCTTTCAGCTTTTTACTATTGATTATGTTATCAACTGTGGGCTTGTATTATATGGCCTTTATTGTATAAGGAATTTTTT
Source organism: Spermophilus citellus (assembly GCF_964194105.1). Taxonomy (NCBI): domain Eukaryota; kingdom Metazoa; phylum Chordata; class Mammalia; order Rodentia; family Sciuridae; genus Spermophilus; species Spermophilus citellus. The sequence continues at coordinate 143,429,683 of NC_138183.1, read as the reverse complement.
TTCTACTTAGTTTTTAAAAAGTATTTATCATAAAGGAATGTTTTATCAGATGCCTATTCTGCATCTATCAACATGATTATATTTTTATCCTTTTTCAGAAATATTTTTTTAGTTGTAGATAGACACAATACTTTTTAAAATTTTATTTATCAACTTTTATATGATGCTGAGGATTGAACCCAGTGCCTCACACATGATGAACAAGCACTCAACCACTGAGCCATAACATCAGTCCTATCCTTATTTTTTTTTAATATGGAGTCTCACATTTTTTGATTTTGGTAGGTTGAATCATCCTTACATCTATGGGATAAATCTCACTTGATCATGGCATGTGATCCTTTTAATGTGCTTTTAGGCTTTTGTTTGTTAGTATTTTCTTGAAGATTTTTGCATTTATGCTCCTTAGGGATACTGTATTATAATTTTCTTTTTGTGTACTTTTCTGACTTTGGTTTCAAGGTAATACTAGCTAAGAAATTGAAGTTGTAACTTTTCTATATATATATATATATATATATATATATATATATATATATATATATATATATGGATTTTTTAGAAGGATTGCCATTAATTTTCCTTTAAATATTTGGTGTAATTCACCATCAAAGCCATCAGGTCCTAGATTTTTCTTTGGTGGGAAACTTTTTATTACTGATTCAACTTCCTTACTTATGCTCAACTTTTCTATTTCTTCATGTTTTCTTGTGGATAGTTTGTATTTTTCTGAAAATTTATGAATTTCTCCTATGCTATCCAATTTGTTGATACATAATTTTCCTAGTTGTTTCCTATGAAGCTTTATATTTTTACAGTACCAATTATATATTCTTGTTCATTTATAACTTCATTTCTCCTTAGTAAATGCTGCTAAAATTTTATTAAATTTCTTTAAAAAACCACAACTCTTAGTTGAATTGATCTGTTCTATTAGTTATCTAGTTTCTGTTTCAGTTATTTATTCTCTGGTCTTCATCATCCTTCACTCTGCTAGCTGGAGCCTGGGGGTGTACACGCTAGCCTGAGGCCAAGGTTTCTTGGGGCAAGTTTAGTGCTAGGGTCCATAGCAATGTCTGGTGCTAATGTCACTCTCCTATCCCATGAAAGGGTACCTATTTGTCTCCTAGCTGTGTTGTCTAGGCTTAGGGGAGAAGTGATGTGTGAAATGTAAGACTGTCCTTACCACACTCTTCATAGTTCTTTGGTCCACCTAGGTGCTATCACCTGGATTCCTTAGCTATTATAAATATATTTTTATATGTGAATAGTTGTTTCAATTGATGTTTCTGTAATAGGATGAGTAAACATTTCTTGAACTCTTATTCTGCCATCTTGATGACATTGTCTTTGCATAATTTGTTAAAACTGCCTGTGAGTCTACATGTATCAAAAGATAAAAGTTTAAGACAAATTATATAAAGTTAAGAATTTTCCAGAAATAGCAGTCAAAAGAATTCATCCCCTTCACACTTTCAGTGCCAGAAATGTTATAGGAAGCTCTTTAAGACTTTGAAAAATAATGCTAGATTCAAACCTCTGTCTACATGAATAAATAAGAGTACTAGAAATGGTAACAAGATGGGTAAATACAAATCCATTTTCACTTTATTTATTTATTTGGATTCAGGATTTGGTATCAGGTGTGCTTTACCATTGAGCTTAATCCTCAGTCTTTTTATTTTTTATTTTGAGACAGGGTCTTGCTATGTTGCTTAGAGCATTGCTAACTTGCTTAGGCTGGCCTGGAACTTGCAATTGTCCTGGCTTTCCTGAGTTGCTGATATTACAGAAGTGTACCATGCCAGTGTGCCCAGCTTTAATCTTTTTAAAATATTTTTTTAATATTTATTTTTTTTAGGTGTAGATGGACACAACACAATGCCTTTATTTTTATGTAGTGCTGAGGATAGAACCCGGGTCCAGCCCGTGCGAGGTGAGTGTTCCACCACTGAGCCACAATCCCAGCCCCTTTAATCTTTTTTTTTGAAAATAATTACTCAGATCAAGAAATATAACAATGTGTTGTGTAACTGTTAACAATTGTGGGAGCAGGACTACAATGTGTGACGACAATCACACAAGTGATTTTTATCAAACAAGAAAAGAAATAATGCTTATTCTAGAAAATTGAAGAGTTTAGAATACTTAAATCTCAGTTTAGAAGGTCAGTATTATTCTGATACAGAAAGTAGACAAAAACTTTGGAATAAATGACATTTGTAAACCAATATCCCTCAAGAACACATACACAAAACACTGAACAAACTTTTAGCATGTAAAATTCACCACTACATAAAAGGATAACATGTTGAATAACTTGGATTTTAGAAATGCAGATTGGTTTAGCATTGAAAATAAAATATTGTAGCTCACCATATTAGCAGATTTTTAAAAAGTACATGACCATTTCGGTAAAAATTTAAAAAAATACACGATTGTTTTGGTAGATGAAGAAAAAGTATCAGACAATATCCAGCATCCATTCATGATAAAATATAAACAAACAGGAACAGAAAAAAAACCAAAGGTAAATGGCATCTAGGAAAATCCTACTGTTAAAATCATTCTTAATTATGAAAATCTAAATTCTTTCCCTTAAGACCAAGAACAAGGCAGAGGTGGGTGATATTGGGGTGGGAGATATTGTTGTGATCACTTTGGGAAAAATTAACTCCCAATATTTTACAATTTGATAAATTTTTGAATATGTATATGTGTATAATGAAAGATGTTCTAAATTCAGCAATTCAAAGAGCAGAAATCCTTATTTCAGAGACAATCTTCCTAAGGAGTGGTAAAACACGTTCTACAATATTTGACTCCAAAGTTTATACATATCTACAACATTTCTGGCAAATGTTACTGGATCAATGACTAATAGTAAGAATGCTTAATTAGTCATAGCAAAGTCTTCTCTAAAAATTGTCCTGTTTAAATTATGTTTTTAATTCTTATCCATTTGACATCTATCCAGCATAGAGATGGATATATATGTTCATAACATCAATTCAGGTACTGTTTACTTGTGGGGACTTTGGGAAAATGATAAATTTATGTTGTTATCTTCCTTTTGTCAAGTTTGCTTTTCATTTTAATTATTATTAATTTTTTGGTCCCTTTCCCTTTTAATTTTCAAGTGAATTTGTAATTGTATAGCTAAACCAAGTATCTTAAATGTCACAATCAAATGAAAAGAAATATCTGAAAGGAGAAAAATAGGATTAATAATTTCCTTTTCTCTTACAAATATTCTTACTTGGAAACTATTAAGAAAAATGGATATGTGCCTTATTTCATTTCTAGATTCTGAATATTAGATTGAACAAATTAATATTTTACTGGTATCTTGTCTGGAACACATAACAGTTAAAGGGTTCCCAGCTCTTAAGGCTTTTAAAATCTAGTTATGAACATGAAATATTTAATAATTAAATAAAGTAGAATATCAGTCAGTGCCATTATTAAGGCTTATGCCAAGCAAAATAATGAGACTGTCATGCTGCCAGAGAGACAGATATGAAAGATGGAGAAGCAGAATTCAAGACAGTGAAGGATTCTTACTAGATAGACATATATAAAAGTGGTAAGACCGAAATTGAGAAGAGAATAATATAAGACTGAATTTGCATATCCACAATCTTTTCACATCATCTACCTTTTAATTTCTAAAAGGCAGCCATTTGGCAAGATTGAAGAATGGTGTAGAACAGGACCACAGCTTGCTTTAGAATCATCTCCCATTCTGTATTTGATGTTCTAGGATGTTGCACCTATGCTTCAAGTTTACTCCGATGGGAATGATGAGTTTGCCTGAGTTACTTGTGTTCTTCCTTCAGATAGTTCAATAACTAGAAAAGGGGAGACTAGATGAATACTGCATCAGAAATGCAATTTCTTTCTTTTTCCTTTAAAAAAATGCTGGTTCAGAAACCACATTTATAGAGCACTAGGGCACTATTCAAAAGTCATATAATCCTTGTTTCAAAGAGAATCTGCTTTGATTGAGAGATCCGCCCTAAAATGATTTTGAGAACTTTAATATTACTGGGCAAACAATAGGTGCAGGATTTACCTCTAAGGTCCTATCTTATAACTGAAATATGTGGTCTTTGCAGTCATATAGATTTGAATTGAAACTCTGGCTTCAAATACTATCATTCGCATGACCTTGTAAAAGATATTTAACCATTCTAGGTCTTGATGGCCACATCTGGAAAATGTAAATAAAAGCAAAAATATAGATAAAGCAACTCACACAGTGCCTTGAGGTTATGCATGTCAAGGATGATTGTAGTTTCTATTCCCATTCCTGTAGTTCTGTATTTCTTCCTTAGACACCATCCATTTGAAATGGATGCCTGTCCATCTCCAGTGTCATCACTGAATGTAACAATGATTTTTTTCTTAAGTCTAGGATATTATCATAGCTTATACTAGTTGTTCTATAGAATGGCCTCTCTTTCCCCCATCTTCTTTCATTTTCCCCATGATTTAGCATTTAAAAAGTGGCTTTTCAGGATAAGAACATTTCTACAGATAAAGAACAAATGCATTAAAAAAAAAAGGCATGCTGCCTGGTGAATAATAAATTCTTCAGGTTGGCAGTCAAGGTTCCTTTTATCCCAGAGTAATTGAAGGACTCATTTTCAGAAAACAACTTCTGTTACTTATATGGCAAATTGCTTTAATTAGAACTTTGCATTAAACTTGTCATCTCCAAGTCCATAGTATTTCTACTAATCAGTATGATCTTAGTTATCTTAATACCTGGAGTAGGAGAAATAAGATAATGGCACTTTCTAAGTGACCTTGGGAAATTCATTTTTCTCTTTGCAGTTATATATTTTTTTTCATTCTAAAACAATGTGGTCTCTTAAGCTGCATGATATTTTATTTTCAGAATTCTTTAATGTGTATTCTACATCAAACAAAATAATTTTCAAAAACGTATAAAAATTCTAAAATAGGATTTGAACAGCATATTCACGTACCTTTGAGTCATGGAGCTTAGATTTCTGGAAGAGTCTAAACACCAACTAATTCAGTTCTTTCATTTAATGGGTGATAAGTTTATGATAGAGACATTGAGGCCAAAGCAGGGAAAACGTGGCTGACCGAAACTCAGTTATTCTGATTTTGGCTCCAATGAGTTTCCCTGCTCATTTTGACACTTGAATAACTGTTTTCCTGGCAAGCAAGTCCGGGGCAAGACAGCTCCGCTTACTGGGGTGGGCCCCTTGCTGGAGACTCCGGGGAACCAGGCCACAGCAGTCTCCGGAGAGCCCGCTTCACTTCCTTGTTCCGCAGAGTGTAAATGAAAGGGTTGAGCATGGGAGTGACTATTGTGTAGAAGACAGCAGGCGCCCCAGCTCCTACCCCACTGGAGCTTGGCTGCAGGTAGATACAGACAGGCGGCATATAACACTGAGCTACATCCCTACCTCTTTTTATATTTTTATTTTGGAACAGGGCCTTGCTAAGTTGCCCATATTATCCTTGAAAAATCTTTCGGCCTCAGCCTTTCAAGTATCTGGGATTATGTGTGGGCCACCATGCCTAGCTGCCTTTGTTTATTTTATGCCTAGATTTTCACAATGACATTTTATGTGCATTCTCTTACTTACTCCCTAATATAGCAAATAATTCTATAGTCTACTTCTTAGTCAGTTTTCTGATAACAACATGCTTAATACAGCTTTCATCTTTACTGATCTGCACTGCCTATTGTAAGCAAAAGTAACCAACATGGTTTCAGCACCATAATGAAAATACAAATAACCGTGACTGAATCAAATCTCAAGGGGATCAGCAAGCTTTTCTTTTATTCTGCAGCAGAGTCAATCAGGCATGGGAGGGCTCATTTCTGGGTATGGAAATGGTCCTTGGGTTACGAAGGAGTCCGAGTTTTATAGTTTACCATGAGGGTGAATTAATCATAGCAGACTGTGGACATATAGTTTGGACAGTCCGGGACCTAGTTGTGCAGGTTAAAATTTTAACCAGGAAGGCAGTTGTAAAAAGTTTGAGACTCATTGTCACTGGGAAAAGCTCAGAACTCTGTGTTCACTGTTTGTCTTCCTTCCTCTGGGACCCATTGATATCCAGAGCTTCACTATTTGCTTTTTGCCTTCCAGGATTCATGGGCAATGGGAAAGGGTAAAAGTCCAGGGCCCAGTATTTCAGTATCCACCTCCTCCCTTCAAGACCCATTGTGGTTGGGAAGGGGTGAATGTTTGCTTTTGGTGGAGATGCTGGTGGTGAACCCAGGAAAGAATGAGAGTTAGCCCAGTGTTACTGGAAAGGATATACTGGGAGAGGTTTAATGTTTGTCTAATTTCCCTCCCTCCTCTGGAACCATACTGTTCCTCCGTTTCTCTCAGGGGGATATCTTGTAGGAATATTATTTTCTATAACTCTGCACCTATAACACAGAGTGCATCTATTTGTAATATTTTGAAAATACCTATAAACTATTTCTTTTATCATAAAAATCTTTCTCCTGAAGTCCCCTAAAGAAACTTTTCTTAGCCAAGAATGCTACTATTTGTTCATTCATTTTCTCCTCTATGTGCCACAATCTCTCTCTGATCCCATCATAGCATTCCACGATAAACATAAATGGAATGCTTTAATATCTACCTCCCCAAATGTATTCTCTAGGTTTCATTTTGAAACTTAATTCCTAAGGGAGCCCTTATAAATATTTTCCCTCACACTAATTTATTAATTCCTGAAGCCTAATAGAAATCTTGATAGTTATTAATAATTACCTAATCATGTTCTGCTTTGGAATTTTTTGTGATCTATGTGTCCTGTCTCCCCATGGGGAACACAGGGAAAGAAACACATTTCTCTATTTTCTCATTAGCACTTTTGAGATAGAACAGTATAAGTAGAGGAAGCTATGTTCATTTGAGTAGCTGAAAGATAAGGATAACGATTGATTTCTCTGTTCCTACTGTCCTTAAGTTTAAAATGTGGATATTGTGATTGGTGGTCCAATAATGTAGCCTCCTGGGTTTCAAGGATTATGAGTGTGTGCTACCACGCCTGGCTCATTTCTCTCATTTTTTACTTGAAATATTTCCACTTCATCAGAACATATAACATTTGCAAATTAATCTTTAATTTTCTTCCTATGGTTGTTTTAGTCTTGGGTATATATTTTTGGTAAATTAAACTATTCATTATATTTTTGCTGAAGTTCTCCCAGTTATCGCTTGGTTGACTGAGGTTCATTCTTTAATAGATTGCACCAGAGGGCTGATAAATACAAAATTCCTTAAGTTTTTATGTGTTGAACATTGCTATCATGTGGCCTTCTTCTCTGAAGGATTCGTTGACAGAATATAAAATTATTAAGTTACATTTTGTTTCACTGAATTTTGTGAAACATATTGTTCCATGGATGGTTTGCTTTGTGTGTTGGCCACTTTGTATGCTCCGTTGAAGATCTGTTGACAACTCTGATTCTTTTGCCTTTATAAAAGATTTTATCTTGCCAGAGGCCTGACAAATTTATATTTATATTTAAAACAAAAAAGTTTTACCAATATCTATCTCAGAATTGATTTTGTAAAATACTTCAAATATTGCATTTTTTAAAAAATTTGTCCATCAAATTAACATAAATTTTTACATTAATTCCAAAAAAGACAGTAAATAATTGAACATTATATATCATAGTCTTGTTATCATATGAAGAATTCTATGTGCTTGTTTCCTGTGAAGGTCTTATAAGACTTACAAACCTCACATTTTCTTATATTTACAATCTTACATTTTTCCAAGTAACTAGCTTGATAAATTCCAGGCCTAGTGATATCTTTCTCTGTCTTCTTTTCCAGAGTAATATTTACTGGACACTTAATTATATCAACAGCTTCTTATGAATTTTTTGGTCATGTATTTTATCTCTTTGCATCATATGTAAATGCATTTTTCTCAAGATTAGAAATTTATTTGGAATGGACAACAATGTCACTATTTTGGATTTAAACTGAATTCATTTGTGCTAAGTTGAATTGAATTGACTGTTCTTGCATATTTTTATGTTTAAACTTGCATTTCTGTTGTTAAAACAGATAGAGAGGGAACTTCCTGATAACACACATTTCTTCTTAGAAAGTTTCTGGTGCATAGTAATCAATAATTCTCTATTATATTTTTTTAAAAATGAAACTGAGTCTGTAGAAGATAGTGATTCTTTTGGGCTGAATTTGCCCATGAACTTTTGCAACATCAACAGAAGCATCTCTAGCACTTAGGGTGTCCTAAGAGTGAAGGACTACCACTAAGATGCTGACAACATTCTTAGAAGAAATATATCTAGGTGTACTTCAGATGAGTTTGATTATTATTATTTTGATTATCTTGTAACCAGATACATGGCCTGTGGCACCCTACCCTACACTCATACCCCAAAACTATGTAACAAATGCAGGAGTATGCCAGCATGTATACTAGCCTACCATCTTAGATGATCTGCTTCATTAATATCCCTGGAAGTTCAGGGAGACCTGGTTTATATTTGCAGAGCAAGGAATGTTACTATTGATATATCTATATCATTTTTATCAAAGTGAAGCTTTGTTCAAGCTTAGAAGATTAGATATATTCAGGTTATGGCATATTGCACATGTAAAGACTCCCTCATATTAAGGTGAAATTGCTCCCTCAAGTTGAAGTACAAGTTTATCTCCTATGTTAAGCTAAAAGGAAGAGAGAAGAAAATATGGAAAATCAACTTACTTCCTTGAATTTCAATTTCTCCACAGTTTCATGAGAATAATGATACCTATGTCACAGAATTGTTGTCAAGTTCAAATCAAATGATTTGCATGGAGATTATTAGGATCAACACAGGGATTAGAAGCTATCATGTACATGTAGATGAATGCCACAGAGATGGAACTTTTGTGTTGAAGTTTTCTTATCTTGGATCTTTCCTTCAAGCTGATACCTTTGTTAACAAAGTTTTCAGTGGTAATGAAGGGAGACATAGAAAGTCCTATTTGAGAACAGTTACAATGTGGAACTTTCCAACTTTTGACTCCCTACCTAGGAGTCCTTTACTCTCTGTGTGAATCCTTCTTTCTCATTCTGTCTTACATCTTCCCAATTACTTGGTGTCCAATCCTTGCCTTGAACTTCTGTATCCCCCCATGTCTATGCTGGGTGAGGTCAGTGAGGCTGCACTTCCTTGAGGCCTCCCAGCCTCCGTAAAGCTGCTTTCATCTCTTTGTTGCGGAGGGTGTAGATGATGGGGTTGAGCAGGGGTGTGATGACTGTGTAAAAGACAGCTACCACCCCATCCAGGGGTTCCTGTGAGCCAGGCCGCAAGTAAATGAAGGTGCAGGGCACATAGTAAACAATGACCACAGTGAGGTGGGCTGCGCAGGTGGAGAAGGCATTGCGACGCCCATCTGCTGATCGGATTCGCAGGATGGCAGCCACAATGTAGCCATAGGATGTGAGAATGAGCATAAAGCATGTGAGGGCCAGGAAGCCAATGTCCACAAAGGTGACCAGCTCATTGATGGTGGTGTCAGCACAGGCTAGACGCAGCATGGCAGGGATGTCACAGAAGAAATAGTCAACTCGGTTTGGGCCACAGAAGGGCAGCCGGAATATGAAACTTGTTTGGAAAAGTGAATGGATGGTTCCTCCCAGCCAAGTGCCAAAAGCCAGGTAGTTGCAGACACTCCGGGTCATTATGGTAGCATAGTGTAAAGGTTTGCAAATGGCCAGGAACCTGTCATAAGCCATGAGTGTGTAAAGGAAGCATTCAGTGCAGCCCAGGAAATGGAAAGAAAAGAGTTGGATTACATAGCCCCCAAAGGAGATTGCCCTACTATTCAAGAGAAAGCCAGCCAGCATCTTGGGGACAATAGCAGAGGAAATGGTCATGTCCAAGAAGGAGAGGTGACATAGAAACCAGTACATGGGGCGGTGGAGCCGGACATCCACCAAGACAGTGAGGATGATGAGCCCATTGCCAGACACGGTGAGGAGGTAGATGACAAGGAAAGCAAGGAAGAGCGGTAGCCCCAGCTGCGGTGGGTGGTGCAGGCCCACCAAAATGAAGTGCAGCACAGAGGTCTGGTTTCCACTTTGCATTTCTTTGCTGTTCACATCTGCCAAAGTAGTAGCAGAAAGAAAGATTTTATTCCTGTAAAATCTCTTAGCACTGCACATCTACACTGTGTCATTTTCAAATAGTCACAAGAGAATCAATCTCTCTTCTCTCTCTCTCTCTCTCTCTCTCTCTCTCTCTCTCTCTCTCTCTGGCTCTTGTTCTTCCTTTTGCTTTCTTGCTCTTTTATCATTTTTTTCTCCTCTCATTCCCCCAGCTCTTGATTCTGGGACTTTACTTGATTCCAGAGAATGGTCTTTGAGGTTAAAGCTAGCTGACTATATGTACAGTGGTACCTCATTATCCACAATTTTACTTTTCAAATTTTCTGTTATGGCCCCCAAATTTTGTTTGTTTTTGACTCTTTTGAGAGAGAGGGTAGGGGGAGAGAGAACAAAAGAGAGAGACAGGAAGAAAGGGGACCATCTTTCATGTTTTATTAAAGCATATTATTATCATGCAAAGAATGATAACCATTTGGGGAAAAGAAAAGTAAAACTTTACTGAGCAGGCAACAGCTGAGTGGCATCTGAATGATTAATAGATACTTTTTAGACTTCAGAGGAACAGGCCATTCCTGATTAAAGAGGCTGATGTATAAGGAAATAGGAAATGCATGTCTTGTTATAGCCTGGTTTGTGGAATAGAGTTCTGAGAGACTGCAGAAGTAGGTCACACTGTATTTGAAGACTTTGTTCCCACAGGGTATGCCAGTAAGTTTGGACTTCTACTTGGGCAATGCCATACCATTGTAAGTTGATAATCAAGGAAGCATCTAGGAAATCACTAAACATTGCCTCCTGTTTCAAAATGGATTTTATAGCTACATTTTGAGATATTTTTTTAAGTTTCTATTAAGTTTTAACACTTATTTAGGATTATCAAAAAGTGCTGAGTCCCAGAAATTACTCAGAACCTACCAGTCAACTTGTCACTGGGAAAAGTAGGCTCTGTGATGGTAAATGACAGATCCATGGGCATCTATGGTGCAGGTAGAAGATAAAGAGTAGCTAGATGGTAGACATGGCTGCCATCACGCTTCCACTGGCCATTAGGAGTCCAGCTGGAAGCCCTGTTTCATGTCACACCTCTGAAGCCTGTGATTCTGAGTTGCCTCTGAGCCTCTGTGAAAGGATGGATGTTTGCCTCCAATTTGTAAAGTGACCATGAGAAGGAGAGAAGATGGCACTAGGAAGAATACCCCACATGACACCTCACTGTGCAGGGCTCTGACACTCTTCAGACACTTCCCTGATTTTTTGCTGTCACTGAGGTTGATGCTGTTCACTACTAGTCCTAGGAGAAGAGGATCTTTGTGGTAGAGCTTCAAATTTAAGGGCTTTGATCTATCATGGCGCAACTCACTGGAAGACCCAGGTTCATTTCAGAACTGAGGCACCCATGTGAAGACTAAATTTGCCTGACAGTATAGGACCGCAACACATATTTGATAGAAAATTGTATTTAATGTTTATTGAGTGCTACTGTGAATTATGGAAATAAATTTATTCAATCCTTATAACAATCCTATGAAATAGAGGCCGCTATCAGGGTTCCACATACAATTGTAGATACAAATCAAAAAGGGAATTGGCATTTTCAAGTATAAGTAGGAGGGTTTTTATTTTTAGCCCAGTAAGACTTTAGAAGCTATGGTATTAAGATACAATCTATTCTTCTCTACTGTATGGATAGACAGGCAGATGGACAGATGGATAGTGGATGGAGAGATGGACTAAAGCAATTCAGAAATAATGAAAATACAATCAGGTGCTTTGGGGCTGGAATTTTATACTGCTTCACTATCCTAAAGGATTTTAAATAGGATGAACATTTTAAATTATATAGAACTTTTGAAAATAGATTTATTTTAGCTAAAACTTCAGAAATTGTGAATATATTAATTTCAATGTATATTCTACATTTTTACATTGGGCACATTTAGATTAGGAAATTTAATTTGAACTCTTGTGTTCTTAGGAAATAAATAATATATAAGCTAGCTCTCTGGTATGCAAATCATAAATCGAACCGAAGGAAAATAACAGAACAGAAATTTCTCCATTAACTGATTTTAAGTGTGTGAGATTTTACTTTCTGGTTTGGGAAGCTCTGTGTGTGGCCTTTCTTTCATTCTCCCAAATTAAATACAATATTCTGCCCCTGTCCATGGGGCATGGGTTCCAAGACCTCCATGTACTTTTTTTCTGTCTGAAAATTACATGGAACCAATCCCTACATTGATTATGTTCTTTTCTACATGTTTGTACATGATAAAATGTAATTTTTGCATGGTACTGAGGATTTGTGTTTGTGACAGGCTTATCATAAGCATGTTTCAACTTACACATGTGTGCTATTTACTTGTGTGTGCCTACTTTTCCCATTAGGGTGTGAGTTCCTTAAGGACTATTTTCTTTTTCTTTTTATTCCAATTTTATGGCATTATTTTCACATAAAGATCCTCAAATAGTATTGAACAAATGAGTTTCCCTCTGTGTGGATATCCCTATGACCTAGGCAGACAATATCAAAGATATATTAATTAGATATTATAATCTGAGTTCTAAAATCTTATGAATTATAGTACTAGTACATCACTACTTACTTGCTATATTATTTTGTACAACTCTCTCAAAATTTATGCTTTCAATTTTTTATTTAAAAGTGAGTGTAGGGATAGGCGTAGACTCACCAATAAAGAAATACCAATCTCTTCTCGATCTATACCAATTCATATAAAAAATTTTGTTCTTCTACAATGAAAATCAATTTTCCTTTTATTCCAAATTCTGTTTCATACCACAATTTCTTTTTTTCTTATTTATCTGCTGCCTTGAATTCTCAGTTTTTATTTACGTTTATAATTTATTGTTCTGTATACAGAGAAATAATATCTTTACCCCTGGGAAGACAGAAAAATACCCCAATTTATCTACTATCAACTAAAACAGCTTCAGCAATTTGGTGCATACATTTTAGCCAGTATCACATTATATTATCCACATATCATATATACTGATCTATGTAATGGGGAAAGAAGCAATTTGCACATATGGCCTTTTCAAACCCAATAGGCTTGATGTTGACCTTGAAACCCATCTGGTCCAGGCAACTCCAAGATATATATTGGCCTTTGGAAAGCAGACTTCAGACTTCTTTCCTGTCAAACACAATGCCATTAGGAGATCTCAGCTGCATTCTTTGCTCTCAACATCTCTAACATTTAATAAATATATACCTCAGAAAATCTCCATTACTATACCTCTACATTTCTTTTGTAGCCTTCTCTCCCAGTGACAACTCTCTGGGTGTGAATCTGCACTGAGGCCATTGCCTGCTTCCTCTTCTTGCTCTTTGCTGTTCCTTATGGAGGCCCAGTTTTGAGCTCAGCAGGTTGCTGGTGTTCTCCTAATGTGCCTTTTCTTGCTGTGTCACTGTGTTATTTCTGTGTTCTTTTAGGCTCACCCCTCCCTTTTATAGCCTTGTGAAACTATTGACAGTGGGGTCCCTAGGCTTTGACCTCCAGATTCTTGTTTTCTGGCAAGTAGCATCTTCTTTCCTGTAGACCCCATGGGGTGGGAGACTAGGGGGCTGACACTACTTCTGCTTTACCCTTTGGGGGCAATTAACTTACTGCACGGTATTAAGTCGCATTGGGCTTTGTTAGCAGCAAACCCTGCACTATGGCTGCTGCAGGAAGTTTGCTTAGTTGCTAGCAGTGTCCTTATAGCATCCGATCCTTCCAAGCGCAAATACTCAATTAAGAATCAGGATGCTCCCTCTGTTTCTTGGGAATTAAGTTTTCTTACCTATAAATCAGTGATAATTATACTTTACTCATTTATCCCATTAAGGTACAGTTTGTATCTGAAAGAACTTTAAAGCTAAAGATACTTCATGAATACATATTTTTACTTAAAAATGTACCTTCTCATTTAACTTGAAGCAAATTACCAGAGCATAGCTTTAGAATATAGATACACTATTTTTGGCAGAAACATCAGATCATCCATGTACAAATAGGAAGTGAAAGTAGGAACATTATAGCTGTGGCAATCCCTTAAAAGTCAAACATACTTAGATTAGAGCTGGATGGACCTTTATAGAAATGACCCAGAGCATACCCTCATTTTACACTGGAAACAATGGAGTTCTAAAGAGAATAAGGATTTTGCAAATGGTGAAAGTTATTCTACTTAGTTCGTGGGTAAAATGTCACTTAAATCATGTAGGTAAATGGTATGGATTCATCCAGCTTCTGGAATAGAGGAACTTAATATTCCTAAACTAGTGCTGGGCAAATTATTGCTCAATAAATATTTGCTAAAACAGTTCTTATCAATCAACATTGCACAATATTTTAAAGAAGCATAATTTTAAGGATTATATTGTGAAATATGGTCTGTTCTTTTTTTTGCATTTTAATTGATGATATCTTTATTTCTTCTTTAGGCTGTAGGCCATATGTTACAACACAAAGAATTTTGCTTTGAGATAAAAAGATCTGGAATTGAATTTCTATTCATCTACCCACCATTTGTATGATATTAATCAAGCTTCTATGGTGGACCTCTGTAATGGTCAATCAGCAATTTCATAGACTTTCTTAATCGCTACTTATTGCCAGATTCCTCTGAGCTTTGCCTGGCTGCCAAGATCTCCTCTCATCTTCTGTGCTTGATCCATTACCAGTTTTCTCCTCTGGATCTGTGAGTGTTCATAATCCTGAATTCCATGGCCTTTCTCAGCCAGACTAAGTATCAAGTGGCAATGCTGCAGGGTTAGGAATTCTGGACTCTCATCATCAGAATGGGCATCTTGACCATTATTCTGCCAATACCTTCTACCAGAACTTGGACATCATACTTCTTTATTTATTTATTAGTTCAAATCAGTTATATATGACAGTGGAAAGCTCTTCAATTCATTGTACACAAATGGAGCAGAATCTCTCACTTCTTTGGTTGTGCATGAAGTATAGTCACACCATTTGTGTAATCATACATGTACCTAGGGTAATGATGTCCATTTCATTCCATCATCTTTCCTACCCCTTTGCCCCCCCTCCCCTTTGCCCTATTCAAAGTTTCTCCACTTATTCAGTGTCCCCCCTGCCACCCCCCCACTGCCATATGGATTATCGTCCACTTATCAGAGAAAACATTCAGCTCCTGATTTTTGAGATTGTCTTATTTTGCTTAGCATGATATTCTCCAACTCCATCCATTTACCTGCAAATGCCATAATTTTATTCTCTTTTAATGCTGAGTAATACTCCATTGTGTATATGTACCACAGTTTCTTTATCCATTTATCTGTTGAAGGGCATCTAGGTTGCTTCCAGAAATATGATCTATTTTTTGAATGAGACATTTTTCATTGATAGAATCATGTAAAGTCAGTAAGAAGTATTTTTGATTTGTACTTATTAGTACATTTTCCTATTGCATGGCCATAATTTCCAAGCTTTTCTGTATTTCCTAATGGTAGTGAGTAAATCAGATTTAGGGTTTTGCTAGTGAATAATTCTACATACACAAAGGGAACAAAAGGAATTTAAGACTGTAAATACTTACTCCTCCCATTATAGAGTATTTTTGTTTTGTGATATCCCTGATGGGAACATATATTTCCAAATAATAATATGAGGCAAAGGAATTCTTAGTTAAAACAGGACTTTGCTTCTAAATTCCAGTTTGGATCCTTGGCCTTAGGAATTTAAGAAAGAACTATAATCTATGTTAGGGACACTAAGTGGTTGTTTTTCACCCTAGACCTTCCTTTGCTCTCAATTTGATTTTCTATGTGGATGGGTACATGGAAGGGGGTGGGGAAATTTCTCCCAAAGTGATGCTATCTTATCTTCCACATTTGAAGCAGAAGGGTGAAGGGTAGAGGGTGTGTTATGAGGAAAAGCAGAAGAAAAAATATTAAAGCAGCAAACGCCAAGTCTTGGGGAGGGCAGATCCAGTTTACCAGCTTTCTCAACACTTGAGTGGGAGGAGCAGATTAGAAGAGACCAACCTCAACTGATATCCAACATTCAATTAATTCCTTTGCTTATAACAGTGGACTTTTTAATTCCTGTGAAGGGTTGTGACATTCTCTGCAACCTGACGAAAACATTTGTTAGTTTCTCCTTTGGGGAGAGGCATGGGGATTCTGTAGGAGAGGTAATTCTATTCTCTTTTAATGTTGAGTAATATTCGTGTGTGTGTGTGTGTGTGTGTGTGTGTGTGTGTGTGTAACAGTTTCTTTATCCATTCATCTATTGAAAGGCATCTAAGTTGGTTCTACAGTTAAGCTACTGTGAATTGAGCTGCTATAAATATTGATGTGGCTGCATCACTATAGTACACTGACTTTAAATCCTTTGGGTATAGACCAAGGAGGGGTGTAGCTGGGTCAAGTGGTGATTCCATTCCAAGTTTTCTGAGGAAACTCTATACTCCTTTCCTTAATGGTCACACCAATTTGTAGTGCCACCAACAATAGATGAGTGTGCCTTTTCCCCCACACCCTTGCCAACAGTTATTGTTGCTTGTATTCTTGATAATTACCATTCTGACTGGAGTGAGATAAAATCTGAGTAGTTTTTATTTTCATTTATCTAATTGCTAGAAATGTTGAACATTTTTTTCATATATTTGTTGATTTATTGTGTGCCTTCTTCTGAGAGGTGTCTGTTCAGTTCCTTAGTCCATTTATTGACTGATTTATTTGTGTTTTTTTGGTGTTAAGTTTTTTTGAGTTCTTTATATATCCTGGAAATTAGTGCTTTATCTGATGTGCATGTAGAAAAGAGAGTTAAACAGATGGAGGTGAAGAATATCATGCTAAGCCAAGTAAGCCAATCTCCAAAAAACTCAGGCCCAGTGTTCTCTCTGGTAAGTGATGCTGATCCATAATAGGGTGAGGAAGCATAGGAAGAATGGAGGAACTTTGGATTGGGCAAAGGGGAGGGGCCATGAGGGTAGGCAATATGGTGGAATGAGATGGACATCATTATCATTATTCTAGGTACATGTATGATTGCACAAATTGTGTGACTGCATCATGTACATCCAGAGAAATGAAAAGTTGTGCTTCATTTGTGTACAATGAAATGAAATTCATTCTGCTGTCATGTATAACTAGAGAGAAAAAAAGAAAGAAACAGGGAGGTTGAGGCTTAATCTGTTTTTCTCAGGCTGGGGAGATAATGGTGCATAGTATTTAAGAGCATATATGTGGGACTTCACACAGCATGACAATACATTTACAAGAACTTTCTCTTTAAAAATAAAAAGGCAATTCTATAGCCTGCTCTAGCACCAGAGACCTTGGGGCTTCAGCACAAACACTGGTAGGTGAAGTGAAATTGGTACACAGCATACCTAGTGCAGTGTCTAGCATATAATAATAAGCAAGTAGTAAATGTGTTTGAAGTAGAATAATTGAAGAGAAAAAAGAAGGAAGAAAAAAAGGATGAAAGGAAAGAAGGAAGGAAGTGAAACAGACTACCTTTGAAATTAAAAAGCAAATTCCTGATAGTTGCTTTTCTGCATCCCAAAGTTCTTCATCCTGAGAACAGAACCAAAGAAATTAAGACTGATGTATTTTCTGCTTAAGCATAACTGAATTTGTATATGTATAAACCTGCCTTTAGTTTGTGTTAATTATATCCATTTCTTGGGACTAGCAAATAAGCAATCTCATTTTGTTTCTCCCCAGTTTAATTGAACTACATAAAATTCAGTTTTACTTTGTTTACTTTTTTCTCATGTGGGAAGGCATCTGGTTATCAGGATTCCAAGCAGGCTCCCTAGTTGGGCTGCCAATAACGGAAGGAAAGAAAAATGAAAAAAAAAATCAGAAGGGAGAGTAAGGGGAAGGATATGTGAGATTTATGAGATTGAAAGGAATCTCAGAATTTGAAGGAGGATGATACAGTGAAGAGGACCAGAGGGTAAAATATTCTGGGAGATGAAAGGGGTTTGGCTGGGTTTGTGGAAATGGATGAAGGCACTGTCAAGGGATCAGAATTGTGGAAGGAGATTCAAGATCTCCAGAAACTTGCCAGAAGAGAAATGTAATAGAAGGTAATGGCAGTAGGATTGTTCTGAAGTTGAGGTCATATCAGGTGAAAAGGTGATTGCAGGTATCTGCTTAATGATGCTTATCATATAGAAATTCCACTCCTGGGGGTATGTGTGTCCATATGTATCTGACAGAATTGTGTGTGTGTACAAATCCAAATGTGCATCCAAAAGAAAATATAAATAATATACAGTATATGCTTGCCAAGTGAAATTTCATAAATATACAGTGTTTATATCTGCACCTATATTCAAAAACATGTATTCCAGAAATTTTTTGCAACACTAATTTTAATAGACAAAAGTTGAAAAATTTTAAATATCTAACCACTGAGTGAAAATAAATTGTTGCAAATTCACACAATGAAATGCTGTATAGAAATTATAACAGAAGCTCTACAACTATATGTAAAATGATTTAGGTTATCATTTGTACCCACTGATTTATGTTTGTTAAGGTTTTATAGAAGAAGTAAAGCATCTATTAATTTTATAGACCAGAGGATTTTGATTAGGAACAATTTTGCCTTATAGGGGTAATTTGGCAATATCTGGAGATATAGTTGAGGTCACAGGAATTGGTATCTACTGGCTGGAGGTCAGGGATACTGAGGAACTCCCACAATGCACAGAACTGACCTTTATGACAAGGCCTATTTTGGTCCAAAAGGTTAATAGTGCTGAGGTGGAAAACTCCTTTCCTAGATATGTGGACTCAATAGTGCATACTGTCTTGATTTGGAATAGGTCCCCCAAATGGTCAAAGTAATTCTTGAAGAAATATAACAAAACTGGAAGACTGTTAACATCAGATGTGAAAATTGACTTTGGAGCTATAGTCATTTAGAGTGTAGTATTTGTATTATGCTAAACAAATAGAAAAATGGAAGAGAATAAAGCATAAATAAACTGAAACACAGTCATACAACAAAGATGACTTACAGTAAAGAAAGAGAGTTTTATTCAATAAATTATTTTCATTTATTTGAATACTCAGAAGAAAAAATAATCCTGATGCTATTTCACAAGTATACATCAAAAAATTAAATATAGATGGATTGAGGATATAAACGTGGCAGTCTTTATAATAAGTAAACAAAAATTCATGAGAACCAAACAACACAAGAGTCTAAACATAGACATGATACATTGGGTTGAAATTATTATATTTTAAAAGATAAAATTTGTAGCTAATATTCTTTGATCATGAAGTAATAGAGTACAAAAGCAAATTATTATAAAGAAATTATAGGGCTGGGGATGTGGCTCAAGCGGTAGCGCGCTCACCTGGCATACGTGCGGTCCGGGTTCAATCCTCAGTACCACATACAAACAAAGATGTTTTGTCTGCCAAAAACTAAAAAAAAAAAAAATAAAGAAATATTAAAAATTCTCTCTCTCTCTCTCTTTAAAAAAAAAGAAATTATAATAGTTGTAAACTTATACCAAATTTCTACAAAAATATTTAATAAATGAGGCAAAAAAATCCTGATGTCATATCTAAAATATCCGTATGTCATATCTTAAGTAAAATTAATTCCAAACGAAGTAAAGGAAAAATACTAAAAAAACTAGATATTATTTGAATGAAGACTAATAAACATTTGGTGTAAGAAAAAACTTAAGCAAAATACCGATGTCAAAAACAGTACAGGAATAGGTTGATAAAATTTCCTAGATCATAAAAAAGCAACAAAAGCAAAGAAATTTAAATTTGAAAACATATTTTACCTTACAGAACAAATGAATTAATAATTTAAGTTGTAAATGTTCAGACAAAGCAATAAAAGGCTATTAGCTCAACAGAAAAAAATGAATAAAATTCCTAAAAGTTAATTCACAAAAGAAGATACAGTTTTGTAATATAAGTGTTCATTAACATTTGAAAAAAGCAATAAAAATTATGAGAGCACTAAAATATAATTATTTTTATACAGTTGGGAAATCATTATTTATATATATAGATGCTTCTTTGGGAAAAGGGAGTGTGAGACTCTAAACAACAACAACAAAGTTGGAAATTTGCATCTTGTAGCTCTGTATAGAAAGATGATGAGAAAGAGTGACATCCACCAGGAGAGTGCCAACAAGTGATGCTCATAGGGATTCTGAACAATTTTAATTGAGAGGAAGCCATTGTGAGTATCTTTTCATCACTGGTGAGGGACAGGTAAGTCCCACTTCCCTCCTCTGAGGTTTAAAATTAGTTCCAGGAAGACTTGAACTATCCGAGGAGAGTGCAAATAAGAAACAGGTAGGGAGATGTGCAGCCTATGAAAAAACCTTCATTGGGCTCTTCCTGTTTTGTGCTCATCAAGGGAACCTGGAAACCCACAATTAATCTTGTCCCCTGAGACTCCAGGTCAAGTTAATTCTTTGCCATTTAGCCTGGTTGGTTTGCATTCTCTGCACTTCAGTGGTTTGGTTTGGTAGAAATGGACCCATCTTTCTCAACACAGTGCATGTGTTTTTGGAGTGACAGCTTGCAAAGTAGAGGCTGTGCATGTGGAGAGGGGAGCGTAGAGAGGGGAAAATCATAGGAGAAACTCAGGCAAGTTTGACAACTGCAATGAGCCATGTCCTATGGGGTGAGTTCTTACAAATGGAGCTTTCACTTATTTCCCCTGATTTCCATCCCTTGTTTACCTCCATATTTCACGCACTGAGATGTTACTTGGACATTGCTAGACTTCACCCTCATTTTAGTGATCTAGTCTTTCTTGATAGAAGATGGAAAGATGAATGGATTGGCACAGCAATTGGGTGGCTCCAAGTAGCTATTGCGTTGTTACAGAAGACAAGAAAGTCAAACTTTGGTCCCTCCTCCCCCATAGCCCAGGCTGAGACTGCTTTCTTGTGTTTTGCCCCTCAGACTACCTTGGACTTCATCTGATGAACATTTGCATGTTTCATCAGATCTGAAAATAAAGTTATTCTGTTGGTTAAGTCATGTTGATTCAGTAAATATTTCAGAGTTACACGTTTTTCTTCACTGTTGAAGTCCTGACATTCATGTTGGTGGTTATAATAGTTCCGTTTCCACTATTTTTATCCATATTTAAAAAATACAGCTTTCATGTTGCTTAATCTATGTTCCTTGGAGACAGAATACATTTTATCTCATCTCTGCTAAGAGCAGATCCTGGTTTCTACATAACGGAAACTTTACTTTATTAGGTTTGACTCAAAAGAATTAGTAACTATCATAAACTCTAGACAATGTTTTGTATTAAACAAAAAAATACAATTTATGCATTAGTTGTAAAAAAAAAAACACTTTTTCTTGACATCCAGCTGATGTAGACTCCCTCTGCTCACATAGATTTTGCTTTTTCTGTCTCAGGTGTTAAATACAAAAAATAGACTTGATAGAGTTGTCTTCTTGTATTACAGCATTGTCTGGGTTTATTAGTATGAGAGGTATAGAATTGGTCAATATGTGATTTCTAACAAAGTCAATATTAGAAAATTTAGATATCTAAAATGGAAGCATGCATAAAGTATAACTGTCCTTGACCCCACAGATGGTGGCTGGTATAGTACATGTGAAATTCTATTTTTAAAATCCTATAAGGGATGATGAAATGGAGAATAAGCAGGGGATTGGCCATGTATTTTCTGTGAAATGTGGGAGGCTGTGGGAAACTCTACTATGGAGGGTAACTGATATTCTTACTTGCTATGAGATACCAGAAAAAAGGAGGTGGTTGTGGTGACTGCAGAAACTCAACCAAAGAGGAACACTTCCCCAAGATCTAGCTTTGAAATTGAGAAGTTGCTTCAGGAAGCACATAAAATTTACTTATTCTCTTGCTATCTAACATCAAAAAGTCAACCGTGTAGTAAAGCTGCACAAGGTGACATGATCACTACTACAGTTTGTTGAACAGTTATGACATGCCAAGCCATGCAGTAAGTACTTTACATGTATCATCTTATTTAGTGTCTGTAATTTTGCAGTGAACTAGGTGATGTTGGTGATGTCAGATAACATATGAGGAACCTAGAAAATTATTTAAGTATACTGTGAATTTAAGAAACATTCATTGCTAATGAGAATTAAGTCTGTCTCTATTTCCTCGTGAAACTTGGAGAGAAAACAGAACCTGCTAGTTAGAATCCAAACCAATTGCAAGACATTCTGCCTGGGGTACTCTCCCTGTTTAATCACCTATCTTTGAATGAGCCATAAGCTTCTGAATATGATGGCATGTCTAACATAGGAACATTGTCTATTGCTACTACAGTGTGTAATGTGATGGACTGTGATCAATAAATGACACAATGACAGCAAAAGGAGAGTGATTCTCCTTCTGGCTTTGAAGAAGGTGCTGCAATAATTTGAGAAGGCCAGGTGGCTAAGACCTCTTAGAACCTGGTGTGGCTTTTAGAAGCCTAAATTGCTGTGCCCTGCCGAAACCATCAAAAAAATCTAGACAACATCCTAAACTGCAAAGACTTAAATTATGACAATTACTTTAAAAAGCTGGGAATAGGATCCTGAGCCTCACAGGAGATTGCATCCTAGAGATGCAATGAGATCCATCACCAAATGACATGACTAGCAAACAGGGTAAAAAAAAAATTATATGATTTATATCATTAAGTGGGCTGTAATTAATTTATAATTTATCAAAAGAAATCTAATAGAATGATTTTTCTCTTTTCTTCCTCTTATGTATTTGTGTGTATCTGTATGTGTGCACATGGATGTGACAGAGAGATGGTAGACCATCCCAACACATTACCAAAGATTTACAACAAGCAAAATTGAGTACAACTCTGGAATTTCTCATAATGGATGATGCAAGTGCCACATGGAGAATGGATTCTCAGTTCTCAATGAAATGCTAAAGGCTGGATTCTCTTCATATGTCCACAGTGAGAGTGACTATGAGTAGGAAATGTCAAACGGGAGCCTTGTGACAACGTTCTTCCTCACAGGCCTTCCCCATGCTCCAGCACTGGACACCATGCTCTTTGGCATCTTCCTGGTCATTTACATTCTCACTGTGCTGGGGAATCTCCTCATCCTGCTGGTAATCAGGGTGGATTCCCACCTCCACACCCCCATGTACTACTTCCTCACCAACCTGTCCTTCATTGACATGTGGTTCTCCACTGTCACAGTGCCCAAAATGCTGATGACCCTGGCCACCCCAGGCGGTGGGGCCATCTCCTTCCATAGCTGTGTGGCCCAGCTCTATTCCTTCCACTTCCTGGGGAGCACCGAGTGTTTCCTCTACACTGTCATGTCCTATGATCGCTACCTGGCCATCAGTTACCCTCTCAGGTACTCCAGCATGATGAGTGGGAGAGTGTGTGCCCTCCTGGCCGCGGGCACCTGGCTCAGTGGCTCCTTGCACTCTGCAGTCCAGACCACCCTGACATTCCGCCTGCCCTACTGTGGGCCCAACCAGGTCCAGCATTACTTCTGTGATGCTCCACCCATCCTCAAGCTGGCCTGTGCAGACACCTCGGCCATTGAAATGGTCATCTTTGTGAACATTGGGGTGGTGGCCTCGGGCTGCTTTCTGCTGATAGTGCTGTCCTATGTGTCCATTGTCTGCTCCATCCTGAGGATCCGCACCTCAGAGGGCAGACACAGAGCCTTTCAAACCTGCGCCTCCCACTGCATCGTGGTCCTTTGTTTCTTTGTGCCTTGTGTTTTCATATACCTGAGACCTGGCTCCAGGGACGTCATGGATGGGGTTGTGGCTGTTTTCTACACTGTGCTGACACCTCTTCTTAACCCTGTTGTGTACACCCTGAGGAACAAGGAGGTGAAGAAAGCTTTGTTGAAGTTGAAGGACAAATTGGCCTATTCTCAGAGCCAGTAAATGCTACAAAGTTGATATGTTCACTTTTTTAAAATCACTACTCTACTTTAGTTGTAAAAGATCATGTTTTTCTGTGGCTATACCTGTTCAAATATTTTTAAGTCTTCCCTGCTTTGTGTATGTCTCTTTTTATAAGACTCCAAACATACACTCAAAATGAAGGCTTACAATATGTTAAATTATGTTTGCTAAGGATAATTCCGTATTGCTATGTATGTATGTGTATATTTACATCTTTATCAAAAATATGATTTATGGAAATAATATATTTAGTAGGCAAAAATAGGAAGCTAAGGGGTTGGTGTTGTAGCTCAGTGGTAGAGTGCTTGACTAGTGCGGGTGAGGCACTGGGTTCAATCCTCGGCAACACATAAGAATTAATAAATAAAAATAAAGTCATTATGTCCACCCAGAACTAAATTTAAAAAAATAGGAAACTAAGTGCTCATCCAAAATTGAATTAAAACTAAGATGTTGAATATTCACATATGGATTTATATACAGCAACAATAATGTATGATCTGTAACTTTAAAATGATGTAAGAAATTATCATTTCTGGCAGTTTGCTAAGACTAAAGATAGTTAGATATCTATTCTACATCTAGAGCCATGGCTTCCAAGACAGGCAATATTGCCTCACCGGGATCATTTGGCAAGTCATGGAGGTATTTATGAATGTCACAGGTATTGGCACCTGGTATTTAGAAGTCAGGGAATTAGTTTATTTCGAAGTGCACAAGGTTACTCCAGAAAAACACTTTTCTTTCCTGAAAGATAAACAATACTGAGGTTAAGAAACCTTTATCAGGATATAAATGTAAGTAAGACTCTGACAATAGAATTAACAAAACACTTTTGAGAAAAATACAAAAACTGCTGAAGAAGTGGAGAAGTATAATGTGCTAATAGATTTGGGACTCAGTATTTTAAAATTTCAGTTCTCCTCAAACTGTTCTATCCACTAAAATTCCACATAAAATTCCACATAAAATCCCAGCATTTTATTCTACTGATACAGATGTGTGTATCCTAAAGTATGTGTAGACAAGGTTTGGTCATGATAATCTTGAAGAAACAACACAAAATGGAGTGATTCATAAACTAGATATAAAAACTCACTATGGCTCCATAGTTATTCAGAGACAATTGCATTTTCATGATTCTAGACCAGTAAAAATGTGACAGAAGAGAGAATAAAGATATAGACAGATAAATATTCATATGAGGAAGCTATCTTGTGCACAGTAGAGAAAGGCAGACTTATTCAATAAGTTATTTTGAGATATTTGGGTTTTGAGATGTTATGCAAAGAAAAAATGAATCTTGGCCCAATATTGCATTACAAGTTTTAGAGTTTTTTTTTTTGTTGTTGTTGATCACCATATAAAAACTAGTACATACAGAGAAAATATGAAAAAAGAAAACAATTGGGAATATCATTTGAGAATTTAAATTAAATTTCTAAAAACATGACAATAATTAAGCAACTACAGCTATTATCTCAAGTTATATATACAATTAAAATCTTATATCACACCAGAAGTAAAACTAACTCCAAGGCTACTGAAGATTTAAATGAGGGGGGAAATTATCTAAACCATTAAAATATTACATAGCTGAAAATTAATAGACCTTTTATGTAAGAAAATACCTTTTTAAAGTGAAATATCAAGATCAGAAACCATATTAGAAACAATTGAAAAAATTTCCTGCATTAAAAATATATATGCATGTATATAAACAAACAAAAAGGACTTCAGCAAAGAAATATTAAAGCCATATTTTACATTGCAATAAAACATGAATTAATATCCTAAATTTATAAGAGATCAGACAAATAAATAAAACTATTATCTCAAAAGAAAGATAGTAAATAAAATTCCTGAAGTGTTAATTCATAAAAGAGGATATAGTTTTGTAATATAAGTGTTCATTATCGCTTGTAAAAGCAATGAAGGACACCAATAAAATCTATTACCTACACAATTGGAAATCATTCTGTATTTTAGGTATTCCTTTGGGAAAAGGGAGTGCGAGACTCTAAACAACAACAAATTTGGGAATTTGCATCTTGTAGCTCTGTGTAGAAAGATGGTGGGAAAGAGTAACATCCACCAGGAGAATGCCACAAGTGATGCTCATAGGGATTCTGAACAATTTTAATTGAGAGGAAGCCATTGTGAGTATCTCTTCATCACTGGTGAGGGACAGGTAAGTCCCATTTCCCTCCTCTGAGGTATAAAAATTAGTTCCAGGTAGACTTGAACTATCCCAGGAGAGTGCAAATAAGAAACAGGTAGGGAGATGTGCAGCCTATGAAAAAACCTTCATTGGGCTCTTCCTGTTTTGTGCTCATCAAGGGAACCTGGAAACCCACAATTAATCTTGTCCCCTGAGACTCCAGGTCAAGTTAATTCTTTGCCATTTAGCCTGGTTGGTTTGCATTCTCTGCACTTCAGTGGTTTGGTTTGGTTAGAAATGGACCCATCTTTCTCAACACAGTGCATGTGTTTTTGGAGTGACAGCTTGCAAAGTAGAGGCTGTGCATGTGGAGAGGGGAGCGTAGAGAGGGGAAAATCATAGGAGAAACTCAGGCAAGTTTGACAACTGCAATGAGCCATGTCCTATGGGGTGAGTTCTTACAAATGGAGCTTTCACTTATTTCCCCTGATTTCCATCCCTTGTTTACCTCCATGTTTCACGCACTGAGATGTTACTTGGACATTGCTAGACTTCACCCTCATTTTAGTGATCTAGTCTTTCTTGATAAAAGATAGAAAGATAGATGAATAGATTGACACAGCAATTGGGTGGCTCCAAGTAGCTATTGTGTTGTTACAGAAGACAAGAAAGTCAAACTTTGGTCCCTCCTCCCCCATAGCCCAGGCTGAGATTGCTTCCTTGTGTCTTGGCCCTCAGCCTACCTTGGATTTCATCTGATGAACACTTTCATGTTTCATCAAATCTGAAAATGAAGTTATCCTGGTGATTAAGTCATGTTGGTTCAGTAGAAATTTCCTCATCGTTGAGTTTGGTTTTGGTGATTACAATAATTCTGTCTCTGCTACTTATTTTTATATTTGAAAAAAAAAAAAAACCAGTTTGCACATTGTTTAAGCTATGTTTCCTGCTGAGTGAAAACATTTTTGCTAAGAGCACATTATATATTCTCTGCAATGGTGAACTGTTTTTATGGTTCTCTACTACAGAATAATTAGTAACTATCTTTATTTTAATGATATTAGTATTATACTATTATAAATACAATTTGTTATGAATTAGTAATAAGAAATAATATTTTAATAATTGATAGGAGGCCATAATTTGTATTAAGTGTAAACCACCTCTGCCTAAATTTCAGTTGTACAGAATCCCAACTTTTCTTGACATCAAACTGATGTGTTAGGTGTCCTCTGCTTGTATTGATTCTTTTTTTCCTGTCTCACATGGTAAATGTTGAAGAGGAAATAGACTGGGTAGAATTGTCTTCTCCTATGACAGCCTTGCCTGTTTCTGTAAATGGATATGGAGCAAAATTTTTTCTCTAACAAAATTGATATAAGAAAATATTTAGATATTGAGGATAAAAGGTTACATGACAGAAATTTCTTCTACACTCATTTATTGTGGCTGGGAGGGCACATATGAGGTTTATGTTATTAGATCCTCATAAGGGATGCTTAAGTGGAGGAGAGGCAAGGGGTCAGTCAACTACAGGGCTTTGTATTTTCTGAATCTTATGGAACATTGTGGCAGATCCCACTACAGTGGTTGACTGACTTTTTTGTTTCCTCTGAGAGACAAAAGAGAATCCCTGGTATAAGCAGGTAGTATTAAGGCTCCAGTAACAGTACCAAGTATAAAAACTTCCTCAAGAGCTATCTTTAAAACTGAGAAGACTCTGGAAACACACAGATAATTAACTTATTCTAAGCTCAGAAACAATTCTGCAATATTTTCAGAGGGCCCACGCTCTATGACACATATTCACTTATTAAGCAATTATGACATGCCAAGCACTATACTGAGTACTTTTTAATGTATCATATTATTTAATAACGTCTTAGTAAGTAATGTCAGATAACATGTGAAGATACTTGTTTTGAATTTATTGTAGACATATGAAACATTCAATGTTACCCATAATTAAATTCTTGGTTCTCCAATTTTACTCATGAATTCTGGATAAAAAAAATAGAATGTAGTAGGTAGAATTCCAAATATTCTCCAAGATATATGCCAGTTAGTACATATTGTTTTTTTTATAGTAGCCTTTCTTTGAGTGTGTGTGACACTTATGAATGTGATTATATTCTATCACATAACACTTTGTCATATTAAAGCAGAGATAGGGTCTCCTGCTGGCTTTAAAGAAGTCCCTGCCATGCCGTGAGTAGGGCAAATGGCTGGGCCATCCTAGAACAAAGTGGCCTCTGAATGTCTAACATGATATACTCTGTCAACAACCATCAAGGGAAGTGTGACATTATTCATAAAGTGTAAGGAAGTAAATTCTGCCAACAACCTCAATAAGCTTGTAATAGAATCCCATGCCTCATATAAGATTACATCTCCAGTTCAAACTTTGATTCAAGCTTGTTGAGAACTTGAGCCCTAGTTGATGTCACCCACGTAAAGAGTGGGAAATAAATTTGTATATTTCAACTCACTAAATTTGTGGTAACTTATAACATATTAATTGCTATAGTTGGGATAAGTATCCCACAAAGGAGACTGTATTAAAGGCTTGATCCCATCCTGGGGCACTATTGGGAAGTGGTGGGAGCTTAAAGGGGTAGGGCCTAATAGGAGGCCACTGTCCTTTCTATTTTGTGTCCTGGCCATGAGGTGAATGATCTTGCCAAAGGCTGGTTCTATGATGGGCTGTCTTGCCACAGGGTCAAAAACAATTGGACCAATGAATCATACACTGAAACCTCCAAATGTGAGAAAAATAACCCTTTTCTCTTTTTAAGATTTAGAGTAATAGAAATTTACAGTAATAGAGCTCAGACTAGCATACCAATACAAAGGCAATATAATGACTTTCTCTTTCTTTTTTATGCATATGTGTGTGCACACACACACACACACACACACACACACACACTTCTGTGTGACAGAGAGATGGTAGACCATCCCAACACATTACCAAAGATTTACAACAAGCAAAATTGAGTACAACTCTGGAATTTCTCATAATGGATGATGCAAGTGCCACATGGAGAATGGATTCTCAGTTCTCAGTGAAATGCTAAAGGCTGGATTCTCTTCATACGTCCACAGGGAGAGTGACTATGAGTAAGAAATGTCAAACGGGAGCCTTGTGACAACGTTCTTCCTCACAGGCCTTCCCCATGCTCCAGCGCTGGACACCATGCTCTTTGGCATCTTCCTGGCCATTTACATTCTCACTGTGCTGGGGAATCTCCTCATCCTGCTGGTGATCAGGGTGGATTCCCACCTCCACACCCCCATGTACTACTTCCTCACCAACCTGTCCTTCATTGACATGTGGTTCTCCACTGTCACAGTGCCCAAAATGCTGATGACCCTGGCCACCCCAGGCGGTGGGGCCATCTCCTTCCATAGCTGTGTGGCCCAGCTCTATTCCTTCCACTTCCTGGGGAGCACCGAGTGTTTCCTCTACACTGTCATGTCCTATGATCGCTACCTGGCCATCAGTTACCCTCTCAGGTACTCCAGCATGATGAGTGGGAGAGTGTGTGCCCTCCTGGCCGCGGGCACCTGGCTCAGTGGCTCCTTGCACTCTGCGGTCCAGACCACCCTGACATTCCGCCTGCCCTACTGTGGGCCCAACCAGGTCCAGCATTACTTCTGTGATGCTCCACCCATCCTCAAGCTGGCCTGTGCAGACACCTCGGCCAATGAGATGGTCATCTTTGTGAACATTGGGGTGGTGGCCTTGGGCTGCTTTCTGCTGATAGTGCTGTCCTATGTGTCCATTGTCTGCTCCATTCTGAGGATCCGCACCTCAGAGGGCAGACACAGAGCCTTTCAGACCTGCGCCTCCCACTGCATCGTGGTCCTTTGTTTCTTTGTGCCCTGTGTTTTCATCTACCTGAGACCTGGCTCCAGGGACGTCATGGATGGGGTTGTGGCTGTTTTCTACACAGTGCTGACACCTCTTCTTAACCCTGTTGTTTATACCCTGAGGAACAAGGAGGTAAAGAAAGCTCTGTTGAAGCTGAAGGACAAATTGGCCTATTCTCAGAGCTAATAAATGCTATGAAGTAGACATTTCATATTTTCAAAATTAGCAATATATAATTTATTTTTCCACATGTGTAGGTCTCAGTTTTAAACAATGTTGACAACCAGCTACTCAGGAATATTTTTTTTCATAGATTTTTAGAGGAATTCTAAACATCAGAATTAGATTTTTTAAAAATTATTAATACTGGATATTCTGAAGTCTAGATTCATTTGTTTGCTATTACTCTTTCAAAAGTAAATTTTCTAATTGCATCTCAGATCCTAACCAGTGAATTATTCATGTATCTTAATTGATAGTATGCACTTTTTGTGGGGTTATTTTTTTGCATACAAACTTTGGATTTTTACAGTTATTGGGCTAATGCTCAAGACTGAAATAAATAGCAGAGGTCATTTATTTTTGGCTGAAATTATGCAAATGTCTTCTGAACTCTTTTAGCCACTGTATGTTTGTGTAAGTGTGTAAAATATGAGGTCCTAAAGTGGCTAATCTTCTTTACTAGCACTTTTTGGTCAAGTTGATTGTTTTCACATAGGAAAGTATCTATCTTCTTCTTAGCAGCCTCTATAACCAGTGCCACCTGGATGAACTGAGAATAAGTTTTCACCTTTAAAAAGAGACCTGCAGAAATTTTAGGTTGGTGATGGGATCAGGATGAATAAAACAGCAGATCTTTTAGCCTCCCTCATATAATCTGACCACTAATATCCTATTCTACCTTATAAGATGTTCACATTTTGCATAGGTAAGGATCCTTTTGCTTTAGATTGTGGTGACTGATCATGTAGTCATGTTTCCTTCTGTTGCCACTTAAGGGTCTTGGAAATTTGGTAAAGTTCTGCCTGCTCTGCAATAGGGATGACCCTCATTACACGGAGCAGTCAAGGGTGATTTTTTTATTTAAAAAATAGAAAAGAGAAAATATAATCAGATGATTGTTCTTGTATCATTTCAACATATTTCTATTATGTGAGAAACACATTCATCTGTCCAAATGCAAAGAATGGACTAAGAGACACAAGATATAGCAAGAAGCAAGGTTTTGCTTTAATGATGGTCTTGCAAGATCAGGTGTCTTGCAAGATCAGGTGTATAGGGGAAGCAGGCATACCCTGATCAGGTCCAATCAGCATTTTATGTCCTAGAGTGCAAGGTCCCTCCTCAAGTTCCTCATTGGCTGAGTACTATGGGTTCACAGTCTTTCCAAATGTCACCTAGATTTTACTGTCTCCTATTCAGTTAGAGAAATATTCCTCTCTTTGTTCATGCTTCCCTTTGTTCTCCTATGTCTAGAAAGTCTTCTTGTGGTGAATACATTCTGGCAAGTACACAGCTCTTGCTTCTTTATCAAGTTACTATTTTTTTTAACAGAGAGATTTCTGTCCCTGTTGTTCAGGCTGACCCCTTCCTCCACTTCCTGTTTGTCAAGAAGCTGTTGGGGTGCATGGACTTTGGGCCACATTCATAGGCTATGGTTCTATTGTGTGAAGTCACTGCTTGTAACTTTCTCTTCTGTTCTATAGCCTCCTCCAGCTCTGCCTGCTTCAGTTGCCTTCTTGGTTTCACATGTAAGGCTAAATACTGTATTTCTCACATATTACAGTTAGAAAAATAAGACCTGGAACCAATACATTACCCCAAAAACATAATGCATAGTTACATAACCAGCATACACAAAGTCCATACTTGTGGACTTCTCTATGTTATGGACTAGACTTTAGACTTTTTATCATAGACACCATTATAGCTATGAGATGATATTTCAGTATAGTTTTGATTTTCACTTCCTTGATGATCAGTGGTATTGGAACAGTTTTTCATATGCCTGCTGGCAATTTTCATGTCTTGTGTGGAAAAATGTCTGTTTAAAGATATTGCCCACTTATTTTATTTTATTGCTACTGATTTATATGAGTTCCTTATATATTTTGGATCTTAACCTTTTATAGGGTATATAATTTGTAAAGATTTTTCTCCCATTTCGTAGATTGCTTTTTCATTTTTGGTGTTTCCTTTGCTCTGCAGAAATTTGTTTAACATACATAATTTATTTATTTTTACTTTTGTTGCCAGTGTTACATAGTATTTTTTTAAATTTATTTTTTAAAATAAATTACTTTAGCAATTATCACCATCGTTGACAAGGTAGTCTTTCCTCTGGCCAATAAGTTACTTTGGTAAATTTGATATTCTCATGTTTATTATTTTTTTCAAGAATTTATCTATAATAAAATACATAAAACAATAAAATCACACTAAGTTAAATTATTCAGAAACAAAACAATAAACATTACTGAGTTTGCAATTAGTCACACACTTTACAAATATCATCTTAATCTACTCTTATGAAGTAGAAATGCTATGAAACTGGTGTTGTTATATAAATTCATGTAACTCTTGAGGAATATAGTCAAGTTCTAATCCCAGACTATCTGGCAACAAAGCACATAATGTTAAACTTCAAGTTATTTTCATATAATTATGGGAACTTTCTGTGTTTGCGGGTCAGGCTTATATTAATGGATCTGAATAACCACTAAATTAACAAAGCACATATTTTTGTTCAGTTACCTGCATTTTACATATCAATGTAGGATTCTTAAAAAAACTGTTTTTTATTTTCTTGGTTTGAGCCCATAATTTTACATTTTTAGAGACTTGCCTTTGGATATAAGTCTATTCCATCAAACTCTGTCTGATCTTACAGATTAACAGTAGTTTTCCTCTTCTTCAGCTCTGCTACTTCCCATAAGCACCACGACTACATGACTAGCCTAATAAAAGTCACATGAAAGTCTAAGGCTCTGCCTGTGTTCCTTCCTCAGCCATGTCTTCTTTATGCGGTTGGCTCCCTCAGGCTGTGATTAATGAGTGGTTGAGAAGAGATAAGCAGAAAAAGATGAGGCAGGTAGGATGACACAAAACATTAACAAAAGCTCTGGAGAATAAAGAAAATAAGCTATGATTTTATTGGTTCAGCAAGGAATCCTTTCATTATCAAATAATAATTAGGACAACCTCATTGTAAATACTTCATTGTGTCATTATTATGCTCTCAGAACTACCAATACTATTTTCAAAAGGGAAAAATAAAAAAGGGATTTAAATTATAAGTAGTGAAGAATCTGGTTCAAATCCTGAAGGAACAGGGTGATGTTTATAGTGATCCCAAGGATGATACTTTGTCAGATCAGTCCTATTGTCGATAATTAATCAATGCAATAGCTCTACCATTTTAATAAATTGATTACCAAACTTCATGCATGGAAGACATAGAACTTTAAGACAATATTTATGTTTCAGAGGTGTAGAGAAATAAATAGATGGATTTTAAAGTGTTATAAAGTATATGTGAGGTACCATGCTAAACCCTACAACATCCAATACAGACTAGGTGAAGTGAATAAACAATTGAAAGTGAATAGAATTACACATAAAAAAACAAAGGCAAGCTCCAATGATAACTTACAATATTTCACATGTAGAATATGAATTCTATATAGTTCATGTGTTTTAGGATATATTGGAAGTTTATAGAGCTAGTTTCCCAGGGCAAATAGTACTATATTTTGAATTTTTTAAACTCGTATGAGAGAAATTCAGGCATAAGAAAACAAAAACCAAGCATTTTACTTTTGTTTTTATTTCTTAATAATCTCAGGGTTCATATTGGTCAGGATCTTTACCCAACCAGCTACAAAAGAAGGTGACTTTCTACTTTGTCCCTGTTGCTGGGGGAAGAGAGCATTAAGTGAACTGCTTAAAACAACATTAAAATGTTGATTCAAACATATACAGTGGGACTCAGCTTTCCTTACAATGGGAAAAATTGTTGAAACAAAGTATATCTTGTCCTTATCCTTTTTAGAATAGGACCTTTCAAAATGAGTGTTACTATTCCCCTTTTTTAAAGTTATCTTTGGAAAACATTTTTATATTATGGTACTTATTTTCTGATTTTCGATAACCATACTACCAAAAGCAACCTGGTTGCATGACTATTAGACCAAAAAGAACATCTGTGAGGCCCTAAAGGTTCACTGTCATCTTATCTGTCCAATTCATTCACAATTGTCAGAAGCAGTGGAAAGCCAAAATGAAATTTTGGAAATATGATTGAGATTTGTGCAACTACCGTCTGGTGTGGCCAGACATCCTGATGATAGCATCTAAAGAGAAGACAGAGAGTCTTCTGAAGTGAAATATTAATGAGCAAAACTTGAGGCTTTGTTATTCATCTAACATGGTCTAGAGTATTCCAAAGTATTAGTGAAGTGTGCCCAGACATTCACAGCGGGCAAAACTTCAAGAGTCAACACAGAAGAATACCACCATAACAGGAAGGCTGATGCATTGTCATCAGACTTTACTGACAGAGCCCATACAGAGTTCACTCAGTATTAAGAGTGTGATGCAGGCTTATTTAGCTTAGCATAATAGTCTCCAGATCCATCCATTTTTCTAGCAATCATTCTTTTTATGGCTGAGTAATATTCCATTGTATATATGTACCACATTTCTTTACCTGTTCATCTGTTGAAGGGTACCTAGGTTAGTTCTACAGCTTAGCTATTGTGAATTGTGGCTGAGTCACTGTATCATGCTGTTTCAAATATGCTCCACTGTCATAGAGCATAAAGAATAAAAAATAAATAAAAACTTCTAAAGAACATATTTTTTTTTCAAGGAAGATAATAAATTTCTGAATATTTGTTCATTTGTTGGCCATGAAGTGTGTTATGAATTATTTGGTTTTCATTCTGCATTTGTATATATTTGTTTAAGAAATATAGGGCTGGGGATGTGGCTCAGGCGGTAGCGTGCTCGCCTGGCATGCGTGCGGCCCAGGTTTGATCCTCAGCACCACATACAAACAAAGATGTTGTGTCCGCCAAAAGCGGAAAAATAAATATTAAAATTCTCTCTCTCTTTTTAAAAAAAAATAAAAAAATTGTTATGGGTAAATGTTCAAATGTTTTGGTAATTTTGTGTTCTTATACATTTTATGAAGCTAAAATTCCATTTATGTTTTAAGAACAAAGGAGTTCTATTTGTGTTGAAAAAATAAAGTTTGCGATGCTGGGATGGCTGGTGTGCTTACTCTTGTGTTAAAAAATGTTCCTGGTAGACTGCAAGGATTCTGTACTATTATAGGTCTACTCCTACCCAGCTACCATGACTTTAAACTTATCTAAGAATTAGTTGTTGAGGAATCGGACAGATTTCAAGTCTGTGAGGCCACTCTTCTTTTTCATTATAGTGAGTTGTTTGTTTTGCTTTGTTTTCAGTACTAGGGACTGAAAACAGGTGTATTCTATGACTAAGCCACATCCCCAGCATTTTTTTTATTTTTGAATAAAAATATATAACTTGCTAAGTTACCAAGGTTCATCTTGAACTTGTGATCCTCCTGCTCTGTCTCCTGAGAAGCTGGAATTACAGGTGTATGACACTACACTTGGTTTTGTATGTTTTTTTTATTGTACCATCTCCTTTTGATTATAATATCAAGTTTCCATCTATGTTAATACTCATCTATTCTTTCATGTTGCCTTATTTTTTTTTCTATTAGAGTTCTTAACATTAATCATAGTTATTTTAAATTCCCTCTCTGAATAAGATCTGTGGATTATGTTAATATCAATAAATAAATAAAGTTGTGATTTTACAATTTTTTACCATTGGAGGAAACTGGGTAAAGTAGGCAAGAACTCTATAGTAATTTTTATAAACTTATGTATTCCTACCATTGTCTTCGTAAGCTTTTCAATGAAAAAAACATGGATATTTATATTAGATATTTATATTAGATATAAATATATCATTAAAAATTTAAATTAACTTCAACATGGCATTGTGCAATACATGTTATTATAATATGTGAAACTGCCAGCATAATTTCAATGTAAAAACTATCATGATTCTCTTTGGGCACTTATTACAATGTACCCTGCACTGGCCTTGGTGAATACAGACTTTGCTGCTCTTTTGTGTATCTAATGCTTATCACGTGCCTTACTACTCAATAAATGTCCCAGAATACTTTGTTAATTATAATTACATAAAACAGTGTGTTGTTTCCAGGGATTAGAAGAAAAACAAGGTGAATCCAATGCCTAAGTGATTTTGACTTAGCTGCATATCAGTTTTCTCCTTTGCAAAACGAATTGGATTATATACTAGGTCCTTGCCAATCTGTTTTACTGGAATAAAAACCACTTATTAGCCTTGTACATATATAAATGTTTCATAGTATGTAAGTCAAGCTACTACAGTCAGTATTATTTTTTTCATCACAACTTCACAGCTTATGTAGATGCAGTTATGGAAAGCTGGCACAGTGGGTGTGTTCTTGCTCAAGCATCTCTGAGATGCACCTGGTATAAATCCAAGGAATGTGAGAGATGCTCTTCAGTACTAGCTTACCAAGTTTCTCTTCTTGGTCTGCTAGGGAAAGTTGGAGTGTATTGCATTAATAGGGTACGTGTGACATTTAAATAAAGCATTTATTTGTAGACAAATTGATTTACATTTTCAATATATGCATATGTTTGAAGAACTGTGAGGTTCATTACACAAATGTTATCTCCCCAAATAGTATCTAAAGTCCATTTTATACTTAAAGTCAAGCAAACATGATTTATAAACATAGTATAATTACACGGGGAGTATTGCCTTGTAATTTCATATAAATTGAGGTATGCTCTCAATATTTTTGACTGTATAGTTTTTAGTATTTATTTACTCACTTTTAGTATATTTGATATTTGTTCCTTATTTTTTTCAAAAATAATTTTAAGATTATTGAAATAGACACATTTCATTTAAGATAAAAGATCAGGAGTTATATAAATATTAAAGAAAAATCTCAATAGTTGTCGTCTATGACTAGTACAATATATGCAATGCAAATGGTGCATAAATGGATGAATGTTCACTCTCAAAAATCTTGGAAGCCAAAGTAAAACATTAAACAGTTTTCATTAGCTCAAAAAAGTGAATAAAGACATTCTTTGTGGGAATCAAACATTATTTGTCCAGTATATTTTTTTTTCTTTTAGTACCAGGAATTGAACCCAGGGACAATCAACCACTGACCTACATCCTCAGCTTTTTTTTTAATGTATATTTTATTTAGAGACAGGGTCTTGCTGAGTTGCTTAGTGTCTCACTAATTTGCTAAGGCTGGCTTTGAACTTGCAATTCTCCTGCCCCAACCTCCTGAGCTGCAAGGATTACACATATGTGCCTCTAGGCTCCACTTGTCTGGTATTTGCTTTTTTGGGAAGTACCAGGGATTGAAGTCAGGGGCACTCAACTACTGAGCAAAATCCCCAGTCCTATTTTGTATTTTATTTAGACACAGGGTCTTACTGAGTTGCTTAGTGCCTTGCTGTTGCTGGGTCTGGCTTTGAACTCCTGATCCTCCAGACTCAGCCTCCTGAGAGCTGCTGGGATTACAGACGTGTGACACTGCACCTCTTGTCTAGTATTTTCTAAAGCAAAAATTACATTATATGTACACTATTGTATATGGTGAATTATAGATATTAAGAATGATTTTTTTCAATATAGGAAGTTTAAAATATGAATAGAAAGACTTTAAAGCATTTGCTTAAATTAGATAAAATGAACTATAAGAATATTATACTACATAGCAATTCTACAAAATAATTACATGGTAAAAATAAACTCCATTTCTGATGATTTACTTTATGGAAAATTAAGTAATGATTTAATGATTTACTTCATGGTAAATTTATCCTTCTTAGATTATCATCATTTGCTGGGTGTTTTAACTGGGACTCAAATACATCACACAAGAAAAAATAGAAAATTTATTAGCATTCCTAAAAATTAAGATTAGATATCAGAAATTCTTCTTTCAAGTGTTATGTTCATGCATTTGGGCCTTACTTGATTATTGATTATGAATAAACACTGATCCATTTTTCAGCTTTGACAGAGCTTTCTTTACCTCCTTGTTCCTCAAGGTGTACACAACAGGGTTGAGAAGAGGTGTCAACACGGTGTAGAAAATAGCCACAATTCCGTCCAAAGCATCTTTGGAGCCAGGTCTCAGGTAGATGAAAAGACCAGGGCCGAAAAAAAAAAGGACCACGATGCAGTGGGAGGCGCAGGTCTGAAAGGCTCTGTGTCTGCCCTCTGAGGTGCAGATCCTCAGAATGGAGCAGACAATGGACACATAGGACAGCACTATCAGCAGAAAGCAGCCCAAGGCCACCACCCCAATGTTCACAAAGATGACCATCTCATTGGCCGAGGTGTCTGCACAGGCCAGCTTGAGGATGGGTGGAGCATCACAGAAGTAATGCTGGACCTGGTTGGGCCCACAGTAGGGCAGGCGGAATGTCAGGGTGGTCTGGACCGCAGAGTGCAAGGAGCCACTGAGCCAGGTGCCCGCGGCCAGGAGGGCACACACTCTCCCACTCATCATGCTGGAGTACCTGAGAGGGTAACTGATGGCCAGGTAGCGATCATAGGACATGACAGTGTAGAGGAAACACTCGGTGCTCCCCAGGAAGTGGAAGGAATAGAGCTGGGCCACACAGCTATGGAAGGAGATGGCCCCACCGCCTGGGGTGGCCAGGGTCATCAGCATTTTGGGCACTGTGACAGTGGAGAACCACATGTCAATGAAGGACAGGTTGGTGAGGAAGTAGTACATGGGGGTGTGGAGGTGGGAATCCACCCTGATCACCAGCAGGATGAGGAGATTCCCCAGCACAGTGAGAATGTAAATGGCCAGGAAGATGCCAAAGAGCATGGTGTCCAGTGCTGGAGCATGGGGAAGGCCTGTGAGGAAGAACATTGTCACAAGGCTCGCGTTTGACATTTCTTCTCATATGTAGGACTGTGACCTTGTACATAGGAAGGCAAACCTAGTATTCATGGAGAACATATTTTGTGTGAAATATGGGAGCTCCTTTCTCTGTGGTTCAATTGTCATCTATATTTTATGCAGCCCCTTCACTTTGAAGGCAGCTTCTCAGGAGAAATGGATTCAACCTTATTTCAATACCAAACTCAGCCATATATGGGGAAAAAAAAGTGTGAATTCATAAGAAATCAATTAAATTTCAAAAAGTTGAGCAAATATTTTTATTCTCTGTAGAATTTGAAAAGATATATTCAGGGTAATTTCTATCTGATGTATTCAAATATTTCTGTCTATCTTTTTCTAACACATAGGCAGACACACAATTGCATATGCATATACACACACTCATATGCACATATACACCTTCAAACATTCAGTTCTCTGATCATCAGGGAATTTCTATTTTAGTACAATCTATAAAGTAATGAACATCCTGGATAGCGAGGGAAAACCATCTTTCTACATCTGCTCAGCAGCAGTTGGAATGAGGAGGCAGGGTAACAGCAGTGGCCCAGCATTTCTGGTAACCTCCTTCCATTCCTTTGTCCCATCTAGACCATGTCACCCTGGTCATATGAAAAATGTGAAACTAAACTAATGCAATAATAGACAGAGTATCATTTCTTTTCTCAACTCTTCTTACCTTTTAACCATTCCTATTTTTATTTTTTTTCCATTTGTATTTTTTATTACTTCTCCCTTTAGGATATCAAATAATTTCCCACACTTCTGCTAATGCATGATCAAATCATCATATAAGTTATTTTGACATATGCAAGAAAAATTAGATCTAATTAAGTAGTAAAGT
The DNA here is from genome assembly GCF_964194105.1 of Spermophilus citellus. Taxonomy (NCBI): domain Eukaryota; kingdom Metazoa; phylum Chordata; class Mammalia; order Rodentia; family Sciuridae; genus Spermophilus; species Spermophilus citellus. The sequence continues at coordinate 143,389,675 of NC_138183.1, read as the reverse complement.
GATACTAAACTGTGTCTCTGGTGTTGGAGTTTTCAGGACTGAATTAAATATAATAATATACTTTTTATGAAACAAAAATTGTGCCTCTAAAGTAGTGATTAAGTATACAGTCTGAAATTACTCACTGTTTCTAAAATTTCTATTACTCCAGATCTCAGACTCCCTTAAGTGAGAAGACTAGAAATCCTTGGAATTATTTTTTAAGGAGAAAAGTAAGAAAAAACTGTGAAGAAATATAAGAAAATCTGGTTGAAGGAACACTGCTTCACTAAATTCCAAGATGCTTCTGTCATATAGATTCATATCTGTAACAATTTTCATTTTGGGGTCTCTGAAAGAAACTCACCTTTCTATTGCAAAACTCGCTGGAATTGAGTTGGATGCTTCGTCATAATATCAAGGTTTATGGAGAAAGCATTTCATTCATTTATGGTTTTAAAGCATTTTGAGTCCTTTATAAGACCATGCAATGTTAACTAGCTCATGACTAAGGCAATCTAACCCAAAGCTACAGAAGAATGAAGCAAATAAAAACTGTGAGCACAAATACAATGCAATCACCCCTAAAATGCTCAGCAATGAAAAATACTGAGATTTTGCATTTTTTGCTACTTACCAATTTTATGACTAAGCTTTGTATCAAAAGGCAGAATCCAAAGCTTAAAGAATTCTTAGTCTTTGATGAGCAGTATTATTTTTTTCCTTGCATAGTTGAAAACAGAAGAAAACATTACAGAAACAAACTCTTTTTTAGAGTTAATAGAGCTTAAAATATGTTTGATATCTCAGGAGGTACTGCCTTGGCCCTAGATTCCTCATTGATGGAGATAGTGTTTCTACATTGTGATAAATACTCAGAATTTTATCCAAGTGTGCCTTTTAAAGTTGGTTTCGCTTTGATGGGGCATTGTTACTTAAGTCATTCTATTTAGCCAAAAATTAATTTCCAAAGCATGACACTCTAGGTTGAAGACTTCTTCTGTAGGGAATGATTAACTTTTTTTCCTGATGTCTCCATTGATTTCAAGAGTAGAAAATACCCCTGTGTTTCCCAAAGGGACAATTCTCTGGTGAGGTTCATAGGCTCTTTGATGCATCTTTATCTTTCTGGGGATTATAGGCCATCACAAAAAGACGCTGTGGATCTGCTGTGCTCCAGGGATAATCAGAGCACTATTCCTTCTTAGATAAACATCTTACTAATTAAACTTCCTCCCTGTGGAGCTTGGCAGGCTTGCACTCTGCAAGTTCCAGGCTAAGAAGGGATGTTGTCATCTTGTCTGGTCAGAGCTTTCCTTTTCTCTATGACTCCAGTCTTAATACCTTCAATCCACTCACCTTAGAGCATGCTTACATTTTCTTTGTAAGTTTTTTTTTTTTTAATCTTGCTTTATACTGACTAATTATTCTGACTAAAAAGAGAGAAGGTATATATCTCTTCATATCTTCTTCTGAAGTAATGTGTGTTTTTGCTATTGTAAAAGGGTTTGTGAAAACAAGAAAAACTGATCTGATGTGTCAGAAGCACAAAGAACTGTCAGTTTTAGAAAAGGAAAATTGCAGTTTTGTGTGCCTTTCATACTAACATATATGCTTTCACATGTTTATGGAGAATAAAGCTCATTATAGAACAGATTTTGAAGAAATGAGGTCCTCTTAATTAATATTTCTGCCAGTTTCAAATTAACATATCACAACATCCCATTTTCTAACATTGAGTGTCCATTTAAATTAAAACATTTGATCCATGTAATATCAACATATTTCCTTTAAATGCTATTTTAATAATTATTTGAAATTTAGCTCTGGTTGATGTTTTAAAATCTCTTTATGAATACATGCTATTAATTTTGGTTAATTTAAATTAATTTTGGTTAATCTATCTTCTATTAAATACATTTGTGAATGCTATTAACTTCCATTTTACTGTCTTGGATTATAAGGTATGAAATTATGTGTTACCTTTATGGAATGTTAATTTTGTATTTTTCAAATTAAATACCCATTAATTTTTTCTCTTATTGCTGTGGAAGAAAATACTATTGCTGCCCAAATATTGTTGTTCAAAGATTAACTGGATCTCTTATGAATGTTGAATAACTTGTGGCTTTTTCTAGCAAAAAGTCAGTAGTGACTATTAAGTTTTACCTTCTTCAAGAGTAAGAAAGAAATGATTTTCATTCCCACACAAATGAAAGGGAGAATAATAGAATATAGGAAGGGAAATAGGAGGGAGGGAGGAGGAGAGGGCTTGGGAAAGTACTGAACTATAAAATCTACCAAACTATGTTGTGTCCATGTATGAATACACCACAATGAATCCCTCTTGTATATAATTATAGTGCACTAATAAAATAATAATAATGATAAAATCATAATCATAATAATAGAAAGGATATTAATAGAGTAGAGTAAGCAGGTTAGGAGAATGAGGAGAGGAGGAAAAAGTGCTGGGGAATGAGATTTATCATATTATGTGTGTGTACAAATATGACAATAATGAATCCCACTATTATGTATAATTATACTATACCAATAAATATATATGTAAGAAATGAATCACTTTTGGCTCTGCATTGCTAAAACCCAGTGAGATTCTATGTGATGGACAAACCAAAACTTTCTCTTTTTTTTCTAGTTTTATTGAGTTTTAGCTGACAAAGTCACACACAGTTGAAGTGTACAACATGATAATTTTGATACATGTACACATTGTGAAATGATTGATACAATCAAGTTAATTAATACAGCCATCAACTCACATTGTTACCATTAATCTGTGATGAGAATACTAACGAGCTTCTCTCAGCAAATTTCAAGCATATGACACAAGATTTTTATTTATTTTTTCAAAGAATCAATGTTTTGTTCTGTCAATTTTTTGAATTGTTTCTTTTGTTTTAATTTCATTGATTTCAATTATTTCCCATATTCTACTGCTTTTGGTATTGATTTGTTATTTTTCTAGAGCTTTGAGATGTAATGTTAGGTCATTTAATTTGTTGACTTTTTATTCTTGTGATAAATGAGCTCAGTGCAATGAACTTTCCTCTTAGTACTGCCTGCATAGTGTCCCAGAGATTTTGATATGTTTTCTAGGTATTCTCATTTGTCTCTAAGTATAATTTTTTATTTCGTCCTTGATTTCTTCTGCTATCCATTTGTCATTCAATAGTATATTACTTGGTCTCCAGGTGTTAGAGTAGCTTCTATTTCTTATTTTATCATTGATTTCTAATTTCATTCCATTATGATCTGATAGAATGCAGGATATTATCTCCATTTTTTTTTTTTGTATTTACTAAGAGTTGGTTTGTGGTCTATTTCAGAGAAGAATCTGTGTGCCACCAAGAAGAATGTGTATTTATTTGTTGATGGATGAAATATTCTATATATGTCTGTTATGTCTAAATTATTGAATGTATTATTTAGTTCTATAATTTCTTTGGAAGATCTGTTCAGTAGTGAGAGCACTATGTTAAAGTCACCAGCAGCTGACTAAAAAGTTCCCAGAAGGTTGCCCAGCATGGTGGACAGTATGAAAACAAGTCTAACAGGAAAATTTATAGCACTGGGTGCTTACATTAAAAAAAAGAACAGAGAAATCCCAAATAAATAACCTTATGCTCCACCTCCTTAGAAAAAGAAGAGAAAAAAAATTCCAACATCAGTGGAAGATAGAAAATAATCAAGATTAGAGTTGAAAGCAGTGAAATTGAGAATTCAGAAACAATATTCAAGTGAAGATGTGGTTCTTTGAAGAGATAAATAAGATTGAAAAACCTTTTGCAAATTAACCAATAAATAGAGAGAAAAGACCAAATAAATAAAATTAGAGATAAAAAAGGAGATATCATCACAAACCCTCTGAAATCCAGAGGATCATCAGAAAGTATTTTGAAAGTTTATACTCTGATGAGCTGAAAAATCTAGAAGACACTGAAAAAATTTCTCGATTTTTGTGATAGTGGGAGCAAATGTGACTCCATTTTGTTTTATGACTTCATCCTGTAAAACAACCATGCCAAGTAGAAGAGTCATGACTGGAGCAAGATGTTCTTTTCCTTTTGCTATAGAAACCTTTAAGAACACAGAACTACCTAATGGGGCATTGTTTCTGTAAGTAGGGTAATGGGGCTCTGTTTCTGTAACTGGGATGACTGGGCTAACTGTGATTGGTTAGGCTTCCCTCCGCTTGACTGCACTGTCCCGCTTCTGTAACCTGGCTTGCTTGCATTGGCTAGACCCCCGAACATCCCTTTTGAGGTTTTCAGGCTTATAAGGAGTGCCCTTGCAATTGTTCGGGGCTGATCAGGGGAACAGCTTTATGTTCTGGTCAGCCTGCCACTGGTGTGCTTCAATAAAGGCTTGATTTGATTATACATGAGTGGTCTGGAAGTCAGTTTATGAAACCCTGGGACGCAGCTTTAACTATAACAATTTGAACCAGGAAGAAATAGAAAATCTAAACAAACCAATATCAAGTAATAAAATTAAAAGAGTAATTAAAATCCTTCCAAAAAAAGAAAAGCCCATAACCAGATGTATTCTCAACAGAGTTCTACTGGATCTTTACCGAAGAACTAACAGCAGTCTTTCTCAAATAATTCCATGAAATTGGAAGGAACACTTTCAAATGCATTCTATGAAGTCAATGTAACCCAGAAACCAAAACTAGACAGAGATCCATATAAGAAGGAAAACTATAGACTAATATCCCTGATGAACATAGGGGCAAAAATTCTTAATAAAATATTGTCAGACCACATTCAAAAGCACATCAAGAAGATAATACACAATGATTCATTGGGTTTCATTCAAGGGAAGCAAGGTTGATTCAACATATGCAAATCAATAAATATAATTCAACATTTAAATGGAATTAAGGGCAAGAATCACATGATTATCTCAACAGATACAGAAAAAGCCTTTGATGAAATCCAACACATATTCATGTTAAAAATACTGGAGAAGCTAGGGATGGAAGACATTTACCTCAACATCATAAATGTTATTTATGACAAAGCAAAAGCCAAAATCATACTGAGAAGAGAAAAAGCATTTCCTTTGCAGTCAGGAATAAGATAGGCAGTTCATTGTACCATATTACATATAGTCCTGAAAACATTAACCAGAATGATTAGGTGGGAGAAAAGAATCAAGGGAATACAAATAGGAAAAGAAGTCATCAAACGATCTCTGTTTGCAGATGACATGAACCTATATGTAGAAGACCCCCAAAACTCCAAGAACACCATCAAAAGACTTCTAGAGCTTAAAATAAGTTCAGCAAAGTAGCATTAACAAGATCAACATCCATAAATTAATGGCTTTCCTATATTCCCACAATGGTTCAGTTGAGGAAGAAATCAGGAAAACTATATCTCATTCAAAATAACCAAAACAAACAAACAAACAAACAAAAAAGAAAAACCACCACTACTACCATCACCAAAAATACCATTTAGGAGTTAATATGACCAAGGATGTAAAAAGAGCTCCATAATGAAAATAATATAATACTGAAGAAAGAAATTGAAGAAGACCTTAGAAGATGGAAAGACCTCCCATGTTCTTTGATAGGTAGAATTAATATTCTCAAAATGACTATACTACCAAAAATTCTATACAGATTCAATGCATTTCCCATCAAAAATATCAATTGTCAGTACCATTCTTTTTTTCTTTTCTTTTTTTAAAATTTTTTTTGGTACTGGGGATTGAACCCAGGGGTGTTTAACCACTGGACCACATCACCGGCCCTATTTATTTATTTATTTGTTTATTTAGAGACAGGGTCTTGCTAAGTTGATTACAGCCTCACTAATTTGCTGAAAGTGGCTTGAACTTGTGATCTTTCTCCCTCAGTCTCCTTGCTGGAATTATAGTAGTATGTCATCATGCCCAGCTCCAATATTATTCTTTACAGAGTTAGAAAAAGCAATCCTTCAATTCATTTGGAAGCATAAGAGACCCAGAATAGCCAAAACAATACTGAACATGAAAAGTGATGCAGGGGGCAAAACAGTACCTGATCTGAAATCATACTAGGGCTGTAGTATCAAAAACAGCATAGTATTGACATCAAAATAGACCTGAAGACCAGGGTAACTGAATAGAAGACAGGCACACACCCACATACCAAAAACCATCTGATACTTGACAAAAGGGCCAAAAATATTTTTTTGGAGAAAAGACAGTCTTTAGTGAATGGTACTGGGGAAACTGCACAGCTATATGTAGAAGAATGAAACTAGATTCTTGTTTTTCATCCTGCACAAAAATCAAATCAGAATGGATCAAACACTTAGGAATTAGACCAGAAACATTGCAACTGCTCTAAGAAAACAGGGTCAGCATTCCATCATCTTGGTGTGACCACCAATATCCTTAAAAGTCCCTCAAATTATAATAAAGAAAACCAACAATCAATAAGTGGGTGCCATCAAATTTAAAAGCTTCTGTACAGCAAAGGAAACAACTAAGGGCACAGCTAAAGAGACTCTAGAATGGGTGAAAATCTTTGCCAGCTACTCTGCTGACAAGGGATTAATAGTCAAAGTGCTTTAAAAAAATTGAAAAACTTAACACCAAAATAACAACTAATCCAATAAATAAATGGATAAAAGAACTAAACAGAAACTTCCCCAAAGAAAAAACACAAATGGCCAATGACTATATAAAAATGTTTAACATTTATTGAGATCAGGGAAATGCAAATCAAAGCTGCTTTAAAATTTCATCTTACTTTAGTCAGAATGATAATGGTCAAGAATACAAATCTTAATAAATGCAGGCAAGGATATAGGGAAAATGGTACACTTGTATATTGTTGTGGGACTGCAGACTAGTATAACTACTCTGAAAAAAGTATGGAGATTCCTCATAAGACTAGATATGGAGCCATCATATGACACAGCTATCCTGCTCCTTGATATTTTCCTAAATGAATGAAAATCAACCTATTATAGCAATACAGCTACCACAATGTTTATAGCAGCATAATTCAAATAGCTAATTCATAGGGTCAACCCAAATCCCATCAAGAAATGGATCAAGAAAATCTGGTATATACATACCTGGCGTACTACTCAGTCATAAAGAAGAATGAAATTATGACATTTAATTGTAAATGAACAGGAATGGAGAACATTGATTGCGCTAAGTGAAATAAGCCAGACTCAGAAACTCAAAAGTTGATTTTTTTTCTTTCATGTGGAAACTAGAGTAAAATAAAGGAAAGGAGGAGGGAAGGACAGGATATCATCAAGATATAGGGAAGATCAGTAGAAGAAGGAGATCAAGAGGCAGAGTAGAGAGATGGGAAAAGTTAGGTAGGCAATGAATTCTAAAAAAAAATGTTATGTGCATATATAGATATACCACAGGGAATTTCACCTTTATGTATAAGTAAAATGAACCAATCAAGTATAAATAAATAGATGAGTGAAAGTAAGTCAAGCAAAGTAGAGGAAGGAGAACGGGAAAGGAGAGGGATGAAGAAGAGAAAAAGGGGAGATCATGAACTGAAATTGAATATTATGTTTGTATGATTTTGTCAAGAGGAACCCAGCTATCATCTTTAATTATAAAACTCTAATAAAAATGCTAAATTGTTTTTCTTACAGATTCAAATTTATAATACCCTTCAAATTGATTTTAAACCTATGTATGATATTTGGTAAGATATTAGTTTTATTTTTTTCCTTGTTGATACAGCTGTCCAGTGAAATTTATTGAAAAAAAAATTTCTATGGCTGTTCATTCCAACTTTGACTTAATCAGTTTTTCATATATCCAACAGCTGTGTTTTAGTGCTGTCTATTCTCTTCTATTTGTCTATTTGTCTTACCTTACAATCAGTACCAGTGGTTTTAGTTGTTATAAGGAAAAATAATAAATAGAAATTTGTAATTATATTTAACCTGAGGAGTAACCAAAAATGCATATTAAAAATGATTGGTTGTCAATTTTTTTGGGGGAAAAAAACCTGTGTTATTTCAAAATATGGTAATAAATACTACCAGTAAAATCTATCCTTATAAGTATTGCTGATAGCAAAGTTATTATTCAAAAATCTTCAAAACTATAGTAATCATAAATGTTATGGTATTTCTAGAGGTAGAAGAAATATGGTATTTCTGTTCCTTTTTTTGACTGTTAATCAAAGATGTTATACATTTTCAAGCTACTTCCTTAATTAATACATCAAATTATAAAATAATGAGGTAGAGTGAACCAGAGATAAGGAAATAAGTGAAACCAGAGATGAAAGTCTCTAATTACTCCCTTTGCTCCTTCGTGTTTCCTGCTTTGGAAGACTGAGCCATTGGGGATATTGTTTCAGAAGAGTCTAGGTCCATTATTATTCAAATCATTATAAATTCAGAATTTAAGAACCAAATTAATACTAGGGCTGAGCGCAGAATGTACGTCTTGGATTCAAGAGGATAAAGCACAAAATCTTGGCTCTACACCATGGCATTTTAAGCAAAATGGAGTTCAGCCTTTAGGAACACATTTTTCTGGCCTATAAACTTTAGGAAAAATCCTCTCTACCCACATCACACTGTTTTCCATCAGCTGGTAGGTGTCTGAAGCTCCACCTGCTTCTATTCGTTTTTTTCTGTTTACACTGCTCTTGTTGTTCTCCTCCATCCTCCTGAGGTTCTGTGAGTCCTGGTCATTTCACCTGCTCAACCCAGGCAAAGAGGAGACTCGAGGGCCTCAGGAGACTCTTACCTGTTGTGGAGTTCAGTGAACCAGTAGTGAGCCAGCACAGAGGAAGCCATGGAGCGGGAAGTGTGTGTGTGTGTGTGTGTGTGTGTGTGTGTGTGTGTGTGTGTGAAGAATGGTTGGTAGGGGAAGGTGGGTGACATGGAAGGACGTAGGTTCTCTGTTCAGGAATCCTATTTTGCAGTTAAGATAAACATTAATAATCATTCTCACTCGACATCTATTCATTTTATCATTATGACAACTTTCTTTAACAGACAGTATATATTTTCATTTCATAATGACAAAAGGATAATGCAAAAATCAATGAGTGTAGTGATGGTAAAGAATTCAAAATTTTTTTCAAAATATAAAATATTAGAGACAAAATCTAGTTCGCCCTCTCTACATAAGGATGACTCCATCAGTTTCCCTGAGAGGTGATCCTGTACATTTTACTTAAAATCTTTTGTGGCAGAAATTGAGTGTTTTCAAATTATTCTTCATGATGAGGTGAAGACTGTGCTTAGATATTTTTCTCTTGGCTAATGTGAGATTCTTTCTTGAGGACAGGTATGTACGGAGGTGTGGTATGAAATACTCCCTATAGAGGACATGTAAGGAGAATTTTGAGTGTACCAAGGCAATTTGGGATATTTGCAGTTTCCCTGGTGCAGGTTTGAACCAGACACCTGTGCCATTTATCAGAGTGAATCTGGTAGCTGAACTTGGAAATAGAGAGGATCTGATTAAAGGGAGAGTACACACATGTCTAAACTACAATATCTTCATTTAATTCTGTCAATTTATTTATAAAACACATTTTTAGATTCTGAAGAACAACATTTTCTTCTTTTTAAAATCCTATAAATCCTTCAGAGTCCATTTCTAATTATATACAACTGTAATGATTTTGTTATTACTACATTATCACACTTTTCTCAGTCTTATGCACAAGGATTACTTGGTTGCAGTTTTATTAAGTGTTTGCAACTAAGTGCCAAATTCTATGCAAAGTATTCATTGTTTTATTGATGTCTCACAAAGACACTATGAGACAGAAAATATTGTATTTTTCTTTTGAGTGGATAAGGGTCAGAGAGGTTGTTATTTGCTCAAGGCATAGAAGTAAAGTAGTAAATGGTAAAATCAGGTTAGGTTAGAAATCATTTTATATAACTCCAGAGTGAGATTTTCATTATTATATTCATCTATATACTTCTGCTAGGCAAATAGAAAATGAATGTGTGTGAGATTATATTGAGATATTATTCACAGTGTAAGCCTTTATCCTTGCCAAAATTAAAGTAATGCAGGACAGGGTAACAGAGAAGCAATATGAATAGATTTATAAGATTATTTTGTGTTCACAAACCTTGCTCAGAGTAAAGGAAAATTAAGCATATTTTGTAGTGATACATGGGAGTTAAGATGCAAATGAGATGTAAAAAAGAGAATGAGAAATTTGGGTTTCAGAAAAGGTAATTAAGATTGTATCTTAGGTTTATTTAGTTCTGATATTAGTTAATGAAGTTAAATATTATTAATACTATTGAAATTTGCATTCCTAAGTTCTGTAGTGCAGAAATAAAAGTGAGCTGAGAACAGAATTTCCGGTGGGATGCTGTAGTTATTTATATCACCTATGCAGCACCTTCTAGGATCTACCTAGTTTTGTATGTGTGAGTAGGTTTTGGATATGCATCATATTCTTATCAGTTGAGTATAAATGAAAGAGAAAGTAGAGTATTATTGAAGTAAAAATAAGTAAATCATTATATGCAATTTCTACTCATTTTTTTTCTGTGTATATATTTAGGTAGTTGGTCTATTTACAAACAAGTTATGACTTGGCTGATACTAAAATGATATTGTACCTGTAATAAACTTTTCTTGAAGATGGTAGAGGATAAGGATCCTCTTTAAAATATGCAAGTGTGTTTGATGATGAACCAGACAATTTAAATTCAATTGGCAATAAGTCTTTATTAGATTACTATAAGTCATTTGCCAAGTATAAATCATTTTCTTATCTCACTTAACTTGGAAAAAAAATCACTCCAAGACCAATTTAACATATTACTTAATTTAAGTCCAGATTAATTACTGATCTCTTTCCCTCCTCAGCCCTGCTGGCAGCCAACGCCTGGGGGAGAAATCGCTCTCTGGGAAGGTGTTCTCAGATCCTCCAGGTCTTAGGTAATGATTATTGCTTCTCTTCCAGGCCTGCCTGGTGCCCAAGCATGAACAACTACACCTCTGTGAAGGAGTTCATCCTGTTGGGACTTCCTCACACTGAAGGGCTGGAGAACATGATCTTTGTCCTGTTTCTGGCCTTCTATCTGTTCGCCTTGCTGGGGAACCTGCTCATCTTTGTCACCATTCTGGCTTCATCCAGCCTGCACACCCCCATGTACTTCTTCCTGGGAAACCTGTCAGTGTTTGACATCTTCTTCCCTTCTGTGAACTCCCCCAAGATGATGGTCTCCCTGGCGGGGCAAAGCCGCACCATCTCTTACCAGGGCTGTGCCTCCCAGGTCTTCTTCTACCACACCCTGGGTGGCATTGAGTGTTTCCTGTACACAGTGATGGCCTATGACTGCTTTGTGGCCATTTGTCACCCCATGCGCTACACTGTCATCATGAACCAGAGGGTGTGCACCAGCCTGACAGTGTGCACATGGCTGGGGGGCTGTGTGCATGGGAGCATCCTCACGTTTCTCATCTTTAAGTTGCCCTACTGTGGGCCCAATGAGGTGGACAGCTTTTTCTGTGATATTCCAGTGGTGCTGTCCCTGGCCTGTGCAGACACTTCTCTAGCACAGATGGTGAGTTTCACCAACATAGGTGTGGTTGCCCTGGTGTGTTTTCTTCTTATCCTCCTTTCCTACACCCGCATTGTTCTCTGTATATTGAAAATCCGTTCCTCTGAAGGCAGGCGCAGAGCCTTCTCCACCTGCAGTGCCCACCTGACGTCCATCCTCTTGTTCTATGGACCTGTGTTTCTTGTCTATCTCAGACCTGCTTCCAGCCTCTGGCTGGATTCTGCTGTTCAGGTGTTAAACAGTATTGTCACCCCTTCCCTCAATCCTTTGATTTATTCTTTGAGAAACAAGGATGTGAAAATGGCCCTGAGGAAAGTGTTATTTCATGTGATCCACCCTTCTGTGTTATAAGGTAACAGAATAGTTCTCTGAAACTCTTTGGGGATTTTCTTCTGGTTCACTTCCCTTATATCAGAATCATTGCCAAAAATAGTGAGCTGAGAAAAGGTATTCCTCATTTATTAGGAATCAAAAATACCATGCAGTAGAGAATTGGTGGCAGAGATATAGATTTCCCCTTTCAAAGAAAATTTTCTGATTAACTCAGGATTTTCTCATTTTTTAATTTGCCAAAAAAACATATATTTTCTGTTCCACCAGGTCTGTGCTCATTGGAACTCTTTTCAGACCATTTATCCTATGGCTATAATAATTTTATGGATCATAGACTGTCTTATTCTAGCATTGCCCTCTTCTTCCTTTCTTCTTTCCTTTCAAAATCTGTTCCTTATTTTCTTTTAATATAGCATCACTCTGGCCTTTCTTTTTATTTCTTAGTGATTGTTTTTATTAGAGCTTTATAATTATATATAGTCGTTGGATTCATCCCAACATCCTTATACATGCATGGAAATCATTTTCACTCTGGCTATCAATAAAGGTATATTTTAGAGTCTATAGGAATGAATTAAAAGTATGATTTCACAGTTTGGTAAATATCAGTTTGTAATAAAAACCACCTAGTCAAGAAAAACAAGAGTTATATCTTTGGGGGCTCTTATGATTTAAATAGAAAGATACCAAATCAAGCATCATTGAATATGGGGCATTGGGAGTCTCAAGAAGCAAGGTGAATGATTCACACAGTGTCAGGACATGTATTTCATTTCAGGAGTTACAGTTTACCCTGCTCTCCAGGTCAGCATGAACCCAGGTGGTTCATACAGACAGCTCTGTTCAAAAGTTCAGCCATGGATACATCTGGGAGTTGATTTAACAAGTTCCCTTGACTCTATTTTACATGCTCTAAGCTGTTTAACTTTTCTCCCCTGACAACACTCAATTTGCAACCTTTTTGGCTTTAGTCATATCTTCTGGCTACAATATAATTCAATTTGGAGCATTATTATTGTTACTTTTGGCTATGAGACAAGTCTGATGTTGGATATGGTTCATCATTTCTTAGAAAAAAATCTGATCAATCAGTATGTATGTTCTTCAAAAGACTAGTCATGGAACTACCATATGACCAGATAAACCACTTCTTGGTATTTATCCCTAAGACCTGAAATCAGCATACTGTAGAGATACATGCATACCCATGTTTACAGCAGCACAATTCACAAAAGCCAAACTATGGAATCAGCCTAGGTATCCATCAACAGATGAATAAATAAAGAAAATATGTTATATATAAACAATGAAGTTTTATTCAGCCATAAAGAAAAATGAAATTGTGTCATTTGTATAATAATGGATGAAACTTAAAGACTATTATGTTAAGTGAAATAAACCAAATTCAGAGAGTTAAGGATCATATGTTTTCTCTCATATGTGGAAGCTAGAGAAGAAAAAGGAAAGAAAGGATAGAGGATGATCACATTCAAAAAAAAGGGAAATCAGTAGAATAGAGGTAAGGTACCAGGGAGTGGGGAGAAGAAAGGAGGGGGAAATTGCTGGCAAGAGACATTGGCCAATTATATTGTGTGTATATACAAATATGTAACAACAAACCTCATTATTATTTGTACAACTATAATGCACCAATAAAAATGTGAAGAAAAACTAAGAAAAGAAGCTGGTCCATCATTCTATTTTATAAAATGGAAAAATGGATTTTATAAATTTGTAGAGGAAAGACTTTCACAAAGGGATCTCTATATTTGTAGGTACTCTATTTCTCAAAAAATCTTATGTGTGTGCAGTTAATTGAAATTAAACACTAAAAAACTTATTGCTTATTTTTGGATTAATTCAACAGCTATATTTCTTTTTTAATGCAAGGTATTTTTTAATATTTATTTTTTAGTTGTAGTTGTACACAACACCTTTATTTATTTATTTATTTTTATGTGGTGCTGAGGATCAAACCCAGGGCCTCACACGTGCTAGGCAAGCGCTCTACCACTGAGCCACAACCCCAGCCCAACAGCTGTATTTCTAAATTGAATCAAATTCATTTCAAGGCAGAGACCCATTGATTTAGATTTATCTAAACACTTAGAATATTCTAAGACTGAACATTGAAAACTATTAACAAGTATATGACAGTGTTCAAGTACTTTCCTTTTATTGATTAAATCACATAGTTACAAGAGGTAGATTTAAAAATATATACTTATTGCTACATATTAATTATGCAGAACAGTGGGTTTTATTGTGGCATATTTGTACATGCATATAACATAACACCTCTCTTTACCATCCACTCTTCCCTCCCCCTGCTTCTTTCACTCTAATCATTTCATTCTACTCTCTAAGAGGCAGATTCTATGAATATGGAAAGCAGTATGAAGAATCCTTGGAAAAGTTGGGATGGAAACACCATTTTACAACGTGTGATTTATACGTCAATAAAGTTGTTCAAAACCATTGTTGCTGGTCAAAAAAAAATTAAAGCTGTTCTAATAACCTATTTTTTCCTTTTTTTTTTTTTTTGGTATTGGGCATCAAACACAGGGGTGCCTAACCACTGAGCAACATCTCCAGTCTTTTTTATTTTGAGACAGAGTCTCACAAGGTTGCTTAGGGCCTCACTAAGTCTCTGAGGGTGGCCTCAAACTTGCAATCCTCCTTTTGCCTTAGCCTCTTGAATCCCTGAGACTATACACATGTGCCATCACGCCTGGCGACTCTCTGCCTTTTGAAAACAAAGTTAAAGAACAGGAAAATGAATATAAACATATGACTCAAGATGTTTTTCTTTTTTCAAAATTGGGACTCAAAATATATATTCCATTTAGTTAGAATCAAGTACTTGTAAGTGTAGACAGACTGAAATTCAAGTCCAAGTTCTATGATTAACTATTGGAGTAAACTTTGGCAATTATTGGAGCTTTCTAAACCCTATATTTTTATTTTAAAGAAAAGTCACATCTAATGAGGATGCAGAGATAAAATAAAAGAGCCTTGAACACCCTGAATAAGATTTTAGAGGAAGAAAGATTCTTGTTATGCAGCAGTTATTAATTCAAAACCATGGAGAGGGAATATGTATTCCTTCTGGCATGACAAACGGGATTCTACAACATGTACAATCAGAAAAATGAAAAAGCATAGCCCATCTATGTGTGATATACCAAGGTGCAAAAATACATTCTACTGTCATGTATAACTAACTAAAATAAATTTAAAAATTTTTAAAAATGAATCACTTGTAAGAATATCTTTAATTTTACTTAAACCTCATTAAAAGGCCACTTTTTTGCTTTTGCATTATTTTGAAAGGGGGGTTAGCCACAACATTTTTAATAGGTCTATGCTTGTTTTGGGGGCAGCCAGTAAAAATAGTTTGCTCACAGACCTCTTCATATACTCTTGTGCACTCTGACTAAATTTTATTTTTAATTTTTTTCAACTTGTTTTTAAACTTCTGCATAAAAGCATAATGAATTGTACATATTAACGGGTACCAGAAAATGTTTAGTATATTTTGTATAAAGTTTAATCAGGTTAAACATACCTATCTTCTCATTTATCATTTCTTTTTTTTATTGATTATTTAAAACATTACATAGCTCATGATATATTATCTTTCATACATTTGACTCAAATTGGGTTTTGAACTCCTATTTTCACCCCAAATACAGATTGCAGAATCACATCTGTTACATATTCACATTTTTACATAATGCCATATTAGTGACTGTTGTATTCTGCTACCTTTCCTATCCTCTACTATCCCCCCTCCCCTCCCCTCCCCTCCCATCTTCCCTCTCTACCTCCTCTGCTGTTGTTCAATTCTCTCCCTTTTTTTTCTCATTTATCATTTCTTTATGGTGAAAACTTTTAAATTTTTTCTTCTAGTTTTAGGAAATGGACAGCATGGAATTATAATCTAAAATCAATCACCCAATAGGACAAAAGTACAACAGAACTTCTTATTCCTGTATAACTGTAACTTAATACCCACTGATTAGCATTTTACCTCCTGTCTACTCTTCCTGTCCTCTGGTAACCATCATTCTACTTTCAACTTCCATGAGATAGACTATTTTAGGTCCCAAATAGGAGTGAGATTATATGGTACTTGTCTTTCTGTGTCTGGCTTATTTCAGTAACATAGTGATCTCCTGTTCCAATCATGTTGTTGCAAATGAGAGATCTTCATTCCATTTTTGTGTGTGTGGATACATCATGTAAGACATTTTCTTTATGCTTTCATCAGTTAATGGACATTTAGATTGTTTCTGTTTCTTGTCTACCGGGAATAATGCTGCAATGGCAGATATCTCTTTGACTCACTAACTTCATTTCTTTAAATATATTCCAAGTGGCAGGATTTCTCAATCCTATGGTAATTCTATTTTCAATTATTTTGGAAAAAAATCCATGCTATTTTTTACAGTGATTGAACTAACTCACACTCCTTCCAATAATATGAAAAGGTTCCCTTTACTCCAAATCCTTGTCAGCATTTATTACTTTTACTCTTTTTAATAACAACCATTTTTACTAGGGGAAGTTTAAAAGTCCTAAATCATAGATAGGCTCAAGAAGTTCTTATGTCCTATTGCACTATAGGGTGACAGATAACATTTCACAAAACTAGAAGGTTACAGACAGACATCTCTAATACTTCAATAATCAACATGTCAGATTATAAAATATTGAGGAAGAGAATGGGACAAGGAATAAACAAAAGCTTATGATTATTCCCTTTGCTCATTAATGATTCTTGAGTCTGGGGATTGGGCCACTGGGGATATTGTTTCAAAAGAATCCAAGTCTATTAATATTTTTGAGTTCAAAGTCATTATGAATTCAGAATTTAAGGGCCACACTAATACCAGCTGAGTATAAAATGCATGCTTTGCTTTCAAGAGGATAAAGTACAAAACCTTGGCTCTATACCATGCAATATGCAAAATAGAGTTCAGGCTTTAGGAACTCATTCTTCTTGCTTAGAAAGTTTAGGACAAACCTTCTCTACCCACATCATAAGTGCTTTCCATCAGCTGGTAGGTATGAAGCTCTGCCTGCTTCTATTCATCTTATTCTTACACTGCTCTCTTTGCTCACCCTCATCTTTCTGATGTGCTGTGTGTCCTGGTCCCTTTACCTGCTCAACCCATGCAAGGAAGAGACTCCTGGGCCTAAAGAGGGTCTTACTTGTCACAGGGTTCAGTGATCTAGTAGTGAGCCAACACTGAGGAACCCACGGAGGGGAAGGGGTATGTCTGCGTGTGTTTGTACACCTGCACGTGTGTGCATAGAATGGCTTGTAGGGGGAAGTAGGTGACATGGAAGGAAATAGTTTCTTTGCTCAGAAATCCTAACTTTCAGTAAAATTAGAAATTATTGCCACTCTACTACACATCTAATTTACATGAGAACTTCCTTTAATAGTTGGGCATATTTCCATTGTCTTATTAAGGACTAGGTGATAGAATGCAAAACTCAGTAAGTGTGGTGATGGGAAAACTTGAAAAATTGATGAAATCTAATCATATAAATTTTAATACTTAGAGTTGAAGAAGACATATAGTTAACTCTTTTTGCAGGAAAACGATTATGTCTTCTATTTCTCTGAGAAATAATCCTGTGAGTTCTACTTTAAATCTTTTGTGGTAGAAATTCAATTTCTAAATGACTCTCTGCACGATGAGGTGAAGCCTGTTCTTAGTAATTTTTTCCTTGGACCATTATGAGATCCATTCTTGAAGACAGTTGTGCATGGAGGTGTGGTGTTGAATACTGACTGCACAGGACATGTGGGGAGAATTTGAGTGTATCTAAGATAATTTGTGATACTTGCACTTTGTCTGAGTCAGGTATGGACCAGACACCTGTACCACTTAGCAGTATGAGTTATTGAGCCAGAAACATAGGGGTTTAGATTAAAGGAAATATTTACACATTTTTAGGTCACAAAATGTTCTTTTGATTCTGCCAATTTATTTACATAGCACAATGTTTTGAATCTCAAGAAAATAACATTTTCTTGTCCTGTGTGTCTTTCTCTGCTTTGGAAAACATTAGAATCTAATAAGGATATACTATTTTTAGGTGTTAGTTTTAAAAATAAATAAATGAATAAAATATTTTTAAAAACTCTAAGGACCCTTCAAAATCCATTTGTAATTATATCTTAATGGCACCAGCAAAGCATTTACTATTACATTATCACTTTTACCTCAGTCCTACATGCATAAAGCTTAATTATTAAAGTACGTTTATTGTACATTTACTACTTAGTGCAAATGACTAAGTGAAGCATTACATCTTCCTTATCTTAATTCTCACAAATATTCTCTGAGACAGAAAATAATCATTTTTTTTCTTTTGAACAAATGAGGCTCAGGGAGGCTAATTTGCTCAAGTCTCCTGATGCAGGGGGGTAATCAGATTAGGGTGAGGCATCATCAATTTTCTGTAACTCTAAAGTGGGCTTTCCAAAGAATGGCTCTTTCTTTTATTCATTCTTAATTTTTATCAGAAATATAGAAAACAAAGTGTATGAAACTGAATAGCTTGCCAAGTCCCACAGTTGAATTTTGAATAGCATTTGGGCTGGAAAAGAGTCTTTTCACATCCAGTTGTTATCTTTGATAGGATCTCAGTCTATTCCAACAGGTAGATCAGGACCAGCCTGCACAGGACCTGGCTGTTAGACTGAGCACAGCAGTGGTCTGCGGAGCTTCAGCTTCCTCCACATCTTCATCCTTGCCATTCATTGGATTTAATGAGAATTTTATTTGTGACATAAAACTTTACCCTTATCAAAATGAAATGATGCTGGGAAGGTACAGAGTGGTAGTCTGTAAAATAATATGCTCATATTTATCTTTTTATTTTTATTTTTATTTTTGGTGAACAAGTATTGTCACAGCAGAGAAAAATTAATTTTATTTTGTGGCAACATATTGATGATTTGAATAAAATGGAATCTAAAAAAATGAAGAAATTGTAACTTGAGAATAACATTCAACTTGTTTCTTAGGAGTATCTGGTACAGATATTAATTAACAAAGCTAAATAGTACTAAGAGTATTAAAATGTGCAATTGTTTGTATTACAGAGAAAAATCTCACTGAGGACCTAGAATGTCTACTGTGGTGCTGTGGTTATTTATATGACATATGCAATGTCTTCCTCCAGATTCCATCCTCTTTCAGTATATGTGTGAACAGAATATAAATGTGATCTGTATGTGCTTCTCTTGAATACAAATGATGAAGACAATCAAGAGTACTGTTGAGAGTAAACATGAGTAGCAAGGTGTATATAATTTCTGTTTAGGTTCAGATTTTTCTATTTGGGTAGTTGACCTGTTTACAACAATTTGATACTAAAAGGCTCCCTCTTTTGGGGGGAAGGTAGGTGACTCTGAAATGTGTGTGTTTGATGACAAAGCAGATTGGAAGAACCTAAATTAAACTGGCGATAAGACTTGATTACTATAATATAATTGCTGATTATGAAGATTAATATTATTTTTTCATTTAACATGTGAAAAAGCTGTGGTCAAATTTGACACATACTTTAAATATAAGTCAAGATTTATTGCTGGTCTCTTTTCCTCCTCAGCCTTCTTGCTGGCAGCCTCTGCCTGAGGGAGAAATCGCTCTCAGGGAAGGTGTTTTCAGATCCTCCAGGTCTTAGGTCATGATTATTGCTTTGCTTCCAGGCCTGCCTGGTGCCCAAGCATGAACAACTACACCTCTGTGAAGGAGTTCATCCTGTTGGGACTTCCTCACACTGAAGGGCTGGAGAACATGACCTTTGTCCTGTTTCTGGCCTTCTATCTGTTCGCCTTGCTGGGGAACCTGCTCATCTTTGTCACCATTCTGGCTTCATCCAGCCTGCACACCCCCATGTACTTCTTCCTGGGAAACCTGTCAGTGTTTGACATCTTCTTCCCTTCTGTGAACTCCCCCAAGATGATGGTCTCCCTGGCGGGGCAAAGCCGCACCATCTCTTACCAGGGCTGTGCCTCCCAGGTCTTCTTCTACCACACCTTGGGTGGCACTGAGTGTTTCCTGTACACAGTGATGGCCTATGACCGCTTTGTGGCCATTTGTCACCCCATGCGCTACACTGTCATCATGAACCAGAGGGTGTGCACCAGCCTGACAGTGTGCACATGGCTGGGGGGCTGTGTGCATGGGAGCATCCTCACGTTTCTCATCTTTAAGTTGCCCTACTGTGGGCCCAATGAGGTGGACAGCTTTTTCTGTGATATTCCAGTGGTGCTGTCCCTGGCCTGTGCAGACACTTCTCTAGCACAGATGGTGAGTTTCACCAACATAGGTGTGGTTGCCCTGGTGTGTTTTCTTCTTATCCTCCTTTCTTACACTCGCATTGTTCTCTCTATATTGAAAATCCGTTCCTCTGAAGGCAGGCGCAGAGCCTTCTCCACCTGCAGTGCCCACCTGACCTCCATCCTCTTGGTCTATGGACCTGTGATTCTTGTCTATCTCAGACCTGCTTCCATCCTCTGGCTGGATTCTGTTGTTCAGGTGTTAAACAATGTCATCACTCCTTCCCTCAATCCTTTGATTTATTCTTTGAGAAACAAGGATGTGAAAGTGGCCCTGAGGAAGATGGTAACTCAAATGGCTCACCCTTCTCTGCTGTAAGGTCCGCGAAGTTTTTTTTTGAATTTTTTTTTTGAAAAACCTCAAAGAGCCACTGGCTTGTTACCAAACAGTGAGTTGGGCAAAGTCACGCTCTCCTTTTTTTTGGGAGTCTTAGGAGTCATTTAGGAGAAGTTGTTTATACAACTTTTACAAAATATTTTGAGATTAAACCAGCATTTCCCCTTTTCCACTTGCCATAAAAGTATATTTTCTAGTTCGTATATTTTGAATAGTAAAACTAAAAATTGGAGTTGACATTTAAGAGTGAAATTTAAGAGTAGTATTGTGCAGTTTGGTAATTATAGTTGATATTCATATTGTAACTTCTTTGGGCTTTTACTATGCCTTTCTTTTACAAAAGAATTTAATTGATAGCCTTTTATCTTCAGCTCTGGAGAAATCTCAATTGAGAAGGTGATCATTGAACTGTGGTTTAGAATGGGAGAATGAATTATGAATGTGAGAATGAAGTTTGTAAAATAGAAGACTTTTTCAGCCAGTGATTTATATCCACTGAGGTACTTTTTCTTTCCTAAACATTGAATATATCTAAAATTAGTTAAAATAAATAAATTAATTTAATCAATAAAATTAATTGAAATAATTTAATCAATAAAATTAATTAAAATAAATATTAATATTATTTATAATGTATTTATTTTTGGAATATTTCAACACTTATATTTTTACATTTAATCAAATTCTTTTCAAGATATAAACCCATCTATTTGGAGTCATCCACTCAAACACCTAGAAAATGTACTAAAATTTTAGTTCTGTTTGTTATGTATGTGATAATGGTCAATACACTTTGCATGTATTGTCTATGTTAATTCACTGAATCCTAACAGGTAGCATGTTTCTTTTACGTATGAAGAATGTGAAAATAGGCTGTCTGAACCTTTATCTAACTCCTACCCTTTCCTGTAGTATACTGCTTTATAAGAAGAATTGAAAAAATCAAGAATTCTATATAATGACAGCTGCCTATATGTGACTTACAGTTCTGAATATTTTGTATATGTTAAGTAATGCAGACTGAACCACATTTGTGTTATTACCTATTATTATTGTCCTCATTTTCACATGTGAGAAAAGGAAGGCGCATGTGAAGGCACAAATTGGTTTAGCATTGCATACCAATAGTAGTAATGTTCTGGGGGAAAGTAGGGAAGCAGTCTGAGTAACATTCACAGAAATAGACAATTACTGGAAAATTATACCTCCTACTTTTTCACTCCGTGGTAATATTCATTCATTTTGTGAGTCATTGATTCATGATTTAACTTAAAACTATCCAAGTGGTATCAGATGGGATCTGGGTAGAATGTCTCTCTAATGGACCAAATAAAGACTAAAGGGGAAAGGTATGTAGGGGAGTACTGCCCATCTGTCTGTGAAATAAATCAAACTTGTATATGCAGTCACTTGATTTACTACCACAGTTGCTAATGTCACCATATTATCTTTCAAGGTCAATGCTATATACCTTATTTGAAAGTTCTTGGATCCTCTACATCATTGACATTGGGTGCTGATATTAGATATCTATTGTAATGCAATGAATTCCTCTAATATATGGTAGCTCAGAAAAAAATAATATATTTTCTTATACTGTATCTTATGGTCAATAGTACAGGAGTAGCCTAGTTGGGTGGCCTTAACAGGGGATTTCTCTTGGTTTTGCAGTCACTCTGTCATCCATGGAAGTAGTCATCTGACACAGGATCTCCTTGAAAGGCAGCTGTTTTGTACCTGGATATTAGTAAGAGGCCTCAGTTCCTCCCCACTGTGGGGACCTCTCTGTATCCTCACACAATGGGGCTGCTTCCCTCACAGTGAGTGAGCTGAGGGAGGGTCTCAGCGGGAGCCTCTAGAGACTGTTATGATCTTGTCTCCAAAGATATGTACCAGCACCCTTGCTTTTATTTTTCTTTGTTAGAAGGTATTGACTACTTATAGTCCGCATTTGGTCGAGGGAGAAATTAGGCTCCAGTCTTTTAAGGAAGTGCCCCCAAATCCATAGACCCATTTTCAAGCACCACAGATGTAGTTCTGCCTTATTTAAAAGTGCTCCTTAATGGAACTGTCCTTTCTCCTTTGGAATATTTCTTATTCTAATGAATGTTCTGCATGGCTTTCTTGATTTGAAAAGTTACGCTCTAATCCACTCTTCCTTTGTGAAAAGCATGTCTTTTCTGTTATATTTTTGTTCATCCTCTACCATCTCAGTAATATCTTCTCTGAACATCCCATTCCACAGTGATTTTTTTATCAGTTAGTGATTTGTATTGCTGAAATTAATCATTTTGGCAGTAAAGAATAAAGAAATTGTGACAATTCTCACATCATCATTTTGGATTGTTACATAATTCATAAATAATTTTATTGAACCATTTAATCAATGACTAGCCTAGAACACAAGTTAAAAGGGCAGCCTTTAGAGCAACATAAAATATTCATTGTTAGTTTACTATGTATAAAGCACGACACTAGCCAAAGAGAATATAATATTGAATAAGATCCTTATGATCTCTGCATTTGTGAAGTATAAGACATAGTGGAGATGACTGACCTGGAACAAATAATCGCTATGTGATGGAGATAGAGTCTTTCAATAAAGGTAGAAGAAGGGACTGTAAAAACCTGTGTTTAAAGTGCCAAGGACAAGGAAGGAAGAATCCTAGAAAACTGATCAAAAAAGTAATCCGAAGTGTTTGCCTGGAAATGAGAAATAACACAAAGATTATTCCATTTCAGCTCTTGTAATGTCAAACTTGGCTAACTTGAGCACTGGAAATGAATGAAATGGCACCTTCAGAAATAAAGCCTGATGGAAATATTGTTAAAATACTTTGAACAGCTTAGTCTATCACAATGACCCATTGCTGAATGTTTTTGCTTTCTAGTAAAGGAGGATTCTCTACAGACAGGGACGTCATTGTGATGAATTTATTATTTTAGCAAGTAATATGGCAGTACTTTAATGAATAACCTATCTTTTCAACTCTCCCACAATCTTTCTGACATAAACTTATGCAGAATATCTCTTCATTGCTCTAATGCACTTTATACAATGTTCTTTGCTTTGTAAGTACCTCCCCAAATCTGCTCTGAACTTCAGAAATGTTATCACTATTTAACCCAGTGAATGAGCTAGCAGCAACTGTCTGTGGATCAAGACTAAGGAAAGGATTTCCATTATCTTTACTAAAACTTTGCTGTAATAAAGCTCTAAAGGAATGGACTGACCTCAGCTGCCTCTGTTGAGCTGGAGACTCCCTTCAGCTCTGACCACCTCAGCTATGATCCTTAATGGTATTCCAATGCAGTCACACATGTGGCCCATTAGGTTGACTCACTCTTACTCAAAAGTACTCACAAATTCTACTATAAACTCACTCATTTTTTCCTAAAATGTTCACAACTTGATCTTTTCCATCTGTGATTACTATTCTTGACTTCCCAATGTTTGAGAAGATCAAACATTTCCCTCCCATGTCAAACATTTCCCCCAGAAATGACTGAGATAAACCAAAAGGGGTCAGACTACATCAAAATAGCATTTTAATTACTAATAAACAAGTTACATAATTACTAAATTGAAGCTTGTGTTTTACTTTGAAGCCAAAGCTTTTTTAAATCTGTCCCTTAGTGAATGCATTTGGTTTCATTTTATTCCAGTGTCTGGAATCCTTCTCAGAGATTTCAGTTTAGATTTCCCTTTTCCTTGTATCACAATGTGGGTGTGTAGCTCAATGGTGGCTGTAACAGACAGATCAGTTACAACCCAGTAACATCATAGTCCTACTGTTAGTTAGCAAGGTGGGCATCAGGGATCCATCTATATCTATGGATATTACATATCAAAACACCAAAGATATGGAGGACCCCAAATTTCAACTCAGTGATCGTTAAAATGAAGTACTTCTTTCTATTCCCATTGAAACAACTAATGTCTGGAATAAAACTAAACATGGCTGTCTATGTGCACTGATATATGAAGGTCTACATTAATCTGACAAAATGGACCAGGGGGAAACAACACCCTTTAGGACAGTGAGTAGTGAGAATAGATAGGTGGTGAGATTACACGTCTAAAGAAGTCATTCTACAACATAGTTTGGTCTTATGAGGCTTATCATTGATGCCAGAAACAAGATATAATCACTTAATCTGAGCCATAAGAAATAACTTACAATCTTTGGCCATAGACAAAAAAAACGTAGATATAAATAAAGATTCATATGTGAATATTCACAGGAACATTATTGGTAATATCAAAAAACAGGAAACATCCCAAATGTCTGTCATCTGACGAAGAAATAAACAAGATGCAGTATTGTCATACATTGGCATATTATTTACAATAAAAGGACAAATTATTTTTACATATCATGGTATGGAAGAATCTCAGAAAAATTGTGGTAATTGTAAAATTCAGATTTAACTGGCTATATATTATACAATTCCATTTAAGTAAAATGCATAGAAAAGACAAGTGTATACTGATCAAAAGTCAATCAATGCTCTGTTGGGGAGTTGGAGTGAGAACTGATCACAAGTGGGCTACAGGAAATTTGGAGGACGATGGAAATGGTTTGGATTTGGGGAATGTTTCATAATTCTAAATAACTACTAAATGATTAAGTTTATATTTAGAGCAAGGGAATTTTATGGTCTATGAATTTTATCTTGATAAAACTCTTGAAACGTAAAAATGAATTTTATCTTGTGTGTGCAGGGGAGAGAAAATACCGATTTTCAAGGATATTTCAAGCTATCGGCAGGTAAACTAACATGGCAAAGAAAGCCTAAATTATTGCAGAAGGAGAGTTCTTGATTACAATCATCCAGCTCACTCTGCATTAGCTGTACATTCACTAAGCAGCCTCCCAAGAAAGTATGTTGCTTTGAAGGTAAAATTTTTCTATTTATGAAAGTATATGCTGGTCCACTATTGCATGCATTCTAGTTGTTATGATTTATATGAAGTGTCTTCCAAAAAGTCAGGCATGAGACAAAACAATAATGTCCAGGGTGAAATGATTAAAGTATGAGAGATATAACCTAACCAGTGGGTTAATGCACTGGTATGGACTACCTGGGTGGTAACTGAAAGCAGGTAGGTGTGAGTGGAGGACCTAGGTCACTGGGAGCAAGCCTTTGGAGTTTATATTTTGCCCTTGTGAGTGGAGGAGTTCTTTTTCTGCTTTCTTGTTGCCACATCTTGAGTGGATTTCCTCTGCCATGTCCTTCTGCTCTAATGTTCTGTCTCATCACTGATATGCATGCAGCAAAGGAGTTGGCTGAACATGGACTGAACCTCTGAATCCTTGAATCAAAATGAACCTTTCCTCCTTTTTTAAGTTGTTCTTGTCAAATCTATAGCCATAGTGATGAAAAAGCTGACTAAAATAGTAGTGACTATGGTATTCCAATTCCTCTTGTGAATTTATGTATTAGTTTCGATTTGTGTTACACAAATGACATATACATCAATTCTTTTTTTTTTTGGGGGGGGGACTGGGGATTGAACCCAGGGCCTTGTGCATGCAAGGCAAGCCCTCTACAAACTGAGCTATATCCTCAGCCCCCTCATTGATTCTTGTATAAAAGTTATATATGTCTGTCTTGAGAGTGAGTGCCTTGGGAAAATGATTGATTTTTTCTGTCTGACCAATATGATATTTCTGTCATGGATATTTGTACAATTAATGATGGTACAATTTGGGACAGTTATACTACTTTTTACTTTAGTGTGTCTTGGGATTGTGCTAAGAACAGCAATTCGGGGAAGTTGAAATAAGATGGCACATGCAGACTTACTTTTGCTTGTATTATTTCCTAACAGTGTGTGTGTGTGTGTGTGTGTGTGTGTGTGTGTGTGTGTGATTTATAAGGATAGTAATTATGAGTAACCCTTAACAGAATTAATTTCCAAAATTACATACGTACAAAGTAAAACACTCAATTTATAACAAGGGCAACTGAAAAGAGATGATTGAAGAACATCACTAATTATACATAAATTTAGGGTTGGCCTGATTTTCCCCAACTCTGAAATGCTTTTCATATTGACTCAAAAAAGAAAATGAGAAATTGAAATGAAATAGATAATTAAAATCATATTAATATGTTATTTTCCACAACTTACACATGGAGCCATTTAATAGGTGTCACCAACCACACTTATTTACTTTTGATTAGTTGATAATGGTGATGATTTTGAAATCTTTAAAACATTTCTAAATTTGTACAAAATTTTTTAGAGGACTATAAGCACTAGAAACGAAACTATAGCCTTAGCTCATGGTACAGGAAATAGAAATATCCATACACTGAAAAACTATTCAACAGCAATTAAGGAAAATTCTAGTGCTATATATGCAACAAATCATTTTGCTCAGTGAAAAAAGCCAGATAAAAAGAAAACATATTTTACAAACCACTTAAAATAAATGCCAAGCAAAGGTAAATATATAGGGATGGGAAATAGACTAGCAATTACCTAGATATGGTGTGAGAATTAAGCAGGATTATAAATGAACTTGAAGTAATTCTTAGTGGAAGGAAATGTTTTAAAATTGTATTTGGTGATATCTGTACCTCTGTGAATATATACTCTGCCTTGAGTTGTATACTTAAAATGCATGGGTTTATGGCATGTAAGTTATATATATTTCCTCCATTTAGTTAGAACTGAGCATATTTTTTTTAAGTACAGAGAGACTGAAATTCAAATCCAATTTCTATGATTGGTTTTTGGAGTAAGTTTGGCAATTATTTGAACTTTCTAAGCTCCATTTTTTTCCACTTAAAATAAAAGTAACATCTAACAAGGAAAAAAGGGCCTTCAATAGTTTGGTTTGAGAAGAGATCTATAGTATGCAGTAATTATTAATTTAAAGCCATAGAGAAGAAGGTCTCTCTTGTATTCCTAATGGCCTTATGAAAGACAATGGCTATAAGAACATTTTTAGGACTTCTAGATCTTGCTATAGTTGTCATTTTATGCCTTTTGTATTATTTATAAGGGAGTTTCTACAAAACATTTTCATTAGGTCTATGTATTTACATGGTGGTTGTAAGCTCACAGACCTGCTAATCCACCTTTATGTGCAGTGTTTTATTCTCTATGCAGAGGGCCCCTTGAAGTGTACATTGAACCCATCAGAATAATGAAAATGTACTGAAATAAACATCCATCACAGTCTTAAGGGAATATAAAAAGAAGAGTTTTCAGACAATGGAAAGATTTGAATACAACCAGTTGTACAAGTCCTAATGGAGAGTCATAGAGGTAACTGTGGAAGACAGTGGCAGGGGTATGCTTTGTGTGTTTCTTTCCTAATCCCCAGCTCTTTATTTAAATTCAGATCCTCCCAGCACAGCATCACAGGAAAATCTCAGGTATCTGAAGCAAGGGATAGCTCCACGAGTGGAAAATCAAAAGCTTCTTCACAGCAAAGAAAACAATCAAGAAGGTAAAGAGTGAGCTGACAGAATGGAAGAAAAATCTTTGCCACATGCTCCTCAGAGGGAGTGTTAATCTCCAGAATATATAAGGAATTACAAAAATTTAACACCAAAAGCAAAAATTAATTGGATTATTTGTGGTTTGTCAAAACAAAACAAAACCACAAATAACCCAATTAATAAATGGACAAAGGGACTGAACAGGCACTTCACAGAAGAAGAAATATGATTGGTCAACAAATATATGAAAAAATGTTCAACATCTCTAGCAGTTAGAGAAATGCAAATTAAAATTACACTGAGATTTTATCTCACCACAGGACACCTATGTTGCCTCCATAGCTTAGTTATTGTGAATTGTTCTGCTATAAACAATGTGGCGGTATCACTGTAGTATGCTGACTTTAAATTCTTTGGATTTGTACTGAAGAGTGGAATAGCTGGGTCAAATTGTGGTTCCATTTCTAGTTGTCTTATGAGTCTCCATACTGCCCTCAAGAGTGGTTGCTCCACTTTGCAGTCCCACCAACAATGTATGAATGTACTTTCCCCCCCATATCCTTGCCAACAATTATTGTTGCTTGTATTCTTGATAATTGACTTATTGACTAGAGTGAGATGGAATATCAGTGTAGTTTTAGTTTGCATTTCTCTAATTGCTAGAGCTGTTGAACTTTTTTTTCTGCATTTGTTGACCATTTGTATTCTTTCTTTTGAGAAGTGTCTGTTCAGTTGCTTTTCCCATTTATTGATTTTTTTTTGTATTAAGTTTTTTAATTACTTTATATATCCTGGAAATGAATGTCCTATCTGAAGATCAGGTGGCAAAGATTTTTGCCCATTCTGTAGGCTCTTTTTTATACTCTTGATTTGTTTCCCTTACATTGGAGAAAAAATGGTCTTTTCAACAAATGGTGCTGAGAAACTTGGAAATTCATATGTAGTAGAATTAAAATTTAACCCCTGTCTCTCACCAAGCACAAAACTCAACTCAAAGTTGATCAAAGACCTAGGAATTAGCCCAGAAACCCTGTGCCTGCTGGAAGAAAATGTAGGCCCAACATTCCAATATATCAGCCAGGAACTGACTTTCTTAACAAGATTCCTAAAGAAAGAAATAGAACAAAAAAAATCAATAAATGGAATAGCATCAAATTACAAAAGCTTCTTCACAGCTATGTAGCTCTTTTTCACCATTTTAACCTTTTGAAATGTTTTTGTTTTACCTTTTAAATATATGTGCCTGTCACAAATCAACAATACATTGCTATAATAATTAATTTATACAATATTATGTCTTTTAAAATAATATACTTTTTTATAATACTTCTTATCATTTCTGTTTCTCTTTATCTCTCTGTGTATTTGAATTATCATTCAATACAGTTCTGTTTTTACAGGCCTCCTTTTAGTTTTTATTGTTAAACATATTATATTTCTTTAAGTTTCATGTTCCCTAGTACTAGATAGAGGCAATTGCTTTTAAATTGGCTAAGAAAAGTGAGAAAATATGCATTTAAGTGGTCTTTTACAATTACATAATTTGTTATCTGTGCTTCTTTTTAATGTGAATTCAGATTATTGTATATAGTCACTTTTTTCAGCTTAAACAACTTCATTTATTTTTTCTTCTAAAGTGGGTCGGCTAGAAGCAATTTTACATGTTTGTTTGTTTGTTTTGTTGATCTGAGAATATCTTTTACCTTTATGTTTTAAAAATAATTTTGTTACATTTAAGGTCTTGGTTGATTATTTATTCATTTGCATTTATTGTTTATTATTTTATTTATTATATTATAATTATTAATAATATTAATAAATTATTATATTAAAATTAAAATATTGATATTAATATTATCTTCACATTTATCTTACTTGGATAGTTATTCCACTTCTTGCTGTCTCTGTTGTTTCTCATGAGAAGTTAATTTTAAGGTTGTTTCCTTGTAAGTGAAAAATGACCAAAAATTAGTTATTTTTTCCTTGTTGGAAAATGGGATGATGTATTGTACAATTTGCTATTGATTTAGGAGTCTTGTGTCTTAATATATGGTCAACTTGTGTCATTGTCCACATATTTCCAGTACCTAAACCAGACTTATAATATACCAACATTTTAAAACCAGTTTAAACTGCACAATTAAATTGTTTTAATTACTTATCAACTTGTTTCTGGTCCATTACTTTATCACCTAGTGTTACTGCAATATTTAACAGCTTAGATGAGGGCTGATCTGGGTCCGGTGATCCCAAGAGACCCCAGAGACAATGCTAAGAAACTTTTGAACACTAACAGAAGCTGTTTGACTTTCCAGCGAGATTTACTTTATTTTTTGATTCACTAACATCTGCACCATATTTGGAACAGGATGTTTTTTATGCATCAGTGTATGGAGGACAATGATATACGAATGGTGTTTTACATATTTGTTGTATTAAATGTCTTTAGTTTTTTTTCTTTGTTCATATTATTCTTCTCTTTTGTCTGGTTTCTTAGATTTTCTTTCCAACTTTTCTCCAACCAACAGCCAATCTCTGTTGTCTCCTCTTCCATTCCTCCTGTGAATTATTGCTTCTAACTTCTCTCTTCCTCCCTGGTGAACATTTCGTGCTATGCTACCTCTGTTCTCTTGTCTGCCATTTGAAATTGTAAACTGGTTTAACAAATTCTCTGTTTATACTATATATAGTTATTGAACTCATCATTTTGGTTTAATGTAAGAAAGTAATAGATACTTTAGTGGGAGCTATTAGGTTTAAGGTTATATATTGTTTACACTAGGTGCTGTTGATATTGGTTTCACCATTAAAGGTGAAGCAATGAAAACCTTCAGGGACACTATAGGCCTACAGGGTAGAATTTGTGCTGCCTTAGATCCATACTTCTAGATGGGAAAACACATGAACAACATGAAAAGACAAGGGAATAAAGCACCTCAAACAAACCAAGATGCTTCAGCAACAGAAGCTACTAGTAACACAATAGAAGAAATGTCCAAGAAAGAATTCAGAATGTACATAATTCAACGGATTTTTGAAGCAAAGGATAGGGAGTATAATCAAAGAAAAATACAGTAAGTGAAAGATCACATCAATAAAGAGTTAGAGATTGTGAAAAGAAAAACAAGCAGAAATCCTTGAAATAAAGAAATCATTAAGCCATTTTATAAATTAAATAGAAAGCATCATCAACAGACTAGACCACTTTGAAGACAGAACCTCAGACAATGAAGATAAAATATATAATTTTGAATGTAGAGTTGATCATGTGGAGAAGATGATAAGAAACCATAAACAGAACATCCAAGAATTATGGGATAACATAATCAGGCCAAATTTAAGAGTTTTTGGAATAGATGAAGAAGCAGAGATACAAACAAAAGGAATGCACAATCTTTTCAACGATATAATAGCAGAAAATTTCCCAAAACTAAAGAATGGAATGGAAAATAAAATATAAGAGGCTTATAGGACCCCAAATATACAAAATTATAGCAGACCCACATCAAAACACATTGTAATGAGAATGACTAACACACAGAATAAAGTTAAAATCTTAAAGGCTGTGAGAGAAAAAAATCAAACTATGCATAGGGGGAAACCAATTCGAATTTCAACTGATTTCTCAATCCAGACCCTCAAAACTAGAAGTTTCTGGAATAATATATTTCAAGCTCTGAAAGAAAATGAACGCCAACCAAGAATTTTATATCCAGCAAAATTAAGTTCTAGATTTGAAGATGAAATTAAAACCTTCCATGATAAACAAAAATTAAAAGAATTCACAACTAGAAAGCCTACAATACAGAGCATTCTCAACAAAATATTCCATGAGGATGAAGTTAAAAAAAAGTGAAAACAAGCAAAGGGAGGATCTACACTAAATGAATATTCAATCAAAGAGAAACTAAGACAAATCAAAACCCAGAAATAAATCACAATGACAGGAAATACAAATCATATCTCAATAATAACATTGAAAGTTAATGCCATAAAATTATCAACCAAAAGATCTAGATTAGCAGATTGGATTAAAAAGCAAGACCCAACAATATGCTGTCTTCAAGAGACTCATCTCATGGGCAAAGGCATCCACAGGCTGAAGGTGAAAGGATGGGAAAAAACTTATTACTCATAATTGTGTAAACAAGCAGGGGTTTCCATTCTCATCTCAGATAAAGTAGACTTTAAACCAAAATTAATCAGAAAAGACAAATAATGGCATTTCATACTTCTTAAGGGAAATATATATAGGCAGGACATAACAGTTATAAATATTTATGCCCCAAACAATGGAACATCTATGTACATCAAACAAACCCTTCTCAATTTCAAGAGTCAAATAGATCATAATACAATAATACTGGGTGAATTTAACATACTTTAATACACTTCTCTCACTACTGGACAAATCTTCCAAATACAAACTAAATAAGAAAACTATAGAACCAAATAATATAGTCAACAATTTAGACTTATCAGACATATATAGAATATTTCATTCATCAACAAGTAAATATACTTTCTTCTCAGCAGGACATGGCTCCTTCTTTTAGACCATATTTATGCCACAAAGCAACTCTTAGTAAATACAAAAACAAACAAACAAACAGAGATAATACCCCACATACTATTTTATCAGACCACAATGGAATGAAATTAGAAATAAAGGATAAAATAAAAAATACAAGCTATTGTAACAAATGGAGACTAAATAATACACTATTGAATGATGACTGGATAGTAGAAGGAATCAAGGATGAAATAAGAAAATTCTTAGAGATAAATAAGAACACTGATACAATATGTCAAAATCTCTGTGATTCTATGAAGGCAGCACTAAGAGGAAAGTTTCTTGTACTGAGCACATTCATTAAAAGATTAAAAGTCAACAAATAAATGACCTAACAATACATTGCAAAGCCCTATCAAAACAAGAACAAATTTACACCAAGAGCAGTAGAAGACAGGAAATAATTAAAATCAGAGCTGAAGTCAATGAAATCAAAACAAAAGAAACAATTGAAAAAATTGACAAAACAAAAATTTGGTTCTTTGAAAGAATAAATAAAATAGATAACACCCTGGCCATGTTAACAAAGAGAAAAAGAGAGAAAACTCAAATTACTAAAACTCAAAATGAAGAAGAAAATATCACAATGGACATGTGTGAAATACAGAAGGTAATTAGAAAATATTTTGAAAATTTATATTCCAATAAAGTAGAAAATATTGAAGACATTGACAAATTTCTAGAGATATTTTACCTACCTGAATTGAGTGAAGATGTCATTCATGATTTAAATAGATCAATTTCAAGTAATGAAATAGAAAATGCCATCAAAACCTACCAATCAAGAAAAGCCCAGAACCAGATGGATTCTCAGCTGAGTTCTACAAGACTTCCAAAGAGGAATTAATTAATACTTTTAAAGTATTTCATGAAATAGAAAAAGGAGGGAACCCTTCCAAACTCATTCTATGAGACAAATATCACCCTGATACCAAAACCAGACAAAGACAAGGAAATCAAGGAAAGAAAACAACGCCAGATATTGATCCCTGATGAACATAGATAAACAAATTCTCAATAAAATTTGGTAAGTTGCATACAAAAACATATTTAAAAGATTGTGCAACATGATCAAGTGGAGTTAATCCCAGGGATGCAGGGTTGGTTCAACATATGGAAATCAATAAATGTGATTCATCATATTAATAGACTTAAAAATAAAAATCATATGATCATCTCAATAGATGCAGAAAAAGCATTTGACAAAATAATCACACCTTCATGTTCAAAACACTAGAAAAACTAGAGATAGTAGGAACATACCTCAACATGGTAAAAGCTATATATTCTAAACCCAAGGCTGGCATCATTCTAAATGAAGAAAAATTGAAAACATTCCTTCTAAAAACTGGAACAAGACAAGGATATCTTCTTTCACCACTTCTATTCAACATAATCCTTGAAACTGTATCCAGAGCAATTAGACAAAAGAAAAAATTAAAGGTAAAATAGGTAAATGAGAACTCAAACTATCACTATTTGCTGATGATATAATTCTATATCCAGAAGATCCAAAACATTTCAACAGAAAACTTCTAGAACTCATAAATGAATTCAGGAAAGTAGCAGGATATAAAATCAACACTCAGAAATCAAATGCATTCCTATACATCAGTGATGAATCCACTGAAAGAGAAATTAGGAAAACTACCCTATACACAATAGTCTTTAAACAAACAAACAAACAAACAAACAAACAAATAAATAAAATAGTTGGGAACCAATCTAACAAAAGAGGTGAAAGACTTCTACTATTAAAACTAGAGAACACTAAAGAAAGACATTGAAAACCTCAGAAGATGCTAAGTTCTCCCATTTTCCTGGATAGGCAGAATTAATATTGTCAAAATAGCTATACTACCAAAACCATTATACAGATTTAATGCAATTTCTATTAATATCCCAATGACATTCATCATAGAAATAGAAAAAGCAATCATAAAATTTATTTGGAAAAAAAAAGAGACCCAGAATACCTAAAGCAATCCTTGGCAAGAAAAGTGAAGCAGGAGGCCTCACAATACCAGAACATCAACTACACTATAGAGGTATAGTAACAAAATCAGCATGGTATTGGCACCAAAATAGACTTGTGTAGACCAATGGTACAGAATAGAGGATACAGAGACAAACCCACATAAATACGGTTATCTCATTCTAGACAAAGGTGTCAAAAACATTCACAGGAGAAAAGATAGCCTATTCAACAAATGGTGCTGGCAAAACTGCAAATAGATATATAGCAAAATTATATTAAACATCTCTCACCCTGCACAAAAAAATGAACTCAAAGTGGATCAAAAACTTAGGCACTAGAACAGAGATCCTGCACTTAATAGAGAGAAAAGTAGGCCCAAATCTTTACCATATCAGCCTAGGATCTGGCTTCCTTAACAAGACTCCTAAAGTTCTAGAAGTACAATCAAGAATCAGTAAATGGATTAGACTCAAATTAAAAAGCTTCTTCTCAGCAAAGGAAACAAACAATAATGTGAGAAGAGAACCTATAGACTAGGAGAAAATCTTTACCACATGCAACTTCAATAAAACATTAATCTCTAGGATATATAAAGAACTAAAAAAACTTACTGCCAAATAAACAAATAACCCAATCAATAAATGGACTAAGGAACTGAACAGACACTTCACAGAGGAAGAAATACAACTGATCAACAAATATATGAAAAAGTGTTCAACATGTCTAGCAATTAGAGAAATACAAATCAAAACTACACTAAGATTTCATCTCATTACTGTCAGAATGGCAATCATCAAGAATATAGGCAACAATAAATGTTGGTAAGGATGTGGGGAAAAAGTTACATTCATACTTTGCTGGAGGGAATGCAAATTGGTACAACCACTATGGAAAACAGCATGGAGATTCCTCAGAAAACTGGGAATGGAACCATCATTTGACCCAGCTCTCCCACTCCTCAGTTTATATTCAAAGGACTTAAAATCAGTATACTACAGAAAGGTAGCCATCGCAAATGTTTATAGCAGCTCAATTCACAATAGTTAAACTATGGAACCAACCAAGGTGTCCTTTAATAATTGAAGGGATAAAGAAAATGTGGTAGATACATTAAATGTAATATTACTCAGCTTTAAAGAAGAGTGAAATTATGGCATTTGCCAGTAAATGGATGGAGTTGGAGAATATCATACTAAGCAAAATAAGCCAATCCCCCAAAATCAAAGTCCAAACTTTTCTCTAATATTTAGATGTTAATTCACAATAAGGTGGGGAGCACTAGAGAAGAACAGCATTACTTTAGATTAGGTAGAGGAAAATGAAGGGAGGAATAGGGAGGGGATGTGGGGATGGAAAAGTTAGTAGAATGAAACAGTCATTATTACTTTATGTATATATGTGACTGTATGACCAATGTGATTCTACAACATGTACATTCAGAAAAATAAGAAATTATATCCATCTATGTATGATATATCAAAGTGCATAAATGCATTCTAATGTCGTGTATAAGTAATTAAAACAAATAGAAAAAATGAAAAACTCAGTTATTTAATAATTTCTCAACATACCCATTCACACCCTTCTTTCAGTGAATAGACTAGTGTCTTAAATCTTACATGCAATGGTGAGAGTAACCAAAACCCTGTCTGATGACATTCTCCCATCAGGGTGGCATTTCTAGTGCTAGAACTAAAAATATGTGCTTCTCACTTCCACATTTAGTTTTGTGTCGTAGATACCACCTGAAGTTTTGTGGAGTGCCTTTTTTCTCCTGTTCCTTAATGCTGGTTCCATCGTCCAGAGTGGTGATGGGGCTACAGGATAAAGGTCAGGTTGTCCACCTTGCTTTG
Source organism: Spermophilus citellus (assembly GCF_964194105.1). Taxonomy (NCBI): domain Eukaryota; kingdom Metazoa; phylum Chordata; class Mammalia; order Rodentia; family Sciuridae; genus Spermophilus; species Spermophilus citellus. The sequence continues at coordinate 143,353,232 of NC_138183.1, read as the reverse complement.
AGAGTAGAAAGGAGTCATCCAATGTTCTGTAGGAAGAGAAGGGAAATGAGGTTCAAGGATGATGACAGGGGGAAATGAGGTATGCATCCCTAGTATGGAGGACACAGAGCAGTTAGCATGAAATGAGAGAGAGAGTATCAGAGATTGAAAGGGAGGAGGTATGAAAAACCACATGTATGGGTCTAACTTTTTTACTTATTCTTTCCCAGATGAAAAAAATCAAAATTTGGAGAGTCATTAGTTTGTGAAGAAAACATATCTAAAGATGAGGAAATTATGTAATGAAGGATTAGTAGAAATAATGGAAAGCTGAGAAATAGATCAATTTCATTAGGCCATAGAAAGCATTATGCTTTGGGACAGGATTATATACCTGCCTGACTTTGAATAACAGAAAAAGACAATTGTGCTGATGAAAACCTTGCAGAAATGACATCAACTATGTCAGGGAATAAAAAATGTTCTGGAATTATTTCATTCTACCTGTTGTATCTTCCCCTATGCACCCTTTTCTTTCCACTTAATCCTGCTCCCTCACTTAATAAACTTAAGATACATCCCAAGTGGATTATGTGCTATGCTCAAAGATTGAAGGAAGAGACTTCCAGGTAACAGATTATCAAAAGTTATCCACTCTTTGTTTCCCCCAGTGATAGAAGCCACTGTACTTTATCTTTATTTGTATTTCTCTTCAATCTAGGAAACAGAAATCAGATCATTCACTTAGTTTGTGCCACAGTTAACATATTCACGAACACACAATATACTTAAACACCAGCAAAATTGTGTTGCAGACCAAAAAAACCACTAACTGAATCTACTTAATTATACAAAAATTTAGTTATTCTGTTTCATTTTGAATTAATATATAATAATTACACGTTTATGAAGTATAGTGTAATCTAAATAGGTATAAATTGTATAATGATACAATTAGGGCAATTAGCATATCTATCATTTCCAATTTTATTTCTTTGTGATGAGGATGTAGAAAATTCTCCCTAAATTATTTAAAAATAGTCTTTTTCAAACTCAATTTAGTTGTTGAGATCTCTGTTTAAGGTTTTTGAATGCTCTTGTTAGAATAAAAAAAAGAAAAGAAAATGACTATTTTATAATAGTGCTATTTGTGTAGGGTTTTAATTTAGAAATTTTAATTCTCATTTCAAGAGAATTTCTGATTCCAAGCAGAGCATCTTTTGTACATCTTTTACACACATACACATCCTCACTTCTGTTAGTTTTTATTCTTTTGTTGATAACAGAAACTCACAGTTTGAAATGAAAACTTAACCCTCAGGAAAATAAAAATGTAGAGCCCCCAGCACAGACAGAATCTTTCTGGTTACTCTGAAATAGTCTAAGTAGAGGAAAGTAATAATAGTGTTCTTTCACCAGGGCCTCTGATGAGGAAATGGGAAGGAGCAGAAACGTCTTTTACCCATAGACATAATGTACAAAGCACTTTTCTAACAACCAGCAAAGCACCCAGGCTCTAGTGGAAGTGGTCCTCCTGAAATACACCGTGTGACGGCACAGGCCATTCAAAGACCTTGGTTTCTAACTCCTAAACTGAAGAGGTTGAACTTTGTGATTTTTAAGGATCATTTACAATCTAAAAACTGTACCATTGTAGGAATAATTATTTATAAGGAGATAATCATGGCTTAAAAATGTTGCCAGGAGTCTAGCGATTTCTGATTTTAATGGGGACAGTTATTTCTATTCCTTGAACGATTGGTTGTGTAATCCTGTTTGGACTGTGCATCAAAGTGAAGTTCCCAACTTTGGCCGGCAGATGGTACTATTGGGACACAACCGGACCGATGCTTCACTGCAATGAAGATGCTGGAGGGAAGCTATGCGAGTGGTCAGCTGTGCTCTTGGCAAATACACAAACATTTTTATTTCCTGAAAGCATAAATATACTGAGTGCCTTATGTTAGACCAATTTATTTTCTTCTCCCTTTAATCACAGCCATTATTTTAAAATGATAAGTTTTCCTGTGCAATAATGTGAAATTATTCTGGGAAAAGATCTGAGAATATAGCCATGTTCTCAGAATACTGTTATGAGGATTAAATGAGTTAAATAGAAGTAAAAATGACTTGAACAAGTGGCTTGAATCAGCATTTGTAATAAATTGTTAATAAATGTTTTAAAATTCAAACCTATGACACCCATCTAGATAGCTGGCTTGTGAGAATCATTCTGTTTACAAATGATTTCAATGTGATCCTGGCCATTTATATGATAATTTTATTTATTTTTCTAGCATTATTGACATACGATTGACAAATCCTTGATTTGATATACATATTTACCCTCCGACCAGTATCTTCGATAAAATCTCCTTCTTAATTTGTGGTAATTTAAAACCTCTTTCACATACCTCTATAAAGGTTATTAACTTCCATTTGATTCTCCTGGGCTATCTAAGTATAAAATTATATATTGTATTTATAATATTCTAATTTTGTCTTTTATTTTACAAAAGTAAATACCCAGTAATTTTATTTCCTCTTTTGCCAGATTGGCAAAAAATGCTATTGCCATCCATCTATTTGCTGTCCAGGGATAATCTAGATCTCTATGAGAGCTGCACAACTTGTTCAGTACTTTTTTTCAATAAGGGGAGGTGAATAGTGGCATTTGGTGAGTTTTACCCTCTTCAGGCATAAGAAAGGAATGATCCACCTAATTTGGTTTTATTTTCCTAAAACCCAATGCTATTCAACGTGATTAAAAAGTCAGAACTACTGTCAGCAAGAATTTGAGGCTGTCTCTGCATATGGAAAAGGCTCAGCTGGGTCCACACCCATCCTGGTGATTCCTGATGATGCCCTAACAAAGTTTAGAGAAGGATGGATCTCTGAGCACTTATACTTAGAAACTATGGTTACCACTGGGCCTGCTCTGCCAGTGAAGAGCTCTCCCTACATCATGTTTTAAATAATAATTTATGTTCTTCAAAGTCCTTTGCATTACATGTTAATGTTAGAATCAACTTGTTAATTTCTGAAAAAGATGCCTTCTATCATTTGATTCGATTTGCATTGAATCTATGGCTTATGGGAGAATTCACAACAGTGTTATGTCTGGCCCATGAGTACCTTATATGTTTTTTGTTTCTCTCAGCAATGTTGTATAATTTCAGAGTTCAGGTCTAGCATATTTTATCAGATTTGTCATTAAATATTTCCTGTTTCTATTCTATCTTAAGTAGAAGTTTACAAATTTCAGCTTCCAATTATTTCTTGTTAGAGTATAGAAGTACAATTGATTTTCATAGGTCAACTTTACAGCCTCTAACTGTAATTTTAATTTTAAAATAATTATAATTAAAAGTAATTATAATAAAATTACTTATTAGTTCTTGTAGGTTTTTAAGATATCCCATCATATTTTATACAGAGATGTTGGATGAAAACAGAGTTTACTTCTCCTTCATAACCTAGCTGCCTGTTACTTTTCTTTCTCCTCACTTGATGGCCCTGCACAGAAACTGTTGTTCAGTATTGTTCAATGTTGTATAACAGGAACAGTGAGAGAAGACACTGGTTCTTGATCTTAGAGGGAAAATATCTAAGTTGCCACTATTAAATATGGTGTTAGTGGTGGGTGTTTTGCCCTTTATTTTTTTATTTTTATTTTTTTTTAAAGAGAGAGTGAGAGAGAGAGAGAGTGAGAGAGAGAGAGAGAGAGAGAGAGAGAGAGAGAGAGAGAGAATTTTTTTTTTAATATTTATTTTTTAGTTATCGGCGGACACAACATCTTTGTTGGTATGTGGTGCTGAGGATCGAACCCGGGCCGCACGCATGCCAGGCGAGCGCGCTACCGCTTGAGCCACATCCCCAGCCCCTGTTTTGCCCTTTAATAAATTGAGAACAATCTCCTTTTTACTCCTAGTCAGATGATATTTTTTAAAAGGCATGAATTTTACAATTTGTCAACTCCATTTTCTGCATCTGTGGAGATGATCACATAGATTTCCTATTTTCATTTGTTAATATTTGTGAGCTCTACATGTTAAAACAAATTTACATTCCAGAAACCAACCATGCTTGATCATGATGTAAATTTTTTTAATATTTATTGAATTTGACCTAGTAACATTTTGTTAAAAACTTTGTATCTTTGTTTATAAGGGATGAAAATCAGTAACTCTTTATCTCCTAATGTCTTTGGAGTTTTGGCATCCAAATAATATTATAATTTCAAAGGAGTTGAGAAGCTTCAACCTACTCAGTTTTTTAATAGACTTTATGTAAACTTATTATTTTTGCTTTGTAAAAATGGACTCCTGACCCTGTCCCCTCAGATCAGCAGGATTGCTGTGTTCTGCTAAAGATCCTGCAGTCCAGAGCATGCCTGGAGGGATGAGTGCTCACCTCATCTGTTTCCTTTCTCTGGGATGGCAGGATTCTGCTGCCTGCTGTCCAAGGTCTGAAAACACCCGTGTAGATAGATTTGGGGTGTAATTTCCTACTTATTTAGGACATGAGGACAAACCCAATACTTACTACATCATGGGCCAGAATAAAACAATCTGTAATTCAACTATTTTTATTTTAGTCATTTGCCTTTGTTATGGGCTGATTTTTAGATTTACCCCCATTTTGTTCAGACACCTCACCCTGTGTGAAATTGATCCCCTTCCACATGACCCCTCTCACATAGAAGGCTAACACCTGCACCCCCATCCACTCTTACCCTGATCACAATATCCTTGATCTACTGCACTAATGCAAGATTGTTTTTCTGAGAGTGTAAGTTCTACTTTTCTGAAAATGTAATTTCTGAGAATGTTACTATTTTGTAGCCTATTAATTTTCCACTTTTATGAAATGTATGTTGTGATTATGATTGCTTCTCCTCCTCCCACTTCTTTGTGGTTTTAAGCCTTATAAGCTTGTTCCTACCCTCAGTCAACATAAGGGGGTTGCAGAACTGATTGGTCTCTACGCTCATGACCCTGGCCAATAATATAGCCTTTGTCTTCACTTTCAAAAGACCTGGAGATTTATTTGGGAATATGGGAATAGTGGCTTAACACCTTGTGTGTAAATATAAAGCATATAGACAAAACAGTACAGAAACATACATTTACTATAAACACCTTTGTCACATCCACCCAAATTAAGAAATTAAATATTGACAGCTACCTTTGAGCCCTCTTGTCCCCCTTTGAATGTAGTCCTCTCCATCTGTCATCATGACTTCCATGGTTATTCTGATGTCTTAGTAATTTTAATGGTATCTCTAAATGACATCATTAAAATTTGCCTTTTCAAATTTTGTATGTGTAGACCACAAGGTAATATTATTACTTAAAATTACACTCTGAAGACATGTAATATTGCTGTACATAGCTGTGAAAATTCTTTTCATTGATATTCAGTGTGCTATCACAAAAGATAAATGGTATCTAAATATTTGGCAAAAATTCCGCCTTGACCAGAAGAAGATAGACAGTCGATAAACAAATATATGAAAAAAATATTTGACATCTCTAGTAGTTAGAGAAATGCAAATCAAAACTATTCTAAGATTTCATTTTCACGTCAACCAGAATGGCAGTTATCAAGAATAAAAACAACAATAAGTGTTGGTGAGGATGTGTGGGGAAAAGGCATATTCATACATTGCTGGTGGAACTGCAAATTGGTACAACCATTATGGAAAGTAGTACGGAGATTCCTTAGAAAACTTGGAATGGAACTGACTCAGCTATTTCACTCCTTGGTCTATACCCAAAGGACTTAAAACAGTATTCTATAGTAATGCAGCCACATCAATGTTTATAGCAACTCAATTCACAATAACTAAACTGTGGAAATAATCTAGATGCCCTTCAATAGATGAATGAATAAAGAAACTGTGGTATATATAAAAAATGGAATATTATTCAGTCTTAAAGAAGAATTAAATTATGGCATTTGCAGGTAAATGGACGGAGTGGGAGAATATCATGCTTAATGAAGTAAGCCAATCCCCCCAAACCAAAGGCCAAATGTTCTCTCTGATAAGTGTATGCTGATCCATAATGGTGGGGCATGGGAAAATGGAGGAACTATGATTAGGTAAAGGGGAGGGAGGTGGGCATGGGGGCAGAAAGATGGTGGAATGAGATGGACATCATTATCCTAGGTACATGCGTGACTGTACATATGGTATGACACAGCATTGTGTAAAATCAGAGAATTGTGTAAAAATAAATCAAAATGCATTCTGCTGTCATATATACTTAATTAGAATAAATTAATTAATTAATTAATTAATTAATTAATTAATTAAAAACATTCTGTGGGGCTAGGGTTGTGGCTTAGTGGTGAAGTGCTTGCCTTGCATGCATAGGCCCCTGGGTTTGATCCTCAGTACCACATTAAAAAATAAACAAATAAAAGATATCATGTCCACATACAACTAAAAAAAATTTAAAAAAATATTCTGCCTTAAATACTACTAAGTGTCCTGATGCACACGTGCCTGATTTCTACAGAAAAACTTCTCTATTATGAAGAAAATACCTTGTAGATTATTTGAAATTGACGTACCATTTTGTAATGTGGTTCTAGAAATTTATACTGTCTTCAGCAATTTATATAAGTTTTAGTAATTAATAATTCTGACATTTAGTTGTAAAACATTTTATTACAATTTTAATTTCTTTAATTCTGAAAATTGATGAATAGGTTTTCTGTATTTGCCATTAGTTCATTCATATTGTGAAGACTGGCTTAGACATTTGCCTTATTAGATTCCTTGGTTCTTTAGTACAAATTTTAGAAATTATTTTCTTATTTCAAATACTTGAATTAATTTCTCTTTCACTTTTTCACTTGTTTGATATCTATTCCATTTGTCTGTCTTATCCTATATTAGATCCACATTGTTTTTGTCATTTTAAAGAAAAATAATAAACAGAAGTTGCAAGTATAGTTGACCAGAGGAATAACCAAAAATGAATATTAAAAATAGTTGTTTGTTAGTTACATATGAAAAAAACTTAAGATTTAAAAAATACATTAATTATAAAAAATACATTAATTAATGTATTTAAAAAATACATTAATTATAATACATTATAATAATGGAAAAACTCACTCTTACAAACACTGCTACTAACAATTTGACAAAAATTTCAAAACCATAGTGTCCATCAAATTTATAGTATTTATATGTTGTTAAGTTATCTTCAGTGCAGTCTTACAGACAACTATATCATCATAGTTCATTATGCACACCTACACATCTATCAATTTATCTTTCTACCTGTACTTTTTTACTTTGATCACTTATGGAAACTACTGAAAAACTAAATATCCAGAAAAATGAAGATGGTGGAGTCAAGAAGGCATACATACAATATGTAGAACAAAGGCTACCATTAACAATGATAACTCTAACAACTGAGTGATATGGAGGATATTTTGAGAATATTTGGAATTAAAATTAGGTTGACCAAAGAGAGGTAAAACTTCATATAGAGTGTGATTGCACATAGTTAAAAATAGACCATAACCATGGGGTGGAACGATTATAAAGAAGACACTAAAATGCTAATATGGTTATTAGCAGGAAATGTGGTTTTTTTTTGTTTTTAGAATATGTACTAAATAATTTATAAACTTTCAAACTACTTCTTTAATGATTAAGCCAGATTATAAAAGAATGGCAGAGGGAATGGAAAATTACTAAGGAAAGAGAGAAAATTCTGTAATTACTCCCTTTGCTCCTTCATGCTTCTTGAGTCTGGGAATTGGACCACTGGGGATATTGTCTCCGAAGAATCCCAGTCCATTACCGACATTAACGATTTCCAGGTTGAAGTCATTATAAATCCTGAATTTAAGGACCCGACTAATATTAGGGCTGAGTGAGGAACGAACGTCTTGGATTTGAAAGGAAAAAGTGCAAAATCTTGGTTCTACACCATGGCATCTTAAGCAAAATAGAGTTCAGGCTTTAGGAACACATTTTTTTTTCTGGCCTAGAAACTTTAGGAAAATCACTCCTCACCCACATCACACGTGTTTTCCATCAGCTGGTAGGTGTCTGAAGCTCTGCCTGCTTCTATCTATCTTTTTCTGCTTCCACTGCTCTCTTTACTTTCCTCCGTCCTCTTGAGGTGCTGTGAGTCCTGGTCATTTCACCTGCTCAACCCAGGCAAGGAGGAGACTCATGGGCCTGAGAAGACTCTTACCTGTTGTGGAGTTCAGAGAACCAGTAGTGAGCCAGCACAGAGGAAGCCATGGAGCGGGAAGTGTGTGTGTGTGTGTGTGTGTGTGTGTGTGTGTGTGTGTGTGAAGAATGGTTGGTAGGGGAACATGGGTGACATGGAAGGACATAGGTTCTCTGTTCAGGAATCCTATTTTGCAGTTAGCATAAAAATTAGAAATCATTGCCAGTAAACATCTAGTCATTTATCAGTATAAACTTCCCTTGATCCTCATATTATTTTTTGAAAATATTAGTGAATATGGTAATAGCAAAGCTCAAAATGTTTGTCTAAAGTTAATGTTTTAAAGTTTAGAGTCTAGTATTAGAAGAAAACATCTAATTTGTCCTCTTTGAAAGAGACTGACTCTGTTTCCCTAAGAGGTGATCCTCATATCCTCTGTGGTGGAAATTCAGTGTTTCCCCCAAATTCCTCTTTATGGTGAGGTAAAACCTGCTCTTAGAGAGTTTTCCTTTGACTGGTTGCACATCCTTTCCTGAGAAAAGGTTTGGATGAAGATATGGTATTGAAAACTGCAGAGGGCAGTGAGGAGGATCTTGAAGGTTTGCCTAAAGCAATTTGTGACTTGTACACTTTGCCTGATGCAGGTTTGGACCAGGCGCCTGTGTTTATAGTACTACAAACTGGTTACTGAGCTAGAAACAGAAAAGTTCAGACTAAAGGGAGACTTTATGCACCTCTAACTTACAAAAAGTTCTTTTAATTCTGCCACGATATTTATATAACACACTGTTGAGAGTCTGAAAAAATAACATTTCTCTAAACTGCTTTCCTTCTCTGCCATTTAAATCATACAAATCCTGTAAATATGTACAGTTTTCATGTGATGATTAAAGCATAAGTAAAATCATTTAAAAATCCACAGATTCTTTAATCTGTTGTAATTGTAACTTCATCACATCTTAAGGCTTTTGCTGTTCCTACAGTATCACTCTTGCCTCAGTGTTACATGGTTGAGATTTATTTGTTTCATCTTATTACCTATTTACTACAAAAACTGAGTGAAGCATTGTATATTCATTATTTCAGTCCTCACAAAGATCCCATGAAGCAGGAAGTACCCAGCTTTCTTTTTAGCAAATGAAGCTAAGTTGCTGGAGGCCTGAGAGGAAGAAAATGGTAGTCAGTAAAAATCAGTTTCATGTACCTCCAGGGAAAGCTCTTCAAGAGATGGTACTTTATTTTGCTTTTCTATTTCTAGCAAACAAATAGATGATAAATGTGTTTGATATTAAATTTGACTGCCATGGCCCAAACTCAATGTAAATAGCATTTTGTGCTGAAATAGAGACTTCCTGTCTATATGTTTTCTGGGATTTCAATGGATTCGAACCCCTTTGATAGAACCAGCCTCACACAGGCCTGGCATCAATAGTCTGAGCAGCAATAGTCTGAGCAGACCCCACCTCCTTCACCTCTTCATTCTTTCCCCAATTACTCTTACTGAAATTTTATCCATGACATAAGACTTTATTCTTACCAAAATTTAAATAATGAAGGAAAAGCTAACAGAGCAGAAACCTAAAAAGTGGTATTAATAGATTTATTAGATTATTTCCTGAGTACAAATCCTGTACACAGCTGAGGAAACTTAGCTATATCTTGTGGAAATATAGAAACAGTAAGATAAAATGAGATGAAAATAAAATCCCAGAAATTTAGGATTCAAAAAATATAATTCAGGTTGTTTCTCAAGTTTATCTAGTGCATGTATTAACTAATACACTCAATAGTAGGCATGCTTTTGAAATTGCCATTGTTTGGCCTATACTATGTAGAGAAAAACTCACTGAGCATAGAATGTCTAGTGGTGTGCTGTGGTTATTCTGTCACCCCTGCAATGTCTTCTTCCAGACCCAGATCTCTTTTACAGGGGTATGAGTGGGTTGTAATTATGAGTTGTGTGTTCCTGTTTGAATACAAATGATGGAGAATATAGACTACTGATGAAAGTAAAATACGTAGTAGGTTGCAACATTACTGCTTGGGTTCAAATTTTAATGTGCACATATTTGGGTCATTGCCTATTTACAAACAAACTATAGCTTGACTAATTCTAAAATGACATTGTACCTGTAACAAATACCTGTAGCAAACTTTTCTTGGAGAAGGTAGATGGCTCTGAAATACATCAGTGTGTTTGATGATCAACCAGATCAGGAGAAAATAAATAAATTGCAGAGAAGTTTTGATTACTGTAAGATATTTGGTAACTATAAATTACTGTTTCCTCACTTAACAGGAAGAAACTGAGGCCAAATTTGACACATAATTTAACTACAAGTCTAGATTAATTACTGGTCTCTTTCCCTCCTCAGCCTTCTTGCTGGCACCCACTTCCCAAGGAAGAAATCACTCTATGGGGAGGGTGTTCTCAGATCCTCCAGGTCTTAGGTCATGATTATTGCTTCACTTCCAGGCCTCCCTGGTGCCTAAGCATGAACAACTACACCTCTATGAAGGAGTTCATCCTGTTGGGACTTCCTCACACTGAAGGGCTGGAGAACATGATCTTTGTCCTGTTTCTGGCCTTCTATCTGTTCGCCTTGCTGGGGAACCTGCTCATCTTTGTCACCATTCTGGCTTCATCCAGCCTGCACACCCCCATGTACTTCTTCCTGGGAAACCTGTCAGTGTTTGACATCTTCTTCCCTTCTGTGAACTCCCCCAAGATGATGGTCTCCCTGGCGGGGCAAAGCCGCACCATCTCTTACCAGGGCTGTGCCTCCCAGGTCTTCTTCTACCACACCTTGGGTGGCACTGAGTGTTTCCTGTACACAGTGATGGCCTATGACCGCTTTGTGGCCATTTGTCACCCCATGCGCTACACTGTCATCATGAACCAGAGGGTGTGCACCAGCCTGACAGTGTGCACATGGCTGGGGGGCTGTGTGCATGGGAGCATCCTCACGTTTCTCATCTTTAAGTTGCCCTACTGTGGGCCCAATGAGGTGGACAGCTTTTTCTGTGATATTCCAGTGGTGCTGTCCCTGGCCTGTGCAGACACTTCTCTAGCACAGATGGTGAGTTTCACCAACATAGGTGTGGTTGCCCTGGTGTGTTTTCTTCTTATCCTCCTTTCTTACACCCGCATTGTTCTCTCTATATTGAAAATCCGTTCCTCTGAAGGCAGGCGCAGAGCCTTCTCCACCTGCAGTGCCCACCTGACGTCCATCCTCTTGTTCTATGGACCTGTGATTCTTGTCTATCTCAGACCTGCTTCCAGCCTCTGGCTGGATTCTGTTGTTCAGGTGTTAAACAATGTCGTCACTCCTTCCCTCAATCCTTTGATTTATTCCTTGAGAAATAAGGATGTGAAAGTGGCCCTGAGGAAGATGGTATCTTGGGTATGAGACACAAGAGCAATGCCTCTCTGATGTTCTTTGGATGAGTTTTTCAGATCTACTCCTTTTATACCAGAATTATTGCCAAATAACGAACAGGTCACAGTCACTATCTCTCATTTTTTGGGAATTGCAACACTCATGTCATCTGAATTTAGTGGACTAGAGCACACATTTATACCTTCAAAGAAGCTTCTTCCTGTTAACCTAACATTTCCTCTTTTTATAATTTCCCAAAAACAACATATCTCTTCTGCTCTGCACTCTGTATTAAATGGAATTCTGCTTTGATTGTTTATCATTAAAATTGCAAGTGTCTAGAGGCCATGGCCTGTTTATTCAACTCCATGTATTTCTTCCTTCCTCTCCAAATTTATGGCTTTTTCTGTTCTTCAACAGTGTCCCTTTGGCCGTTCTATAAATCTAGGTTTTAGAGTTGACAAGGTTGAAATTCGTAAGAAGACTACACATAAGTTTATACTGTCTACTGAGATAAAAACAACCTCATTGAGAATAAAAAAGAATTATGTTTCTATGGAACCTTTAGGATTGCAATCCTTCCAAGAGACACCAAATTGAAGTAGCCTGGAAAACATGTTTCAAAATATTACAGAATGGTGGCTGTTTTTATAGCTTTAAGAGAAAGTCTGTTGGAAGTCACATGCATTGTTTGTCAAGATTTGTGTTGGGTGTGTCAAGTGCACACTGCCTTATAAGAAAAGCATCACGAGGTCTCAGGAAGCATGGGAGCTGTTTCACATATTGTCCTAGTGGCTGGTGAATTTCATTCCTGGAGTTGCATTTCATTCCAGTTTACCAGGTCAGCATGAACCACGGTGGCTTTGTGCAGACAGTTCTGTTCAAAGTTTCAGCTATGGTTGTGCCTGGAGCTTGGTTTAACAAGGTGTCCCAACTCCATTTTATATTCTCTAAGTCAACCTGTTTCACGTTTCTACCATGACAACACACAGTTTATAACCTCTCTGGCTTTTAAAAGGTCATCAGAGAATTATGTACTAAATTTTATTCATTGTGTTTCAAGGGAGAAGCTGGTCACTGATCTATTTGTATAAAATGGGAAAATAGATTTTTAAAATCCATTTGAAAAGACTTTTAGAACCAAAGATTTGTATGCTGGGCAGGCACTCCTTATTTCCTGAAAATCTAACGTGTGTCTAGTTAATTGAAGTTAAGTCATGACTATAGTTTCTAATATTACCATGTTGCCTTTATGGGCAACTCTATTGACTTTGTTGAAAGTTCTTGAATCCCCTGCACCATCTATTGTATTACAGTATATTCTGTTATACTGCAACATATCAATTCAAACCTTGCCAACTTAAAACAAAATTATTCATTATCTTAGGCTTGGATGGTCAAGAACACTGAAATTTTCACTACCATTTTCATAATATCTTCTCTTAACATCCCTCTCCAAGACAGTCCCTTTCTTAGTTGATTGTTCTATTTCTTAATCATTTCATCAGCATGACATGGAAATTGTGATATCTTTATTATCATTTTGAATTGTTCTATGATTCTTAACTATGTTCTAGAAAAGTCAGTGTTTTCAATGTTGAGTAATAATTTAAGTCTGACATCTATTTAGATTCATCCACTCCAATTCTTAGAACAAGAGGTAATGTTGAAAACCTGCTTATTAGGTATACAACAGTGTTGAAAGTAATTAACACATATTGATTAAATTAATCAAAGCTTTAAGAGGTATACTCTATGATATATTCGTTTTATAGTTGAGGAGAATAAAAACAGAAAATATTCACATCTGAACCTATAATGAAATATTTATTCTTTCATCTAGTATCCTGCTTTGTAAAAAGAACTAAAAAATTATAAATTCTATATAATGATATCTCACATCTAATTTTATCCATATCATTCATTGTTATATTAATTTGTGTATGTAAACTAATGCAATCTGAAGCACATCTCTCTTAGTAGGTATGATTTCTCCCTATAATTATATATGGAAGAATTAAGATACATATGGAAAATTATCTGATGATACAAAATATATATAGGAAAGAAAAATAGATAACATTCACAGAAATAGGCAATGATTGAAAAATAATAGCTTCAACACTTTGTACCCTATGTGTATATATCCATTCATTCATAAGTCTTTGATTCGGCATTTAACTTAAAATTCTAGTGTCAGAAGGAATCTTGGTAGAATGTTTGCTTAATGACCCATGCAAAGACTAAACTGGCAAAAGCATTTAGAGCACCATCTATGTGTGATATAAATCAAGCTTGTATATGCAGTCACCTGATTTACTACCATAGTTGATAATATCACCACATTGTCTTTCATACACATCATCTGTTATCTTATATGGAGGTTCTTGGATCCCCTGCACCATCTATATATGACATTGTATTAGATATTTATTGTAATGCAACAAATTCCTCCAAAACTTGGCAGTGTGGAACAAAATAATTTATCATCTTAGACTGTGTCTGATGGTTAATAATACTAGTATAATTTAGTTAGTTATTCTTAGCTGGGACTCTCAGAGGGTTGCAGTCACTCTGTCAGCCAGGGCAACAGCCATCTAACATAAAGTCTACTTGCAAGATGCCTCAGTACTGGGCCATAAGCAGGAGGTTTTAGTTCCTCATTGCATAGGGACTGTGGGATCACTTGGTCCAGCTGAAGCCCACCGAATAGCTTAGGAGGGTGTGGTGACAGAGTCGAAAAGAGACCTTCGGAGATCAGTTTCAGAGAACTAGATCCACTTTATTATTGCGCAGGCAAACCTTTTATGCATAGCCTGATACTGGGCAAATTATCTGAGGGTCATAATAATCCAATGAGCTAACACCCTTAGGAGTGGCAACTAATGGGCTAATAGGTCAGCAACAAAAATCAGAAGGAAAGGAACATGCTGTGCACCTGAGGGAGGCCAGGTTATCATGATGATGGGGCTGAGTGTGGTTAGTGTTCCAAACACAATATCCAGATTCAGTGCTGAACCCTGAAGGCCCCTCACATAGTCAACACAGGCTGCTTTCCAACTCATGGGCCCAACAAGGGGCCTCTACATATAACCACTTACATCTCCTCATACCATGGCAGCTGATTACCTCACAGTAAGTGATATAAGGGTCTCAACAGAAGTCTGCAGAACCTTTTATGACCTATTCTCCATAATCACATGCAGTCATTTCAGCTTTTATTTTCTCTTCTTTAGAAGGAGTCAATAAATCCAGCCCATACTCAGTGGTAGAGAAATTAGGCTCCATCATTTGAATTGAGTGTCATTAAATTATCAAGACATTTCTAACCATACCTATTTTCACATTATTTAAACATATTTTTATTGGAATACTATATGTGTTACAAATTATTTTATTTGCTAAAGATGCATCCTGTACTACTCATTACTTTACCACCTGGTTTTCCTTAGAGTGTTCACTATATTACTCTGCCTTTGTGAGAACCATGTATATTTGAGACTTTCACCTGATTGTCTACCAGATGCTATTATCACCACATTTTCTTTTATGGGGAACATTGTTTTCCTTTTTGAAAGTTCTTGGATTTTCTGTGCCATATATGTATGGTATAGTATTAGATATCTATTGTAAATCAACAAAGTCCTCTAAAACTTGGTACCTTAGAAGAAAATTATTCATTGTCTTACAAAGTCCTCTAAAACTTGGTACCTTAGAAGAAAATTATTCATTGTCTTACTCTGTCTCTGGTGGTCAACAATACTGAATTGGTCTCTACCATTTCTATTGCACCTTCTCTAAACATTCTGTTCCAGGACAATCCCTGTCTTCTCTTAGTTGATAGATTTTATGGCTTAAATTACTTCATCATCATGAAACAGAGATTGTGATGCTTCTATCATAATTTTGGATTGTTTGATGATTCATAAATCATTATTCAACATTTTAGACACTCTCCTAGAACACAGTTAAGTCAGAAAGGCTTAGCCATTAGAGTAATATCAGATATTTACTGACAGTCACTACCTACAAGGCACAGTACTATCCAAATAGGACATAGTAGTGAATAAGATAGATGTGGTCTTTATACTTAGTGGATAAAACATATTTGATGATTTAGGCAAGTAATAAATTTTCTTTTTCTTTTTTTAAGTTTTCTTTTCTTTTATTTTTTTTACCATACAATTTATTTTTATTTTTTTAGTCATACATGACAGCAGAATGTATTTTGACATATAATACATACATGGAATGTACATACATCAATCATATTGTCTATTCTATTCTGCTGCCCTTCCTATCCTCCCTACTCCTCCTCTCCTCTCCCATCATTTCTCTCTATCCAATCTAATGTGACACAATTTTTTTCTTTTTCTCATTACAACATCATATATGTAGTCTGTATAATGATGAGGTTCTCCTTCCAACTTCCGTGCAACTCCCTTTCTTCCTCTTTTTCCCTCCCACCTCTCTTCCCTATTTAGTGGTAGTCTTCTTCTCATGCTTTTCCTCCCTATCCCATTTTGAGTCACCCCCCTTATATCAGAGAAGACATTCAGCATTTGTTTTTTAGGGATTGGCTAACTTCACTTAGCATAATCTGCTCTAATGCCATCCATTTGCCTGCAAATGCCATGATCTTGTTATTTTTTAGTGCTGAGTAATATTCCATTGTGTATAAATGCCACATTTTTTAAATCCATTCATCTATTGAAGGGCATCTAGGTTGGTTCCACATTCTAGCTATTGTGAATTGTGCTGCTATAAATATTGATGTGGCTATGTCCCTTTAGTATGCTCTTTTTAGGTCTTTTGTGTATAGTCCAAGAAGGGGAATAGCTGGGTCAAATGGTGGTTCAATTCCCAGCTTTCCAAGGAATCTCCATACTGCTTTCCAAATTGGCTGCACCAATACGCAGTCCCACCAGCAAAGTATGAGTGTACCTTTTTCTCCCCGCATCCTCGACAGCACTTATTGTTGTTTGACTTCATAATGGCTGCCATTCTTATTGGAGTGAGATGGTATCTTAGAGTACTTTTAATTTGCATTTCTCTGATTGCTAGAGATGGTGAGCATTTTTTCATGTATTTGTTGATTGACTGTATATCCTCTTCTGAGAAGTTTCTGTGCAAGTCCTTGGCCCATTTGTTGATTGGGTTATTTGCTTTTTTTGTTGTTTAACTTTTTGAGTTCTTTGTATACTCTAGAGATTAGAGTTCTTCTATCTGATGTTTGAGGGGTAAAAATTTGTTCCCAGGATGTAGGCTCCCTATTCACATCACATATTATTTCTCTTGCTGAGAAAAAACTTTTTAGTTTGAATTCGTCCCATTTGTTGATTTTTGGTTTTAACTCTTGTGCTATAGGTGTCTTATTAAGAAATTTGGGGCCTGCCCCCACATGATGAAGATTAGGGCCAACTTTATCTTCTATTAGACGCAGAGTCTCTGGTCTGATTCCTAGGTCCTTGATCC
The DNA here is from genome assembly GCF_964194105.1 of Spermophilus citellus. NCBI lineage: Eukaryota > Metazoa > Chordata > Mammalia > Rodentia > Sciuridae > Spermophilus > Spermophilus citellus. The sequence goes on along the minus strand of NC_138183.1, from coordinate 143,336,191 downwards.
ATTTTGAGTTGACTTTTGTGCATGGTGAGAGAAAGGGATTCAATTTTATTTTGTTGCATATGGATTTCCAGTTCTCCCAGCACCTTTCTCCATTGCATGGTTTTAGCACCTTTGTCTAATATAAGGTAGTTGTAATTTTGTCGATTGGTCTCTGTGTCCTCTATTTTGTACCATTTGTCCACCAGCCTGTTTTGGTGCCAGTACCATGCTGTTTGTTACTATTGCTCTATAGTATAGTTTAAAATCTGGAATCGCGATACCACCAATTTCACTCTTCCTGCTTAGAATTACTTTAGCTATTCTGGGTCTCTTGTTTTTCCAGTTGAATTTCATGATTGCTTTTTCTATTTCTGCAAGGAATGTCATTGGGATTTTGATGGGAATTGCGTTGAATCTGTAAAGTGCTTTTGGTAATATGGCCATTTTAATAATATTAATTCTACCAATCCATGAGAAAGGTAAATCCTTCCATCTTCTAAGGTCTTCTTCTATTTCTTTCTTCAGGGTTCTGTACTTTTGATTGTATAGTTCTTTCACCTCTTTTGTTAAGTTGATTCCCAGGTATTTTTTTTTTTTTGAGGATATTGTGAATGGAGTAGTTGTCCTCATTTCCATTTCAGAGAATTTGTCACTGAAATACAGGAATGCCTTTGATTTATTGGTATTGATTTTATATCCTGCCACTTTGCTGAATCCATTTACTAATTCTAGAAGTTTCTTGGTTGAATTTTTTGGGTCTGCTAGGTATAGGATTATGTCATCGGCAAATAGTGCTAATTTAAGTTCTTCTTTTCCTATATTTATGCCTTTAATTTCTTTCGTCTGTCTAATTGCTCTGGCTAGTGTTTCAAGAACTATGTTGAATAGAAGTGGTGAGAGAGGGCATCCCTGTCTTGTTCCAGATTTTAAAGGGAATGCCTTCAATTTTTCTCCATTTAGAATGATGCTGGCTTGAGGCTTAGCATATATAGCTTTTACCATGTTGAGGTAATTTCCTGTTATCCCTAATTTTTCTAGAGTTTTGAACATAAAGGGATGCTGTATTTTGTTGAATGCTTTTTCAGCATCTATCGAGATGATTATATGGTTCTTATCTTTAAGTATATTGATGTGGTGAATTACATTTATTGATTTCCGTATATTGAACCAGCCTTGCATCCCAGGGATGAATCCCACTTGGTCATGGTGCACGATCTTTTTAATATGGTTTTGTATCCGATTTGCCAGAATTTTATTGAGGATTTTTGCATCTAAATTCATTAGGGATATTGGTCTGAAGTTTTCTGTCTTTTAAGTGTCTTTATCTGGTTTTGAAATCAGGGTGATGTTGGCCTCATAGAATGAATTTGGAAGTACTCCCTCTTTTTCTATCTCCTGAAATAGATTGTAGAGTATTGGTATTAGTTCTTATTTAAAGTTTTTGTAAAACTCTGCTGTATATCTGTCTGGTCCTGGGCTTTTCTTGGTTGGTAGTCTTTTGATGGCTTCTTCTATTTTCTCACTTGATATTGGTCTGTTTAGGTTGTTTATATCATCCTGACTCAATCTGGGTAGCTCATATGCCTTAAGGAATTTATCGAAGGCAAGTAATAAAATTTCCACATGTGATGGGGATAAAGACTTGGAAGAAAAATAGAAGAGGGTGTTGGGAAAATGTAGGTTGAGATAAAAGCAACAATGCCAAGCATGGAAGGGACCTACAAATCTGGTCAAAAGAGGAAACCCAAAGTGCTTCTCTGGAGACAAAATATGTTGCAAATATTATTCCATTTTTGCCTCTGTAATGTCAAAAAGGGCTAAGTTAAAACACTTTTATTCCTCCCATTGTCACTATGAAATCAATTGAAATGACAAATTTGAAATGAATTAAAATGGCACTGTAAAAAATGAATTCTGATGACTGTCTTTCTAAGTAATTTAAAATACTTCATTATAGCACAGGGACCAATTTCTTATTTCCTAGGAAAGGACAGATTTCTATTGTCATAAATTTCCCTGTAATGAATTCATTATTTTAAAAACAGTAAAATTGAACATAATTTTGATGCATGACCTACTTTTCCAACTAGTCTACAAACTTTTGATGTCAAAGGTATGAAGAAAATCTCTTCCTTGCTTTAAGAAACTTCATTCAGTATTCTTTGCATTGTTTATACTTCTGCCAATCTGCCCTGAACTTTAAAAATCTATTCCTATCAAACCAGTGAAAGAGCCAGTGGCAGTTGACTCTGGATCAGGATTGAGAAAAAAAAATTTCTCTCTATCTCAGGAAGACTTAGCTCTATTTTATGTCTCCAGGGATGGGCAGGTCATAGCTTCCTGTGTGACTGTTAGGCTAGCTCTGGCCCCTTCAACCACAGCCCTATGTCAGCCCAATTAAATCAAATATCATGAGGCCCATTAAGTCAGCTCACTATCACTTAAAATATCCACAAATTTCTATTATATGCAAATTTCTATTATATCCCCTGAAATGCTAACAATTTGATCTATTTCTTATTTCTTCAGGATTGCCAACCTTAAGTATTATCTTCAATTTACTGATGTTTGAGGGGATAACAAGTAACACTCTTGTATTTTTTCTCATGTCTGGGGACAGTAGGATAAAACCAATGGTGTCAGACTTTTTGAAAATAACAATTTAATACAGATAACTAAGTTCTATAATTACTAAATTAGAACACGTAATTTAGCAGGCACTAACTATGACATTTTCCCCAGTGAATGCATTTGCTTTCCTTTTTGTAGTTTACTGAATCCTCTTCAGAGATTTTAATGTAGACTTTACTTTGGCTTATATCTCAAAGTGGGTGATTTAGCCCACTGTGGTTATGTCAGGCTTGTCAGTTTCTAAGCCACATGACAGCATGATAGTTTATTATAAGCAAGCAAGATGGGCATCAGGGACCCATGTGAAATGAATACACATGTAGGTTAGGAAGGATCCAAAATTCCCACACAGTGGTAGCTGCCATTTCAATAAAATATTTCTATTCTTAGTGAGTGGTAGTTAAAATAACTAACATCTGGGGAAAAAATTAGTTTTGTCCACCTAAGTGTACTGTGTATATAAATCTCTATATTGGACTGACCCAATGAACTATAGAAATGAGTCCCTTTGAAACACTAAGTAGTGAGAGTAAATAGATAAATGACAGAATTAGATGTCTGCAGGAGTCATTCAACAACATAGTTTGATTTTATGAGGCTTACCATGGATATGAGAAAGGAGATATTATGATCTTATTAACAAGTCTCAACAAATAATTTACAGCCTTTGGTAATAGAACAAATCAGGAAATACACACAAAGGTTTGTATATGAATATTCATAGGAATATTGAAAATATTTTAAAAACTGGAAACATTCCATATGTCCATTATTTGGTGAAAAGATAAACATAATGTTGTGTTGCCATAAGTGAAATATTACACAGAAATAAAAAGAATAAATTATTTTTATATTATATAGCATGGATATACCTCAACAATATCATGGTAAATGAAACAGCCATATTTGACAAGCAAAACATGTTATTTCATTCAAATGAATGACAATTGTATATACAACAAAAGAAAATTAGTGCTTTGCTGGGGAAGGAAGTAGGACTGAAAACTGGTTGCAAATGGACCCCTGGAAATTTTGGGGATGAAGGAAATGTTTGAGATTGTAGTAATGCTTGTACAATGCTATGAATGTTCTGAAACAATTGAATTTCACACTTAGAACTGGCCTGTAAATTTTACCTTCATAAAGCTGCTGAATAGTAAAAAGAAAGTAGACTTTTTACAAATAGAAAGTGTATATTTCATGTCTAGTGGAGAGGTTATAGCAAATGTCAGGCAGAGCACCCTGTTGAAAGCTATACTGACATAATGAGGAAAAGTGGGTTAAATCATCGTAAAAGGAGAGTTGTGGTTATGACCATCCAGTTCACTCTGCTTTATGTGATAATAACCAAGTATTCCCCTAAGAAAGTGTTTTGTTTAAAATGTAAAATTATCCCATTTACAAAAGACTATGCTGAATCATTAACACATGCATTCTAACAAATATGGTATTGCATTTCTTCTTGTAAATCTATACTAGTTTCAGTATATATAATATACAAATATATTCAAAGTTTTGTGTGAAACAAATCTTTTGATAGTAATGTCCCAAGAACCTGATTTGTCCATCTGACAAATACTATATATATCTCTATGGGTACTTTTAAAGGAAATGAATGATTTGTAAAATTTAGAAACATATTTACAATAATGAATGCAATTTGGGGCTGTATCTACTTATAATTTTATATTATTTCTGAGGTTGTGCTGAAATATAAGTTCTAGGAAATTGAAAGGAAATGTTTTATAAAACATGTACAGATATATGGTTGCTAATGCTGTTTTCTAGCAAATGTGTATTTAATAGAGATGATTACAAATAATTCCTGGAATTACTGAGATGGAAAATAAAGTGTCTATTTATAATAGGAAATTTTAAAAAAAGATGATTGGGGAGCACTGCTAGTTAACATTATTTCCATGTTGGGCTGATTTTCTTAATTCTGATTTTTATAGTGACTCAGAAGAAGAAAGTGAGATGATAAATTGGAAACTAAGTAATTAATTCATTTCTATTTTATTTTCCACAATTCATGCATGGAGCTGTTTAATATGAGACACAATCTAAAATAATTCACTTTGACAAAATGAAGATGATGAAATTTGAGTTCTTGAGATGCTTCTAAACTTAAGCCAATGATTTGGGGGCCAATAGGCAATAGGAGCAAAATTAAAATCTTAGCTATGGTGCATGAAATAGAAATATTCGGGGGGATCCAACATGGCCGCCGGCAAGGAAGCAGCGATTCCAATGTCTCCACATTAACGGGATCAGAAAGACCCATTGGAACAGCGGCAGTCTACCTACTGAGGAACTTCTAGCAAAATTCCGTTAAGAGGGGACCTGCCGGGAATTGGTAGGTTTATTAGAAGTGTCAGTTTGTCCCAGACAAGTGGATCTTGGCTGGCCACGTGGGCGTGGAGGTCCAGTCCCGCAGCCACCAGCCGCTTCTGCAAGCGGCCAGCGGCCCAGAGCGGTGCGGCCCGCCCGAACCCGCAGACGGCACCCGCCATCCCGCCATCTGGGGGAGGCCCTGCTCTCGCTCTGCGAACGGCCACCACGCCTGCCAGGCTTGTAGCCACGTGGCCACAGCTGCCCGGCTCTACAGGCGGCCCCCCGGCGGGTGCAGAGGTACAATCCTGAGGCCACCAGCTGCTTCAGAAAGCGGCCAGCGGCCCCGAGCGGCGCGGCCCACCTGAACCCGCAGACGGCACCCGCCATCCAGCTGTCCCGGGAGGCCCCGCTCTCGCTCAGCGAACGGCCACCCCGCCCGCCCAGATCTTAGCCACGTGGCCGCAGCTGCCCAGCTCTACAGGCAGCCCCCGGCGGCCCGGCACAGTGAGAAGTGTCCCCGCCTGGCCCAGCAGACAGCCCGTGCCCTCCCGGCTCTACTAACAGCCCCGCCCACCCGGCGAACGGCTTCCCTCCCTGAGACAGCGTGAAGGGAATCTAACCAAATTATATGACTCTAGTAATTTATCAATGCCTTCCATATTTTTAATTTTATTGGAGTACAAGTTTTCTAATTATCTTCTGTATTTCTGTAGTGTCTGTTGTGATATTTCCTTTTTAATCATGTATATTAGTTATTTGAGTTTTCTCTCTCCTTCTCTTTGTTAGCATGGCTAAGGGCCTGTCAATTTTGTTTATTTTTTCAAAGAACCAACTTTTTGTTCTGTCAATTTTTTTCAATTGCTTCTTTTGTTTCAGTTTCATTGTTTTCAGCTCTGATTTTAATTATTTCCTGTCTTCTGCTGTTTTTGGTGTTGATTTGTTCTTATTTTTCTAGTGCTTTGAGATGTAGTATTAAGTCAGTTATTTGTTGACTTTTTCTTCTTTTAAGGAATGAACTCCATGTGATGAACTTTCCTCTTAGAACTGCTTTCATATTGTTCCAGAGATTTTGATATTTTTTATCTCTGTTCTCATTCACCTCTAAGATTTTTAATCTTCTCCTTGATGTCTTCTGTAACCCATTGTTCATTCAGTAGCATATTATTAATTTCCAGGTGTAGGAGTGGATTTTATTTATTATTTTATCATTGGTTTCTAGTTTCATTCCATTATGATCTGATAGAATGCAGGGTAGTATGTCCACTTTTTTATATTTGCTATGAGTTGCTTTGTGGCATAGTATATGGTCTATTTTAGAGAAGGTATTTGGCATATATATGGTCTATTTAGATCCATGTGCTGCTGAGAAGAAAGTATATTCTCTTGTTGAAGGATGAAATATTCTATATATGTCCAAGTTATTGATTGTATTATTGAGTTCTATAGTTTCTTTGTTCAGCTTTTGTTTGGAAGATCTATCTAATGATGAAAAAGGTGTGTTAAAGTCACCCAAAATTATTGAATTGTGGTCTATTTGACTCTTGAAATTAAGAAGAGTTTGATGAATGTAGATACTCCATTGTTTGTCTTGTTGGTGTATGGTTCCTTTGAGCAGTATGTAGTGTCCTTCTTTATCCTTTTTGATTGACTTTAGATTGAAGTCTACTTTATTTGATGTGAGGATGGAAACCCCTGCTTGCTTTCACAGTCCATGTGAGTGGTATAATTTTTCCCAACCCTTCACCTTCAGTCTGCAAATGTCTGTTCTTATGAGATGAGTCTCTTGGAGGCAGCATATTGTTGAGTCTTTTTTTTGTCTGATTCAGTCTGCTAGTCTATATCTTTTGATTGGTGAGTTTAGGCCATTAACATTCAGGGTTATTATTGAGACATGATTTGAATTCCCAAACATTTTTTTTTATTTTTGGTATTTAATGTGACTTGGTTTCTCCTCTGATTAGATTTTACTTTAGTGTAATCCCTCCCTCTGTTGATTTTCATCATTGTTTTTTATTTCATCTTTGTGGAATATCTTGCTGAGGATATTCTGTAGTGCAGGCTTTCTAGTTGCAAATTCTTTTGACTTTTGTTTATCGTGGAAAGTTTTTATTTTATCATCAAATCTAAAGCTTAGTTTTGCTGGGTATACAATTCTTGGTTGGCATCCATTTTCTTTCAGAGCTTGGTATATGTTGTTCCATGATCTCTTGTTTCTGAGTGTCTGAGTTGAAAAATCTGATGAGATACAAATTGGTCTCCCCCTGTATGTGATCTGATTCCTCTCTTTTGCAGCTTTTAAGATTCTATTCTTATTCTGTATGCTAGGAATCTTCATTATAATGTGACTTGGTGTAAATCTGTTGTAGTTTTGTACATTTGGTGTCCTGTAAGCCTCTTATATATGGTTTTCCAATTCATTCTTCATGTTTGGGACATTTTCTGCTATTATTTCATTGAAGAGAGTGTGCATTCATTTGGTTTGAAACTCTGTGCTTTCCTCTATTCCAATAACTTTTAGATTTGGTCTTTTGATGCTATCCCATAATTCTTGGATATTCTGTTCACGATTTCTTACTGTCTTCACTGTGTTATCAACATAATTTTCCAGACTGTATACTTTATCTTAATTATCTGATGTTCTTTCTTCCATGTGATCTAGTCTGTTGGTTATGCTTTGTATTGAGATTTTTATTGGTTTATTGTATCCTTCATTTCAAAGATTTCTGACTTTTTTTTTTTTTTTTGCAGAATCTCTCTCTCTTTCATGAAGTAATCTTTTGCTGCCTGTATTTGCTCTATCATCTCCTTCTTGGAGTGAACAATTTTGCCTGTGTTTGCTCACTCAGGTTATTCTTTAATTCACAGATCAGTTTAGTTATGAATCTTCTGAACTCTTTCTCTGACATTTCATCAACTTCACTGTCCATGGGTTTTTAAGTTTAGTATCCTGGTTTGTTTGGGGCACTTTCCTTTCTTTTTTTTTTTTTCATGTTGTGTATATGTCTTTCTTTCTTGCAGTGTGGATCCTGGACCTGGTCCAGTGGAAGCCGGTGAGAGCAGGTCTGGTCTGGGCCTGATCCCCTGTGGTAGTCTGCTAGTCAAAAGGAGCAGTCCCCTGATGGAGGCTGTGCTCTGACAGGTGTCTGTCTGTGGCAGAATGGACCAGGGCCTATGATGAGCCTGGATCCCATGTGGGGCACTTTCCTTTCTTTTTTTTTTTTTTCATGTTGTGTATATGTCTTTCTTTCTTGCAGTGTGGATCCTGGACCTGGTCCAGTGGAAGCCGGTGAGAGCAGGTCTGGTCTGGGCCTGATCCCCTGTGGTAGTCTGCTAGTCAAAAGGAGCAGTCCCCTGATGGAGGCTGTGCTCTGACAGGTGTCTGTCTGTGGCAGAATGGACCAGGGCCTATGATGAGCCTGGATCCCATGCATGCAGGTGTGGGCAGATCTGGGCTGGGCCTGCCCTCCTGCTGTAGTCTGCTGGTTGGAAGGGGCAGTCCAGTGCTAGAGGCTGGGCTTTGGTGGGGGTGTCTACTGGTGGTGGGAAAGACTTGGGCCTAATGTGAGCTTGTGTCCCACGCAGGCTGGTGTGGGCAAATCTGGGCCGCTGAGCCTGCCCTCCCTTGGTAGTCTGATGGTTGGAAGGGCGGTCCCGTGCTGGAGGCTGTGATCTGGCAGGTGTCTGCAGGTGGTGGAATGGAAGGAGCCTAGTGTGAGGTATGATATTCTTGCAATGCCCAACTGTAGGCTAATGTAAGTATTCTGAGCACATTAGGCAGGTGTTAGGCCAAACTATAATGTTTGGCAGGTTATGTGTACTAGCCAGTATTTTGACTTAGGATATTTTAAATTTATGAGAAATTAATCTATATGTAGCCCTTTAATTATTTCAGGAGCATCTGTATCCACAGCTTCTATTTGACTACTTTTAGATGCATCATTTTATTTTACCCATTTTTTTAACCTAATTATCATAATAATCTAAACAAAGAGATTCTGTTTTTACCATCCTAAACAAAAATGAAACTGTGGCACAAATAAGTTAAGTAACTTTTCCAAAGTATGACATTTAGGAAGTACAGGTGTAGGATTCAAACAAAGACACTCTAATTGTTTAGCATGGGACTTTTCATGAGCAATTTGAATTGCTGGCCTCATTTCTGAAGTGTCACATTTAAGAACTCAGCAGAATACTCTGGTAGTAATTCCCAGTAAGTGGGCTGGGGGTGTAGTTCAGTAGTACAGTGCTGGAGAAGCATGTGTGAGGCCCTGGGTTCAATCCCTGGTAAACCTGTACCCATACACCCACAAAGAAGACAAAAAGAAAATAAAGAAATTTTCATTAGGCATTTAAAGCTTAAAATTTTAGTAGCAATGTAACACAATAAAATTTATTTTGCAGCTATTTCTGGAGAGATAACCCTGAAGTAAACTCCTACAATCCTTGAAAACTTTCTGAAACTTCTTAAAAAATAAATAAGGTAGCCTGGGGGTAGATTACTCAGAACATTTACATTGAAGATGTGGGAACAAACAGAGCAAGAACCAAAACAATAGATTTCTCTTGAGAGATCAAGGTGCTAGGGAGATGGAAATTTTAATTTGGCTCTACCATGGGATATGTTCAGTACCTAAGGGCAAGGAAAAACCCAAGTAAAACATTGAGTCCCTAAGGAACCAAAGGAGTATCATTATTTAATTCCCTCACTTCCTATTTATACCTAAAATTTGTTCCCTAGGAAGAAAGTAAGCTTCTATCCTGCTTATAGTCAGGGCACAGTCTCATTGAGTGCCAGATATAATAATAAGGAGGGTGTTTACTTTTCTCTGATGCTTCACAGGATCTAGAATTATTATTATAAATTATGACTAGCAGTTCAGAATGATTTCCAGGGAATATGAGAAATTCAGTCTAATACCACTCTTCCAAGAGCAGAGGGATAAATAACAATGATGAGGAAGCACCAAGGTTTTCTCTCCTGTGGAAAATGAGTGTTTTTTTTTTTTTTTTTTTTTTGTGTGTGTGTGTGTCTGTGTGTGTGTTGGGGTCATCACACTGGGGATTGAGCTCAGGGGCACTCAATCACTGAGCCATATGTCCATCCCTATTTTATATTTTATTTAGAGACAGGTCTCTCTGAGTTGTTTAGTGCCTCTCTTTTTGCTGAGGCTGGCTTTGAACTTGTGATCCTCCTACCTCAGCCTCCAGAGCTGCTGGGATTGCAGGAGTGCACCACCACGCCTGGCCTGGAAGGTAGGTTTTTAAGTATATGTATATTAATGTTTTTACTTTCATTTAACCCTTTGAGATATCACTAACACATAAAATTGCATCTCCATGGTATACAACTTGATATTTTGACATACATACACATTATGAAATAACTCCAACATCGATCATCTCTACCTTTGTGTGTGTTTTGTGCATGTGTATCCATATAGTGAGAACATAATTTTAAGTGCCATTCTGTTAGTAAATATCACATATACAGTGCATTATTATTAACTGTTGTTAACATGTTGTGCATTAGATCTCCAGATTTTAAGCATTTTGCATAACTGAGCCTTTGTAACCATTGGCCAGTATCATATTTTCCCTCTCCTTGGCCTCTGGCCACCAACATGAATAAAACTATTTATATTTCCCATTCAGATAAAATCATGCACTGTTTCTCTTTCAGTGTTTTTCTTATTTTTAGCTGAATGTTCTCACATTTTGTGATGAAGACCAGGGATCTAAGGCATATCATTTTCTTTCCATTTTGTGCAATCCTAAGACTCAAGTGAAAGTGGTAGAGGAAACCCTTTGAAAAGGAAACAGAGAATGTTCAGAGAATTAATAGGCACCAAAGTTGTGCATTAATCATTAATTTCCTTCTCTGTGGACAGATATCACATTCTTCTAGATTAATGGTCTTTTGTGTGACATGGGGCAATAACTTAACCATTCCTAGACTCATGTTTTGTTTTAGATTAGGAAGAACATTCATGATTGCAAACCCACTAGAGTGTAATCTGCATTGAAGGTCAGCACCAAGTTGCTAAGATATTTGCCTCCAAATTTACTAGTGATGGGAGGCTCAAGAAAAGGGGGAAGTATGAGATAAGAAGACAATTTACTCTGATTCAGCTTTCTTCTTTTTTATTCCTGGGTTTTTCTGACAGTCATGTGTGTGTATGCTAGCACCAGTCTTACTTATAAAGGCTAAGTGCGTGATGCTCTGTATTTAGTTTTAAGATTCTAATAAGAATTTTATATTAGTATACTGGCAGCACAAAAGGAAGGTTGTGTGGATTCAGGTTGATTAGTTTCAGACATTTCTGGTGCAAACCTCACTGGTGGGAGAAGATGTTCTTGGGAGAGTTGGGTTGTCTTTTAATGTAACTTTTTTATTTTTCTCCTTGTGTCCACAGATTCTTTTTGAAAAGAATGGCTCCTGAAAATATCTCTTTTGTGACAGAGTTTATACTGGTGGGATTAACAGATTGGCCTATTCTCCAAGTCCCCCTGCTCATACTATTTTTAGTAATATATATGGTCACTGTGTTGGGAAATCTGGGTTTGATAATTCTAATTGGCCTGAACTCACATCTTCACACCCCCATGTACTTTTTCCTCTTTAACTTGTCCTTTGTAGACTTCTCTTACTCTTCCGTGTTTACACCCAAAATGCTGGTGAACTTCATTTCAAAGAAGAATATTATCTCCTACACAGGTTGTATGACCCAGCTTTTCTTTTATTGTTTTTTTTTTATTATTTCTGAGTGCTATGTGCTGACATCAATGGCCTATGATCGCTACGTGGCCATCTGCAATCCACTTTTGTACAACATAGCCATGTCCCCTAAGGTATGCTCCAACCTTATGCTTGGTTCATACTTGATGGCACTTTCTGGTGCCATGGCCCACACTGGATGCATGCTGAGACTGACCTTCTGTGATGCAAACATCATAAACCACTATTTCTGCGATGCCCTCCCTTTGCTCCAGCTCTCCTGCACCAGCACCTATGCCAATGAGCTGGTTATATTTATTGTGGTGGGCATCAACGTCATTGTGCCCAGTCTCACCATCTTTATCTCTTATGGCTTCATCCTCCACAGCATACTCCAAATAAGCTACACTAAGGGCAGGTCCAAAGCCTTCAGCACCTGCAGTTCCCACATAATTGCTGTTTCTCTGTTCTTTGGATCATGTGCATTTATGTATCTGAAACCATCCTCTGCTGGGTCAATGAATGAGAATAAAATCTCTTCAGTCTATTATAGCAATGTGGTTCCCATGGTGAACCCTTTGATCTACAGCTTGAGGAACAAAGATGTTAAAGTTGCCCTGAGAAAAATCCTCAGCAGGAAAATGTTTTGATCAGAAACAGCACCTCCCTGCATGTGCAGTTGCAACACAGACAGGTTCTCTGTGTTTATTTGAAATGTTTTTAGTGACATCTTTCTTATATTTCTTTTTTACCATTGGGGAGGGAAATTTGAAATGCGTTTCTCAATGTTTTGTAGTAGGTTTTCTTTGTTCCCTCACCATTTACAGTTTCTCCTCTCACCATTTTTGCCTCTTTAAGACTAACATTAAGAAAGAAATTTCTTTTTTTAAATTGCCATTTGCAATCCACTTTTGTACAACACAGACATGTCCCCTAAAGTGTGCTATAAAGCATAGACTTTATTCTAAGAAATGGTGAATTGTTCTATACATGACTAAATAATGCATTGCCACATTGATATTATGCCACTGGGCTGGAGAATTCTTGCTTGCTACTTTGATGAAGCAACAGTCCTATAATCTTTCTACTCTAGGTTTTAATCTTCCAGTGGGCAGATATATATATCTTTCAAATCCAAGTGTTTCACACAGACAGATGTTCATACATCAAATATCATTTGCAACCACTGTGCAGCTGTAAATACTGTGCATTAAACACTTTTATAAGAGATGTTATATTTCCCTTGTATGGTTTAACTAACACATTATATTAACAATATATATTTATTTTATGGTTAGAATACTGAAGTTCAAAGAGGATAATGATTTGCTTAAAGTCCTATGGCTCCTTAAAGATAAAGCCTAGAATAAAATCTTAGTAACATTATTTCAAGTTTATTGCTCCTTTTAAAATATTTCTGTGATGCCCTCCCTTTGCTCCCTTTGCTTTTCTATCTTATTTTCTTAGTTTTATTTCACTAAACATGAGATATGAGAAAGAAATTCCACTCTGAAAGCTGACTGTGCTTTGTTCTAGGAAGGGACAGTTTTTTGTATGATTATTACTATTATTACTGTTGTTACTTTTGTTTAGAAGATCAATTTCTTGGTTCTTTTAGTTGGGGAGAGGGATATTTGGGGGGGGCAGTGTAGATGTGAGATGATTAGCTGAAGTCAGGAACAGACTTTTCTTTTTTGAAAAAAAAATTAAAAATTTTAGAGTCTTTTAATTGAGAGAATAGTAATAAAGTAGAACTACAAGATCAGAACCCAAAGAGACAATATGACCAGTAAATAAGAGATCTATGCATGGAACATTATCAATGAAAGTTTAAACATCAGTTAAGTTTGCATTTGTAACCTGTTTGGTAATTATTCTCCACTTTTAATAAAGCCTTGGTAAAATTTCTGAACCATAACCATCTTATGTTATTAGTATTTGGGGAAATGAAAATCAGGAAGGGAGTACAACTTCAGGATACAAAATACTGAATTGTAATTGAAATTCAAGTAAGGAAGAAGGAATTTAGAAAGTAAAATAACAGGAAATGAAAGCTACTGCTTTCTCTTTTCCAGAAGACCCTAGAAACATGATGATAATAGGATTCCCACGGATAGGACACAGGTTTATGTCATTTGACTTTGAAGAATTTAGCCCCAGAATCCAGGAGTACCTTGAAACAACTAAACCACTTGTGTTTATGTTGACTTTCATAGACTCTTCCTGTGTGGAATTTAAGGTATGAAAACCCCGTATTCCAGCTGGGAGAGCCATAGAATTCAGAAGGTACATTTGATGAATAAAAAAATGTGACAATGTCTTTTGGAGGGTAGGACAATGGATAATTTTCCTTTTGAGTAAACAGGCAAAGAGATGACTATGCTGAAAATTCTTAACCTGATATACAAATTTCAATATTTTCTAAGATAACTGTAACAATATATATTATTTTCTCATTTTTTCTACTATATATTCACTGTTTACATATTGAAAATTTATCATAAGTTGTTGACTATTTGTTTTTAGATGTATCACATTGCTAAAATTTTTTTAAATATAAATACATTTTTTACTTTATTACTTTTCTGATGTACAAAATTACAAAAACATTTTGTATGGAATGTTTTCTATTTTTATTATAAATTATAATGATATTATTAATATTTTTTTTAGATTTTGTCACAAGAATGACAATGGAGTAGTAATTCTCCATATACTCTGCAAATTGTAGCTCAATATTACATCATATTGTCACTTTCCCTTTCCTTTTTTAATTTGTGTACATTAATTACACAGAACAGTGACTTTCATTGTGGCATATTCATGCATGCATATAACATAATTTGATCAGTTTTACTTCTCACTACGTCCTATTACCATCCTTTCATCTCTCCCCAACTTCCTTCCTCTGTTCTGAGTCTCTGTTGTACTTTCATGATGTCCTTTTTTTTCCTTTTAGTTTCCACATATGAGAATAAAACTTGTCTTTCTGAGTCTGACATATTGTGCATAACCTGCTGCTGTTAGCTCCATAATTTTCCGGCAAAATATAATTTTATTCTTTATGGCTGAATAAAACTCCCTTGTGCATATATACTGTCTCTTCTTTATCCATTCTTCTGTTGATGGACACCTAGCCTGATTCCATAACTATTGTGAATTGTGTGTTGTGATAAATATGAGTATACCTGTGTCTCTGAAGTATACTGATTTAATTTTTTCAGATAAAAACTGAAGAGTGGTAGAGGTGGATTATATGGTAGTTCTATTTTTAGGTTTTGGTGAACCTCCACACTGATTTACATTATGCCTTTGTTACAGAGGCAGAGTCTGCTGCAACACTGAGATAACCATGGTGATCCTTGGTTACCAGTTCTTGCAATTATGCCAAAAAAAGTTTTCAGACATGTTGTTCAAATAGTCATGGACTAAAATGGAAAAAAATGGACACTGCCAATAGAGAAACCATGATCTTTAAGAAGTATGGTATGCCTCTCGCTCTCTAGTTTTATTAGAGGTACCAGGGAAGTTTCCAGAGAATACTGCCCAGGTCCACCTCTTGATTTTTAACTGTCGACAGGACTGCATCAGACTTCCAATTCCCCACTGTGCATGGTAAAGTACAAGTTACTTTGGCTCATGCTGACTGGTTCTAATTGGAACTTGTTCTTACAGATTTTATGATTAGGAATAATTAATAAGTGAAAATTGATGAATGGGAGGTATTATATCCAACAAATGAAAACATCTGACCTCAACAACTTCTGCTAGTAGACTGTGAATTTACAGAAGACTATTGTGGAGCACGGAGTGGACACTCATCCCCTGCTCCTGATGTTTCCTTCCACGTGGAGGACATTAATGCCATCACCTGGCTGTGCTCTTCTCCCTACATGACTGGGGATAGCTTTCCCTTCTCCTTTTTCTTGTATAATGGTGGCTTGTCTATGGGAAGCAAGTTCTCTGCCACTAGAGGGAGTGATGAGTCTGTTGAGCAGATCAAAAACTATTAATCACATAGTACGAAACATTAGAAAATCCATTTTTAAGTTATGTTTGTGTCTTCATCACAAGATTCATGTATTAAAGTGTTACATTTTGTCTCTGATTTATCTTATTTCTCACTGTACAAGGACTCAGAAGAGACTGATATTCTGTATTATGTTGTTCATGACTATTAGAAACTGAAAAATGTTTTAAATAACTCTAGCTATAAAAGAAGGTAATGAGACAATAATGATATTAAAACACCATAAAATGACATAAAGTTTTAATTAGAACTAAATAGAATGTCTGGAAGGAAATATGTAAACATTGAAATTAAAAAGTAAATAGATAAAGTACATTGACAGAGTTGGAGAGATAATAGATAGAAAATTGATCTGAGTAAATTATAAAATGTTCAGCAAAGATGAAATGAGAAAATAAGGAAGAGAACCTAAATGACACAAAAGACAGATATAGGTACAGAAACTCCAGAAAGATAATCCAGGAGAAGCCTTATCTGCATATACAATGGCAATGACATATTCAGAATTTTTTTTTTAAAAAACTGAATTCTTACAGAACAAATAAACTCAAATGAACACATAAAAATATTGTAGAAAAGTTTTAATATCTGTAATGATAATAGCAAGAGCATAGGAGTGGGAGAGCAGCAGGGAGTGGGGGAGGGAGAAAGAGAGAGACAGGGAGGGAGAGAGGGAGGGAGGAGGAGAGAGCGTATCTAATTATATATAAAGAAAAAAAAAATAGTGATCTCAAGTTTTTAGCAGTAAATACAGAGTTCACAGGCAATGAAATAATATATTCTCAATGCCAAGGAAAAAAAAACTATTGTCAATTTAAATTCTGTATTTAATCATTTATGTATTTCATAATTGATGGTGAAATAAGAAAATTTCAGGTGGAAAACAGGGCATTTTACCTATTGTATTCCCACTGAAATTACAGTCAACAGAAATGCTTTAGTATTAAGAATACAGAGTTGGAATAAAGGGATGAGACCAAATGCCATTGTGTAGGGAGAAATTATTCAACATGTTGGTTGATTTAAACAGACATTTACTATAAACAAACCAAATGACAATAATAACTACATTAAGAGCATTTACAATAAGGTATCATTAACTTACCAAACAATAACATGCAAAATGGGGTTAGGTTAGAGCTAAAATAGTTTATGATTTTTTTAATTCTTTGAGAAGAGAGGTTATGTATTCTGACTACTTTAGACATTGTTAATTCAAGGACACGTGCTCAAATTTTAGATTGTCCTTTAAGATAATGGGAAAGATGTAATTTTCAAATGAGAAAAGAAAGAACAGGAAGAAAAAATTTAAAAATATAGCAGAAAAATGTATAATAAATAGAAGAAACAAATAATAGCAGAAATCAATTTAAATATGTAAGTAATATCAGCAAATGCAAATGAGACAACTCCATTAATTAAAAGAGGGGGGCTTTCAGATTGGGGGTTAAAAGGCTCAACTCCCAACCCTTATGTCAGTACAGCCATGCAGAGGGAACAGCTATAAAATTGAAGGACAAATACAAATTGAAAATAAATAAGTAAAACTGAAATACCAGGAACAAAGCTACCAACACAAACTGCTATAACTAAATTAATACAAAGATAAAATGACCTTAACTATGATTAGCAGAAATAAAAAAGCCACTTCATAATCATAAAAATAATAGCATTTAATAGCTTCAAACCTGTATTTACTTACTGTAGGTATTACACCATTGACAATGCTCTCAAAAGTGAAGTCCATGTGTTTTTATTAATATATTTTTTAGTTTTTAGTGGACCTTTAGATTTTTTATTTATATGTTGTGCTGAGAATCAAGCCCATGTTATTTTTAAGAACACATAGAATACAAAGTATACTTATGAACTAGCCCTTACATTCAGTCTCAATAAATACAAACCTGTAAATGAAGACCACTTTCTCTAATTACCATGCATTATTATTCAAATACAAAGTTCTCCACCCTTCTAGATTTAAAATTTAATTATGAATTTTCTGAACTCCTTCTCTGACATTTCATCAACTTCGCTGTCCATGGGTGCTGTTATCATAGTATTATGTAGTACAGTATCCTAGTTTGTTTGGGGCACTTTCCTCCCTTGTTTTCTCATGTTGTCTATGTGTCTTCCTTTCTTGCAGTATGGATCTGAGATATTACAGTTTCTTCCCTATATTCTTGTAGTACCCATGTAGATTGTCTGTACCTCACCGTGATGTTTCACTTCCAGACCCTGCTGGTGTTCCACAATGTATGTTACTGCATCTAAAGTTGGTGGTGGCAATGGCCGAGGTAACTCGAGATAATAGTTGAGGTGCCCCAAGATGGAAGCAATGTCTTACAGAAATGGGTCTGAAAGGTGGGCCTCACACTGCCTTTGGGATGCCTGCTCTGAGATGCAGCTGCTTCTAGGCCCTGTCTGATGTCAAAAAGTTTCAGGTTAAATGTATGATATGTCAAGATCATTGTAATGTTTTGAGCAATTAATTAAAAAAATTAAAAAAAAAGTTTCAGGCTACTGCATGGGGAAACTATGACAATGACTGCAGGGTCCCAAAATGGAAGTGGGTTAGGCTTAGGCTCCCAAGTTGGGGGGCAACTCAGATCTACCCTGGACCTGGGTCCTGCGCAAGTTTGTGTGGATGGATCTGGGCCGGGCTCCTACAGTAGTCTGCTGGTTGGAAGAGGCAGTCCTGTGCCAGAGGCTCGGCTCCCATGGGTGTCTGCCCCACAGGTGAAGAAGGGATGGACCCAGGCCTACTGTGAGCCTGGGTCCCGCACGGTCTGGTGTGGGCAGTCTGGGATGGGCCTGGGCTCCTGCGGTCTATACTTCAAATTTATGAAGCACTTTCAAATATTTTACAGGGCAAAAAACAAATTCAAAATGAAATAAGAATATATTTAGAACTGAATAAACATCATAGGGTGTTAACATATACTAAAACTTATAAGAAATCGCTACAGTAGGAGTAACAGGGAAACTTTGTCCTACAGTTAATTTTATTTTAAGATAAGATAAAATATTTTGAAATTAGTGTGCTAAGGACTGAGAGCAAATAGCACAGTAAACTCAAATAGTAATAATGCTTTAATTATAAAATATTATTAATATTATAGTGTATTAATAACAAGTACTTCTAGAAAGAATAACATAATAAGAAATGAGAAAACAGTAATTACAAATTCAAAAGCTGGCTATGCACATGATTAAAGAAATAGAAAAAAATCTGGAAAAATCAATTGAATAAAGGAGAAAATCCCCAAAACTTTAGAATGGAAAATCGGCACACAATTCAGAGTGTCAGATACAGAAAAATACATCTTGAACATCCAATGTATTTGAGAAATTCGATTAAATAAAAATCTTTTTGAAAAACCACTATTTATCAAAACTTGATTTTTAAAATCTTCTGAACAAAACTATAATAAAGAAATATAATCAGGAGTTCAAAATCTCTATTCTCTCTAAAAATGCTTGAGATAGTATGTAAATTCTAATGAAACTGAAAATTAGCCCAATTTATGTGAACATTTTTATGGAGTAGAAATAGCTTTCTTCAATTGTTAAGAAAGCACTTATAAAAGCTGGCGATGGTGGCACATTACTGTAATCCCAGCTGCTCAGGTGAGAGGATTTTGAGTTTGAGACCAGCCTGGGCAAGTTGACTATTTATTCAATAATAAATAAATGAATAAATAAAAAGAGCATTTGTATCTCAACAAACAAGGAAGCATAACAAAGGTATATTAATATGGCAGTATAACATACTTGGAAGGGTCATCACATTAATATGCTACAGAAATATGTAACTTTTCTGATGTCATACCAGATAATACCTTTATAATGTAATTACCTAGTATACTCTAAGATCACATATTAAAAAGTAGGACTTTAAACAGGTAGCCTAAACTAATTGAGATATCAAATTCATGTTTTCCGGAAAAGGATATTTTAATTATATTTGTTACAGTAATAACTGTAGGTAAGACCCTAGGTTGCCTTATGGATTTCATAACAGAAAACAGTTGGGCTATTAGATAGGAAAAGCTCAGGAGCTTTCCAGATATCAAATTTCTTGGGGCTGCCTGAGATAAACTACTGTAGAGATCCAGATGAAAAGTCTTGATAGGAAGTATGTTTGAAGAACAAAATATACTTTTTTATTGATTCTCTCTGAGATCTATCCCTTGGGTGAGTAACTGTTTTTAAGATTATGTAGAGCTCTAGTTTGATTTTTTTTAGCTGTATATTTCACAGGGAGACAAATATTGGGAGATTTTTGTATACCTTTGGGAAACAATAATATATTGCTAAGCACAATGCAACATTTACAAATAATGTATGATTTCATTTTTTATGGTAAATTTTGTAAAATAAATGGGTGTCAATTTCTCAGAAGGTTGTACAAATCCTACATGTTTTTGAATTTGTTCTTTTTAAATGCTGTGTTTAAATAGTTCTTCAAGATAATGCATCAAACTTAATATATACAAGCTATTACAATTTTTTTTACTTTGACTCATTTTATTCTCAAAATAAGTCATATATGAGGAGTTTTATATGTGAGGATATTAAATCACAGGTATTATCATTTTTCTAAAGTTTCATAACTGGTGAGTAGCAAAGTCAAAGTTTCATTCTGGCTATTCTTGATATAGAGTGGTATTAAGATTTGTACTGTGAATACTATGATATTGTATTCATTAATTTTTTGAGATTGTATTCGCTTATTTTTTGAGACTCCAAAACAAACATTGCAGGAAAGATCAACCATACTTCAAATTTTTGACTGGAAAAGGGTAATACTTATTTTCTGTTTACATGTACCCTGGATGGTTTAATCTCCCGGATTGATCTCCCTTTATCTGCATTTCAGTGTCAGTATTCTTTTCAGAACCACTAATGAGTGAAGCAAATCTTGCAAAGGTGAGTGTTCTAATGTCCTGCTGTCCTAAAACTGCTACATTAGGGTACCTATAAGTTCTTGCTTCTGCAGATGGCTTTTCCTATTTCAACCATGTCCCATCAGAGACCCAATTGATAAGTGTGTCACAGCCTTGAGTTGTGACTGGGCTCTTAACCATCCCTGTCAATATTGAAGACATTCTTGGCATTATTTTAGATGTGGAAGGTCCACAAGGCTGGTTAGGATGACAGCATTCAATAACCCCACCCTCCGGTTGTTCCCAATGCTTTTCAGAGCAGCTTTCTGCCATAGATGTTCCTGACAGTAGAAACAGCTCCTTCTTAAATCTAAATCATTATGTTATGCTATTCGTGGTCTACAAAATGCTCCCAAATCTTGATAATTTTTCAGATGTCACTGTAGGAACCCCAGGGATCTTTTGATCTCTGTGCTTCTTGAAATCTAACCAATGTTTTGTTTTCTAATTGAAAGACTGTCCTCTGCTCCATGATAGCTGGGAGTAAAACTGCTTCTTCCTCTGTTCTTGAGCAACACATGCTCTCATCTGCTTTCCCATTCATGTCCCTGGTTGAGGCTACTTGCTGTTTTGGGAAGCCTTGGAGTCAATTGGAGAGCAAATTCAGAAAACATTTTATAAATATAAAAAAATGTTAGGAAGAATTGCATAGTGATTTAAAATTTGCAGAGGTCAGGCTGGGCTGTATGTAGCTGAGTAGCAGAGTGCTTGCCTAGCATGTGTGAGGCACTGGGTCTGATCCTTATCACCCACAAAAATTGAACAAATAAAATAAAGGCATGCTGTCCATCTACAAGTATAAGAAAAACCATGCAGAGGTTTGAAGACTTTGTCTTCATAACTATTGGTCCTATTCATAAGGAAATAGATGCCAGGAAATGACCTGTCCTGTCACACAGACTCTATGACAAGGAGTGCATGCAGTTCTGCTTTCAGCCCACTCTTCTGCCTCCAAACAAGAAGGTTTTCTATCTATATCATTAGTCACAGGGGACAGGAGTTAGGATTTGAATGAGCAAAGGTTTCATTCTGATTAAAGTCATTTAGATGCTATATAACATTTGTTTGAGATAAGTTAATAAACATTGAATATCTCCTTTACATTGTATTTGAATCCAATGAAGAATTGGACCTCATTCTCTACCCAGAACACTGAACTTCATGAATTCTATTATCTTAGCCAAAAGACCAACTTTATCAATTTCCAAAGGGATTGCTGTAGTGTTTGCAATTCTGATGTCTAGCCAATTTTAATCTTGTCTCTTGAATGAAATTACATCACAAAAATGAGAATAGTGCGATTTCTTCAATAACTTTATATTCTATAGGCCTCAAAATACTAGTTTAGGTACATTTTTTATTAGATTCCATCTTTTCAGTGCAAAAATAACAGATTAATACCTACTCTAGATATTCATATGTTTAAAAAGTGAGGGTTTTAAATGAAGTATTGTCATAAATTTATCTATGTTAAATGAAATAGTGAATAAATATCAATTTTTAAAACTTTTATCTTTATTCTAATTATTCACACACATAGTAATATGCTCGTATATAACTTGTATCATTTATTCACTGAAAATTCCATGGGTGACTTGTAAGCTCCTGGTGACCTGCATGGACTCTTACATTATTTAATGGCTGATGGTACAAATAACCAGCTACTTTTCTTGGATATGCATTTATGTTTCTCAAGAGTAGGAACAGACACTTTTATGTATTATAGTATGGTTGAATTGTAAAGCTGTAAAGGCAGTAGAATTGTAAGTCACCAAACATGAAATAAGGTTTGGAAGAGAAATAAAACAGTACCTTATTAGAGAATTCACATCACCTAAGGTCAACAGTCCTTCAGAAGAGTATATCACTCATGCAAATAGTAGTTGTTTATTTTCACTTTCATTTGATGTAATAGTATCTCATTTTCAGTAAAATCTCACATATGTAAATACCTTACATTTGCTCATCTACCAAGTGACTTACTGAATTACTTTGGAAATTTAATTATTGTATTTCATGCTAAACTGATTTTTTGAGTTGAAAATATTGAAAATAAATAGATGCTCTTTTGATGGTGATTCAAGGCAATAATTTTTATGCACATGACCTATTTTGTTTATTTTTTTTCCACATGACCAGACTTTGGAGTTTTAGAGAGCTTTGCAGTTTGGGGACTTTTTTTTTAATTGTTACTAGTTTTCAAATGATTTTCAGGAGGCTGTTTAAACTGCTTTGCTTGCTACTTTTACCTTTGATTAACTGCTTTCTCAGATATTCCTCTCTTTCAGATTTGGTGACTTCATTTTGATTTCTTCAGGTATGTTAAAATTATTTCTTAAAGCAATGATATGGGGCTGGGGTTGTGGCTCAGCAGTAGAGCACTTGCCTAGCACGTGTGAGGCCCTAGGTTCGATCCACAGCACTACATAAAAATAAATAAAATAAAGGTATTGTGTTCAACTACAACTAAAAAAATGAATTAAATAAAAACAATGATATGGTACTAATAGCTGGTACATGAGCTGGTTTGTGAATGAACTTTAATGAAAGGATATTGTGATACTTAGAATGGTTTCTTTAAGGTGTAACTTACATTCATTGATTTTATAATATTGGGATTTAAAATCACTTGATAAATATCTATAGATAGTGAAATATTGCTGCCTATCAGTTGTTTTCCTCAATCCAATGGGCTCTGTCAAAACATAAACTGATAGATTTTGTTTACTTTGACAGATCAGCAATTTTAGTCTTAAAAATTCAGAAAGAACATCTCTTCAGTTTCAGAGATAGGTCCTCTGTGGTTCTGACCTCTGGACAACACTTCCCAATGGAAAAGGTTTTTATACTAATTGGAATTGTAAAAGGAAATTTAATCAGTACTGTGTAAGTCTATCAAAACTTATAGTAATCACTAAATGGATCTGAACCTAAACTGCCCCATTTCTGTCTCTTCTAGCTTTCATACTATGTTGGCTTCTTTGTGAGTAACAAAAATATGTGTCTGTTTGATTCTTATAGTTCATTGAACAACTTCAAAGCATACTCCTGAAGATGGTCCAGTTTCATTGGTATTATCAATGGGGCTGTTTGGAGTTGTGCCTTGGCAACTCTGATTCTCTTTCTCTTAAAGTATGAGCTCATTTCCTGAATTCAGACCCATGGCTCTTTTCTTACATTCTTGGAATAAACACCCGTCTAGTTCAGTTTTAAATCAGCACATATATTGATTATCCTTAACATGTTGTGGAAGGTTTATCGAGAACATATGTTGCAGCAAATTTTTAAATCTTTTGTTAGAAAGGCCACTGAGTATTTGACTTTGAATAAAGGACAGGAGGAAGATGTAGGAAGGGAAATGGTAATGTGTGATGGTTTAGGTGTTACACCTGAAGGTTAGCACGACTTCTTTGCTGTTTCTTGAACAGAAATATCTAAATTCTAATCTAAGCATGGCCTTTCGGACCACAATTCGGTCAGTCATATCCACACTAAAAGGAACAAATGTCGTGGCCCACTCAGGTTTTTCCTTCAGAAATCAGACATGAGAGAATGAGGGTTGGAAGTGATTAGAGCCATGTCCATATGTTCTTTTCTGTACATTATAGACATCTGTATGTTTCATGGGCTTTTACAAATTGTCAATTATGATAGAGCAGACACTGTGGGACATGACAACGTTGTAAAGCAGAGGGCTACAGATAGCAACATATGTCAATTGTCATGGAGGTGGGCTGGGAACTGAAATGGGCATTTCTTACACGGTCACAGCTAGATCTGAAGCCATCAGGTCACAAGGTCTGAAGGTTCTATTGGCATATGCTGAGATAAAGAGGGTAAGAGTTCATACTTTATTGGTATGAAAAAAAGACTAGTTTGGTCTGGAAAAGTTTGTGCTTTTTCTCAAAGTGTAGTAGTTGAAGGCTTAAACCTGGCAACAAAATGAAAGGACATTGACTTCAAGAGGAGCTTTCAGGGGAGGGGAAGGGGGAAAAGGAAGGACAGAAGAATAAAATAGACATTATTATTGCTGAATGTATATACGTGACTGCATGACCAATGTGATTCTGCAACCTGTACACTCAGAAAAATTAGAAATTATTCCCCATCTGATTCAAATGTATGATATGTCAAGATCATTGTTCTGTCATGTTTAACTAATTAAAACAAATAAAAAAACTTTCCAACACACACACAAAAAAAAAGAAAAGAAAATTTGCTGAACTTTTTCTTTTGTTTTCTTTTTTACTTTCTAATCTAATAGTGGGATCAGTAGTAATTTTAAGGGAATATTTTTAAAGTGATAGGATACACCAATACACCACTTTTTCAAATTATTTTTTTGTTCTAATTAGGTATATATGACAGAATGCATTTCAATTCATGGTACACAAATGGAGCAGAACTTTTAATTTTTCTGGTTTTAAAAGATGTAGAATCACAGCATTAAAAAAAAAAAAAAAAGAGAAGCTTTCAGCATGGTTGGGTTTGAGTGGAGCCATGGTTCTGTGTTATAGTTAGAGTCTCTGTCCTCAAACTTTTAAGAGGTCCTTGGAAAGGATGAAGTCATGAGACACATGAGGTTGTCAGGAATGGAAATCACCAAAAAGAGCATGAAATTCTGCTTTGGAAATCAGAAAATTAATACACCCTTTTTTCATATCTCTTCCTACAGATAATATTTTGTAAGAAATGGCTACTTCAAATCATTCTTCAGGGACTGATTTTATCCTGGAATGGCTAACAAAATGACAGGAGGGTCAGTTGCCACTCTTCCTCCTATTTCTTAGAATGGGTGTGGTCACAGTGGTGTGGAACCTGGGCATGATCCTCTTAATTGCCATCAGTTCTCGGCTTCACTCTTTATGCTTCACTCAGTTTCTTCTTTCTTAGTCATTTGTCCTACATTGATCTCTGCTACTCTTGTGTCATTACCCCTAAGATGCTAGTGAACTTTGTGTCAGAGAGGAACATCATCTCCTTTCTGGAGTGCATGACTCAGCTTTATGTGCTCCTTTCTTTGGCCATTGCAGAAGGCTATCTTCTAACAGCCATGGCATATGACCATTATGTTGCTATCTGTAGCCCACTGCTTTACAACGTTGTCATGTCCCACAGGGTCTGCTCTATCATGATGGCTGTGGTGTACTCCCTGTGGCATACTTCCTGTACTCCAGCACTGTATCAATGAGGTACTGCTGTTTATTATTGTGGGGGTTAACACCTTAACTCCTACACTGGCCATCCTTATCTCTTATGCTCTCATCCTCTCTAGCATCCTCCATATTCATTCCACCGATGGCCAGTCCAAAGTATTCAGCACTCGTAGCTCCCATCTCATGGCTGTGGGCATCTTGTTTGGGTCCATAACATTCATGTATTTCAAGCCTACTTCGAGCAGTGCTATGGACCAGGAGAAGATGTCCTCTTTTTTCTGCACCACAGTGATTTCCATGCTGAACCCCCTGATCTATAGTCTGAGAAAGAAGGATGCGAAGAAGCACTGAGAAGGGTGGTTGTGGGGACATAGTCGTCCTGATAAATAAGCAATCAAGAAAAAATAAGAAATCAAGAAAAAATTAACAAGATGATAAGTTGTCAGAGGATCTTTGAAATTTCTGTCTTGCAAAGAGAAAACTCATCATCATTTGCAAAATTCATATTCTATGCTTGAGAATAATTGAGACTTTTGTGGAGATTATTAAATAACAGTTTTCTGATATGTTTCAGGGAAATAAGGGTCGGCAATACAAAATAAGGGAAGGCAAACAAACATTATGAATTTTATCATTATGAAAACAATATTTTTATGCCTGTTAGAAACTAGAGAAGTTAGTTATATATGATGGAGGGTCTGAGTGTTGGGACAAGAATGTGCATAAGTGAGTTTATATGCATCTTCATTAATATTTCAGCTTCTGTGGACAACAACATACTTTGCACATATTGTGTTTTATCCAGTGTAAAGAGACATTGTACAGAAGTATCTGGTTTAGTTCACTTGGGAAACTCCTTGGCCTTAATGCTCTCATTTCTTAAAAGAAAGATTAATTTAAATCTCCTTCCCATTTCAGTTTAAACATAATTTGATGAAATTGTCAAGCTGCGGAGTACAGGACATAAGTTAAACACTGTAAGAACTCTAAGACACCAGTCCAGAGATCAACTGAAAATGTAAAATATTCTTCCTTGTAAGTGAAGAATTTATTCCAGTGGTCTAATTTCAGGTTTTCACAAAGACAAGTATGGCTAAAGATGACCTTTCAATTTTTACTGCTCTGTTCTTTCCCCACCTCTCACACTTCCATCCTGTCACCATGTGTGTTTAGGATGAGTTCCCAGGCTGCATCCAGTCTCAGGTTTTCAATCTCTAAATTTACACACAACTTCAACCTAGGGCTGTGTGATGAGTGGAAAAGCTCTTCTTTGTAATAAAATATGACAAATGATTGTAACTAGTTTCATATGGTGGTTGTAACAAATTTCCACCAAGTATAGTGGATTAAAACAATGGATATTTATTCTACAGTTCTAGAGGTTAGAAGCCCAAAAGTTCTTTTAATAGGCTCAAATCAAGGTTTCAGCTGGTCCTCATTCCCTCTGGAGGTTTCAGGGTAGAGTCTATCCCTTGTTTTGCCTAGATTCCTGGGGCTGCTGGCTGCCTTAGCTTGTGGCTGCATTGCTCCAATTTCTGCCTTGTGCTCTCTGATATCTCTTGTCAGGATATACCTGATTTCATTTAAGGCCCACCTGGATAATATATGATAATCTCCCTTTATCAAAGCCTTAATGTAGTCATATTTGCAATGTCATTTTAAATTTTTTTTTCCAGATAAAATAACATTAAAATGTACCAAGAACACTGATATGAATGTCTTTAGAGAGACATTTTTTCATCTACCACAGTCCTCAGGGGCACAAGGACCTCTGAGATTAATCTGAATGTTACATATTGTCTCAGAGATTCATAGAGTGTTGACTGAGGCAGTAGCATGGAAAAATAATTCCGAAACTGTCTTAAAAACTCAAAAAAGTACTTTAACTCATTCTTGGAAAAAGGATGTGTTCTGCTCAAGTTATTGCCAGTGTCTGTCATTACATAAAAATTGTACATTTATTTGTTTCATATGCAACATCCTGAAGAGTCATAGCCCACCACTAATAACTTATCTTTATGATCAACTCCAGTACCATGGCCAGCTACAATGATTTCACTTTATTTTACTTTGAGAGCTGTGTGTTTCTTTGGCTTGACTAGAAGTGAGTGGAACCTCTTCTACATTTTCTGAACTTCTCTATTATAATCGGATACTTTCTAAGCTGGAATAGCACAGAATACAGCCTATATAATTTTCCAGTCATAATTTTTCACCTCCACCATCACCTATGCACAGAATGATTTTGTCCAGAAAGATATCTGCATAAATGAGAGAATAGTTATGAATACAGAACAGTACTTCCTGGGCTGTCTTTGGGGCAAATGGTGGAGCTTATTATTCTTTACTTTTTAAAGTGCCTCAAAATTTTTAAGTTGCATTTGCCATTTATTAGATATTTGTATGGCTTTCTGTGAAGTAGATGGAGCTATTTTTCAGATAGGGAAATTAAAGTTGACCACAGATAATAAGTATAAAACAAAGTGTAGAGTCTGAGTCCCTTACTTGTCAGTCCAGGATTCTTTCTACGTTTTTATCATGAAAAATTCTTGGATCAAATCCAAAGGATTTTTAACATGACTTCTGAATTAAAGAATAATTGAGTCCCCAAAATCACCCTTCTGCTTCTGGCGTAATTTTTCCTATACAAAAGTTATATAGCACTAAGAAATTTAAAAAATAATGTACTTGAATCCTGTTATTTTATAATAGATGAGAAATGAGTCGCAGGGTCATAATGATTTCCTCAAATGTTTTGATTAAGGGAATATTATATATGTAAAGTGCCAAGGCCAAGGTCTTTTACATAATAAGCATCTATAAATAGTATTGCTAATGATAGTAATAATAATAATATCAGTAATAATAATAAAAATAGTAATATAAAGATTCCTACTTAGCATTACAATTTTAGATAGGGAAGCTTTGGAACTTAAACTTGCTATTGAATAAATTTAACTTTTACTTGACTGTGTTAATATACTATATGTGTAAACTTCATTATATATTGTTGAATGCATTTGAATTAACTTCTTTAAAGAAGAGAGTTAACTTGTGACACCTTGGAATTTGTGGTCAGCAGACACAGGAAAGCTGAAGTGACTTTTAAGTGTACCATCTCTGGTTGTGGATCAGGGGAATGTATTGCTCACTTGTCCTGGGACAAAAAGTACCTTCGACAGGTGTAATGTGTAATGATGAGAAACTGAGAAAGTCACTTATGCCATTGAATGACATTAAACTGCAGTCATAAAATAAAAAAAAAAAAAAAAAAACACTGGGCAGGGATAGGTGGGCAAAGGTCCTGGCTGAGGGACACTATCTCCTGGGAAATCTGGGCTTTTTGTATTTGCAATTCAGTGCTCTTAAAGAGAGGCATGGTGGGGGTGGGGGCGCAGGTGCAGGTAGCTCAGTGGCAGAGCATTTGACCAGTGTGCACAAGACCCTGGTTCCCTATGACCAGTGTGATTCTGCAATCTGTACAATTCGAAAAATGAGAAATTATACCCCAATGATTCAAATGTATGAATTTCCAAGATCATTGTAATGTCATGTGTAGCTAATAAAAAAAATAAATAAAAAAAAAAGAAACAGTATAGGAGGAGCGGCAGAATAATGACAGGGTCCTGGTAATTAATGATTAGTTCAGAGGGAGGGAGTTCAGGAACAATTTTTCTCAGGGTCTCAGGATATTTCTTACTCAAGTCTTAGACAGGAAGGGCAAAGAGGACATTCCTTTCCTATGTTAACCACTCCACACTTCAGAATTTGGATTTTGCAAGACAATACAATTCCAATGTGGGAAAACAAGTTCTCTAAAATTCAATTTGCTAAGTAAAAGCACCAAACACAATACACAAATAAATAAGTTAGCACACAGTACACAAATAAGTAATGTAGCAATAAAAATATGAAACTACTATGTACTCTCAGAAATATATCATAAAAATAAAAGAATATTTTGAATCTCCCCAAAATTTTAAAAACTAACCATGACAACCTCGAATATGGACAGTCTTTAAATTGATAAACATACTTTTAGGAAAACATTACATTGTCTTTATCCTCTCCCATTTTCTTTTTTTCTTTCTTTTTTTTAGTAATTCATGAAATCGTAGTCAAGAACAAGCATCTGATTTCCAACTTGTTTTGGGGAATTATTGTTCTAATTTTTCTGTGTTACACAATTCTCATTGAAAATTTATAAATATAAACTGAGGAAATTATTTACTCTTGTGACAGATAGCCATAGGGAGCTCAAAGCATGACATGATAATTTTTGCAAAGAGTTATTAAATATTGAGGACTGCGGCAGTCTGGCTGGGCACAAAATCACGAGCCACTCAAGCAGGAACAAACTTTATTTTTGAAAAATGCCGCCAATACCCCATATACGTCCGGGAAGAAACCGATCCACACATACCCAGAACAAGTTCCTCCCCCGGAATTCCTTCTTACTGTACTTCCCCAACCAATGGGAACTCTCCAGGAGTCCCGTAGCAGGCTGAGGTGAACAGCAGAAGTCCACTATCCATATGAATGCAAATCTTAACATAATCATATCATCTCAATGGCTAGCTGGCATCACCTTTCAACCAAAAGTGACATGCATCATATTACTTGGCTGTGGCTCTTAGCAGAGGACTCCAGTAATCTCTGGGCTATAGAGGTCTTGAGGGGTTTGTATGTGCAGGTGTTTGTTTTGTATTTCTAATGAGGTCCCTAACATCACTCAACCTCAGATAAAAATTGTGTTTCATATCACCCTCATGTTTTTAAGCTAGGGAAATCTAGATACTATGACTAGTTTAAGGGACTAAGATATGACATGAAATGAATTTTGATGCTTTATTATTATCCTATGAAATATTTCATTCTTTGATATCATGCCAGAGAAATGCATTGCTTTTTGTTAGATGAAAGAGGGATCTTTAACATGAGCAAAGCAAGCAGTTTCTAAGAACATCATTCTCTGTGAAGGTTCCAGGTAAGTGTCCAGTTTCATTCAATATGGCCATCCTGTCATGTCTAACAGGAGGGCAGTTGGTGACAAGCAAGAGCGGCCACATACAATATTTTGGCTTTACCCAGGAGCATTGGATCCACTATCCTCTCCAGTTGGTCATGTCTCCCATCTAATTCTCTCAACCCTGTTTGTCACTTCTTTGTGACTCAGGTATCACATCCTTGAGATGATTCTGTGCCTAAATTCAAGCAGCCCTGGTGTAGAGACCCTCACTGGGGTTTTAATTAAATGTGAAGCACTTACTTCCTTGGAGGGTTTCTGGTTTACAAATTCATTAATGTTCCTTATAATCTTGTCCACCACCCTACACCCACAATTCTTTAAGAGATAAAGATATTAAGGGCAGATCATATCCCAAATAGAGTGTTCAGTTTTGGACTGAATATTAAACATAAATTCCTACCCTCTCATGTATCTTCGATGAATATTCTTAAGCCATTAAGAGATAGACAAAGCTTCCATTTATTTCAAGTAACCCTTCTTTACTTCCTTTCTACCTCAGAAGCCCTTGCCACAGGCATCTGCTTTGGATAAAGAGTCTCAGTGAGTCAACTTCAAAAAAGGCAAAGTCTTAATACTTCCGACTACTCAGAGTTTATGAATCTAGAGACAAGTGTTTAAGTCTGACCAGCCCCAAATGTTTAAGATATTTTCATTACTCAAACCAAGGTGAAGGACCTGGGATGAAAAGAAGACATAGAAATTCATCTTCTCCTTACCGCATTATGAGCCTTTCTATATTCAACCATATTTCAAAAATATGTGCCACATTAAATTTTGATTAGTGCTTTTAGATCACAATCTTCACATTCATTATTTTAGTTGATTATGACAATCCTTTGAAACAGATATTTTTATTTCCACTTCATAGAGATTTATATCAAATGGCTTGCTCAGTGTTGCAAGCTGGTCAGCAAAACAGTCAGCCCTTGAACTTAAGACGCTCCTGACACCAAAAACTTCCAATTGGATTGCAAAGCAGACTATGAGTTCACCTTGTTAAACCCTTTCACCAGTTTTGTTATCAAGTAGAAATGGCTACTGCACTGAGAAATGGACACATTTCTTTCCAGTTGATTATTAAAAGTTCTTAATATATAAATGCTTACTGTGTGCTTCTGTAAGGGATGTGTGAAAATACTTACTTGAAAAAAATGACTATGTGTTTTATTTGTTGCTTTTTTAACAGGACATTATGAATATTGTCTGTGAATATAGTCATGGCTATGGACACAGTGCCTCAGTGAACCCTTTAAGGATGACATGGAAAATGTTCTTTCAGTCATTCTTGTACATTTAATATTCTGTTGGATAGGTTCTTTGGAAGCCAAAAACATCTATGTTCCTCTCTCTGTATTTTCTCCAAGCCCCCATCAGCTTTAGGTAGAATTATGAGATACAGAAGTTTATGCTGGATCTCTGCTATTCCTGATCTGAACCCCTCCATGATGAGCAGTGTTCTCAGGCTGCTCACCCTGCATAAGCCCCAAGCCCTGTTGTTGCTCATCATCTATATTTTTCTTTTCCCAGAAGAGTGTTGAAATCTGGACTATTCTATAACATAAAAATGGTCACATTTAATGTTTTGAACAACCAATAAAAATAAATACATAAATAAAAAAAAAATGGTCACATTTCCTTGTAGGCTCTCATACACTGAGTTTTGAGACAAGTTAGAGGACAATGGGTATTAAAATATTCATTTATCCCTGAAGTAAAGTGGTGGAAGGGGACTCTGACACTATATTCCCTAGACTCTAGTCTCGTCTCTGCTGTTCAAGTCTTTGTGATTGATTTCTTCACCAGTAAAATACAATATAAATAATAATACTATTTCAAGTTATTGAAGAATAAGATAAGTGAACCTGTGGAAGTAATAAGCAATCAGTGAGTAAGAAAGAGTAGGCAGAGAAGGGGAAGAAGGAGGAGAGCAGAAAAAAAATATTTCTATCTCTAGCTGCCTTTTCTAAAAGGAAGAGCAGAATAACTGGTACCATGACAACATGTGCATTTATTCAAAATGGCTCCATCAGGAACTTGGTTTATGTTGGAAAGATGTGTATTAACAAGATTCCAGTGAATCTTATTGGAAAAATGCAGCATACTGTTAGTTGTTCAGATTGAGGTCCCAAAATCCATGAGTAGTGAATAATAGAAAGTTCACCAATTTATTCAAAAAAGTTCAACAATTTATTTTGTTTGGTATTGTTTACACCAATGACACCATTCTTTCAGGCACCCTAGAAGCTTCTTTTACTGCCACAGTGACAGAAAGTGTTCTGTACGGTAGGGTTTGTGTTTCTTATGCATAAGGGGATAGTGGTTCATTGCTAATGTTGCAGTCAATCAACATTTGGGGGCATAGTTGAGGTCTGAGGAGACTCTCATTATGAGTTTTAGGCTGAGCATTTGGGTTACCCACCCTTCATTAGTGAATGCCATGGTGAAGCCCTTTCTCCACCTCTTTTATCAGCACTGTGGAGAACCAGGAAGTGTTGCAGGAGCACTTTTGTTTTTATAGTACTTGTAACCAGGACTGTTAAAGTCATTTTTCATTTATGGAGTGATGATTCCATCCTCTATATTTAACTCCATGATCACCTTCACTTTAGCTGGAAGTTAGAATTTTTTTTCTTTTTTTGTGTGTGTTTTAATTTGTTCTAATTAGTTATACATGACAGTAGAATGTGTTTTGACACATTGTACACAAATAGAGCACAACTTCCTTTGGCTGAACATGGTGTCCAGTCACACCAGTAGAGTAATCATACATTTATATAGGGTAATAATGTCACTCTCATTATAATCTCCTTCCCATCCCCATACCTCTTCCCCTCCCCTCACTCTCCTCTGCACAATCCAAAATACCTTCATTCCCCACCCCACCCCCCATTATGGATTAGCATCCACTTATCAGAGAAAACATTTGACCTTTGGTTTTTTGGGTTTGGTTTATTTCACTTATCGTGATATTCTCCAGCTCCATCCATTTACCTGCAAATTTCATAATTTAATTCTTCTGTAAGGCCAAATAATATTTTATTGTGTATATGTACAATATTTTCTTTAAATCCATTAGTCTCTTGAAGGGCATCTAGGTTGGTTACATAGTTTAGCTATTGTGAATTGAGCTGCTATAATCATTGATGTGGTTGCAATACAGTACTATGCTGATTTTAAGTCCTTTGGGTATAAAACAAGGAGTGGGATAACTGGGTCAAATGATGGCTCTATTCCAAGTTTTCTGAGGAATCTTTGGTTACACCAATTTACATTCCCACCACAATATATAAGTGTACCTTTTCCCCCACATCCTTGTAAACACTTACTGTTGCTTGTATTCTTGTAATTGCAATTCTGAGTGGAGTGAGATGGAACCTTAGAGTAGTTTTGACTTGCATTTCACTAATTGCTAGAGATAATGAACATTTTTTTTCATATGTTTCTTGATTGATTATATTTCTTCTACAAAGTGTATGTTCAGTTCCTTTGACCATATATTGATTGTTTTTTTTTTTTTTTGGATGTTAAGGTTTTTGAGTTCTTTATATATCCTGGAAATTACTGCTATATTTGAGGTACATGTGGTAAAGATTTCCTCCCATTCTGCAGATAATTTTCGATGCTCTGAGCTTGAGACTTTGGATCTTTCTTTGTTTGGAAATTTTATGGGAAATTCCAGCAACCTCATAGTGTGAGAAAACTGGGAAAATTGATATAGTTATTAAAATAGTCATTAAGCTTTTCTGCTGTTTAACTGTCAGCAAATTGCTATAAGTAATTCTCCACATATAGAAAAATTTTGATTTTGTTTCCAAATTCAGGAGGTAAAGATTTCCAAGTCAATCCATAAGAATTGTGTGTGTGTGAGAGAGAGAGAGAAAGAGAGAAGAGAGAGAGAGAGAGAGAGAGAGAGAGAGAGAGAGAGAGAGAGAGAGAGAGAGAGAGAGAGAGAGAGAGAGAGAGAGAGAGAGAGAGAGACATCATTCTGGACTAACTTGGAGAAGGTTCAGGGTGATTTAGGGTGAGAGGGAAGAGTTATCATGATCAGAGGCAATAAAAATTATGCCTTGGTCTTTCTGTTCTTGTTAGCTTCCTAGTGCAGGTTTGGTTTTATTTGAAAGGGGACTGAAGATCTTCTTTAATTTATTTATTTACATTTCTACAGAAATCTCAAAGAAGAATGGTCATAGCAAATCATTCTACAGCAACCATGTTTGTCTTACTGGGTTTAACACAGCAGCCAGAGCTCCAGCTACCCCTCTTCCTGTTCCTGGGAGTCTACATAGTGTCAGTGGTGGGAAACCTGGGCATGGTCCTCCTGATTGCAGTCAGCCCTCTGCTTCATACCCCTATGTACTATTTCCTCAGCAGCTTGTCCTTCATCAATCTCTGCTCTTCCACTGTCATCACCCCCCAAATGCTGGTGAACTTTATATGAAAGAAGAATTTGATGCTTTATTCTGAGTGCATGGCCCCGCTCTTTTTCTTTGTGGTCTTTGTGGTGGCCGAGGGTTACCTCCTAACTGCCATGGCATATGATCACTATGTTGCTATCTGTAGTCCACTGCTTTATAATGTGACCACGTTCCCTGGGCTCAGCTCACTACTTGTGCTGATTGCCTTTATCCTGGGTGTTCTGTCTGCTGTGGCCCATACAAGTGCCATGATGAAACTGAGCTTCTGCAAATCCCACAGCATCAATCATTACTTCTGTGATGTTCTTCCCCTCCTCAAACTCTCTTGCTCTATCACACACCTCAATGAGCTCCTACTCTTTGTCATAGGGGTTTCAACACCTTGGTGCCTACCCTGGCTTTTGCCATCTCCTATGCCTTCATCTTCTATAGCATCCTTCACATCCACTCCTCAGAGGGTTGGTCCAAAGCTTTTGGAACTTGCAGCTCTCATCTCATAGCTGTGGGGATCTTCTTTGGGTCTATCACTTTCATGTATTTCAAGCCCCCTTCAAGTAACTCCTTGGGCCAGGAGAAGGTGTCCTCTGTGTTCTATACCACAGTGATCCCCATGCTGAACCCTTTAATATACAGTCTGAGGAACAAGGATGTGAAGAAAGCATTGAGGAAAGTCTTGGTGGGGAAATGAGTTTTCCTTTTTGAGAGTTTATAGATGGGGGAAATGAATAGTTCCAATGCAAATGTCCCTTTTGTTCTTTTTCTTTGTTATTCTGTTGTTATTCTAGATTATTTTTCTTTTGCACACCAGGACCTCTTAGCCAGGTGCTCCACAACTGAGCTACATTCCTACCCTCAATATCCAGATTAATAAAAAAATGATTTCCTATCTATATTTGATTCAATTTTCAAATTAAAATAAAAAATGTAAAGCAGAAATTAATGTTCTTGTTTTTCAGCATGAAAACTGAAATTTAGTTCCATACTTTTTATTAACATAGAAAAGGAATGAGAGTTAAGATGCTCTCAAACATAATTATTATATTCCTAATTTTCCATGTTTGTTTATCTTTGAACACCTGCTATGTGAGAGGTACTGGGTTTTCCACTGATGTGCTAACAAGATAAAGGTAACCTGGTCCTGAATGTAATCCAATAATTCTTGAGGGAACAAGGCAAATATACAGAAAAAAAAAGAAAAAAAAATACAGGAAAAACAGCCGTAGAACAAGAATAGCAATTTTACTCAGCAGAACTTTATATGGTATTGTTATTTTTTATTTTTTATATGCAGTAGATTCAAAATCTCTATTACCATTTTCTTCTTGGCCCTTATAAGGTTTCTGTTGTTGCTATTTTATTTTTGTTGTTGCTTCTGTTAACACCAGAGATAAACTCTTAGGGACTTCTGAGTGCATATTTTCATGGCAGCCTCACCTTTGGTGTCTTCAGATTGTTCTACATTTGCACCTGCTGCAATGGCCTTGCCTGTGTGTGGAACCTGCCTCACAGGGAAGGTGTGGCTCATATGCACATTGCCTCAGTTGGAAAGTGGATATCAGGAGATTTCTGAACTTAAGCTATGCTTGACATTTCTTTTTTTAAAATATTTTGTTTTAGTTGTAGTTGGACACAATGATACCTTTATTTTTATTTTTATGTGGTGCTGAGAATCCAACCCAGTGCCCTGCACATGCCAGGTGAACCAACAACCCCAGCCCAGAACCCTAGCCCTGTGCTTGATATTTCTGAGCATATGACTAGAGCACAAATAAAAACAGAAAATCTGGGGATAGCTTGAGCTCTGTAGATAATGTTTTTGTTGCATTCCAGACCACATGTAGCAATTCCATCTTTTTTTGGGGTGGCATGGGTTGGGTAGAGAGGGATGGTAATAAAATATGCTTCTAAGCTTTGTATCCATAAGCTGATTTCCCTCCTCCAAGGAATGTTTCATTGAATTTCCACCATCTTAACTTCCATCTCAAATTGATTCTATTCATCCTATATCACACATTAAACCAGTTATGTTAATTGGAAGTTATTGAAATTATGGCTTTCTCCCTTTGCTTTTTTGTTGCTCTTGTTTTAGCCAATATACTTTTTAGAACAAAATGTTTTAAATTTTATCTTAGGAATCATTCTAATTGAGACATATGAAATCAGTAGGTTTTCATCTATAAAATCCCACTGTTCTAACAAAGCATATCTACCTTTAGGTCCTCCCTTTTATAATACCTCCCAGTTTTAACTTCCCATCAAGTTGTTTACCCAGGTCCAGGACTTTAATCATGACATTGTCCACTTCTCCTTAATGAGTCTTCTCTGTACTTAATTCCATGTATTTCTTCCGTGAATATTTTAGGATCCAGATAATGCTTTTATCTTTTCTATCTCTCCTGTTTCTTATTTCCTTTCAGTATTTGAGAGGACATGTATTATTTACTCTTTTTGCAACTCACTTTTTTATATCCCACATATAGAGATCTTGTGGTACTTGTATTTCTGTCTCTGACTTGCTTTACTTATCTATTTGCTCTTTTTTCCAACACCATTACTTTTTTATAATCGTTATTTCTATCATGTAGATTTTTAATCTGCTTTCATCTCTTCTTGGAATGTTTAATTTACATGTCCTTTATTTATCTGCAATTTTCTGCTGCTCCTAGTGGGATTTAAAACTGCATCATTTATAACTCATTTCATTTACTAAACATATTTGTAGAAACAGAATGTTTTCAGTCCATATTCTTAGCCTTTAATTTTACTATACTTTGATTGAGCTGCTTCTTCTTCCCTATAAGATGAAATATTCTTTTTATGGTAAGGTCTTCCTCTTCATTTTTATTAGTTGTTAATGAAATCTACAGTCTACAACCCTTTTGTAGGGGAAAGCTCTAGCTTAGGAGACAGATATTTGCAGTCCTGGAAAGAGCTTATGCCTTTAGCATATCCAAGTTTAGCTTAAGCATGAGATCACTTGATAGACATTAATTCTCCTCCTCCTCCTCCTCCTCCTCCTCCTCCTCCTCCTCCTCCTCTTTCTTTTCCTTTTTTCCTCTTTTGCTGAGGCTCAAACCCAGAGCCTTGCATATGCTAGGCAAACACTCTACCACCGAGTTGCCTCACTACCCCAGAGAGTTAACTAAAAAATTAACTCCCTTAAAAATAGTGTGATTTTCCTCATCTCTCCCTTTCCCTCCCATCTCATGTCACTGATTAATGTTACTCTTTTCTTCCTACTCTTCCTCCCTGCTCTGTTCATATTTGCTCTCATTATATCAAAGAAGACATTTGGCACCTGTTTTTTAGGGATTGGCTAGCTTCACTAAGCATAATCTGCTCTAGTGCTATCAATTTCCCTGCAAATTCTATGATTTTGTCATTTTTTATTGCTATACAAAATTACATATAAGAGGCTGGGTGGGGAATGGGAAAATAAATAAGGAGGGAGATGGATTACAGGAGATGGGGTAGAGAGAGTAAAAGGGAGGGGAGGGGAGGGGGGATAGTGGGGGATAGGAAAGGGAGCAGAGTACAACAATTACCAATAGGGCATTATGTAAAATTGTGGATGTGTAACCGATGTGACTCTGCAATCTGCATTTGGGGTAAAATTGGGAGTTCATAACCCACTTCAGTCTAATGTATGAAGTATGATATGTCAAGAGCTTTGTAACGTTGTGAACAACCAATAAAAAAATAATAGTGTGAAAATAACAGATGATTGTTCTAATCCCTATTGTCCCCAAATTACTTTTTATAATTTTTTTTCTACTTGAAAAGAGCTTTCTCTGTATATTTAAATTTAAGCTGCAACAATATTTTAAAGCATCTTGTGCAATTGCTTAGTTTAGCTCAAACTACCCAACCTACATTGTCTGAGTATCATGGAACTCTTAGTTATGTGAAGAAGCACTTAAATCACATTATTCAAAGGACTTAGTCTTTGTTGATGTTAGGGGACAGATTATTAAGGATGGTGGAAACACAAGCTAAAGAGAATAATTCTATAAAATGAACCCACTGTGCTTACTTCCACATGCTTTCTTTACCAAAAAGCAATTTGCCGGCAAACCTTTGTAGCCTAAGTGAACAGGATGTCACATTCCTCAGCAACCTACCCATTATCTGAAAGGAAATGCAGGCAGGAGATAACCTTGATAAAAGGAAACAAGAGAGAGAAGTTTGTGACATTTTCACAGACCATTCTGGAAGATAAGGATAACCCCTCCTGCTAACCACAAAATCTATAAGGATGTATGAATAACAATTCAATTAGAACCAGTCAACATGGGCCAGGGTAATCTAGAATGGCCATGGCAGTGAGGATTTAAATGTTTGATGTCACCCTGCTTCAGTTTAAATCAAAAGATTGACCTGGGTGGAATTCTCTGAAACTTCCCTGGGATCGCACAGGTGAGGCACATTGGACCTCTCATCTGTGAGAGGACCCACTCTTTCCCTTGAAAGTGTCCCTTTTCCTTTTCCTAATCCCTTCAATAAACTCATGCCTATTACTCTCAGTGACATGAAACCTTTATGACTTGGTCACAAGAAGTTGGGTTTGAAGAGGAGGACTTCACACTGCCTCAGTTTTTTGGAGGTCTCTAATTTTGTAACATTGAGACATTTGTCTGTGTTGAAGTCGTCCTAGAACTAGCAGCGTGGTCACTGGAAAAATAAATTTTCCCTCACTAAAAATTACCTGTCTCTAAAAAGAAAGAAAGAAAGAAAGAAAGAAAGAAAGAAAGAAAGAAAGAAAGAAAGAAAGAAAGAAGAGAAAGAGAGAAAGAAAAGAGAGAAAGAGAAAGAAATAAGAAAGAAAGAAATTTACTTGTGAACAGTCCTGCTGTATATGCACCTGTGAAAATGAAAGTCTGACATCCTCAGCTGTTAGCATCTAGTTGCCGCTTCTTGAGATCTCAATAATTGGAAGCTATGTATATAAACTGTAAACTATCAAAGTAATGTCAAATGAGTGTTACTTCATGACACTGAGATAAAAATCCATTCCTATCTCCCTATTAAAAACATAAGACTCAAGTGGTTAGCTTTTGCATCTAACTTTATTTTTTTTAACTTCTTTATACCCCTGGTCCATTATACAAGGTATCATCTGTTTGGAGCTGCAATGATTTGTGTTCTGCACAAATTGAGAGAAAAAGTAAATTAGTTGTAAAGTGAAGAAGTAAAATATCTTTCTTACAACTTTATTATTGCTAAGGTGTATTTTGGGTAAAGTGATCTTACAACTTTATTATTGCTAAGGTATATTTTGGGAAAAGTGATTGCTTTTTTTAAATTATAGCTGTATCCTTATGCATAGTTGTTGGGTTCATCCCAACAAACTTATACTTACAAGGAAATCAAATTCAGTTGTGATCTTTCCCCTTTTCCCTCCGTCTTTTCTCCCTTTTCCCATTCTCCTTCTTCTACTCTACTGGACTTCCTTTTTCTCATCAAATAACTCATATTTGATAGTTTCTTTATGTTATCCTACTCACCAAACTCTAGAATTAAACAAAATTACCATGAATCACAGAAAGTGCTGAATCCATGTAGGTCTCTATTAGCTGTTGTAGGACTCATAGGCAAGAGCAAAGATATATTCATTTATTTAAAATAATATTCTTTATTATAAACACAATTACCTTTATTTTATTTATTTATTTTTATGTGGTGCTGAGGATTGAACCCAGTGCCCGACACATGCTAGGCAAGTGTTCTACAACTGAGCTACAGCCCTAGCCCTGAAAGATATATTCTTTATGAAAATATGCTAACTCATAAAATTTATTATTTATTATTAAAATAATATATTATTTTAATATATATTATAGTATATAATATATTTAATATATTATAATATCTTGATAATATATTTTAAATGATATATTATTATTTATTATTTATATAACATTTTTATTTATTATTTATTATGAAAATATGCTAACTCATGAAATATAACACAGAAATGAACATTTTCCCTTTTTTAATTAGTTGCTCAAAACACTACAATGATCTTGACATATCATATATCACACATTTGATTAAATGGGGTATGAATTCTTAGTTTTCCATGTGTACAGATTGCAGGATCACATTGGTTATATAGCCACGTTTATACATACTGCCATACCAGTATCTGTTGTATTCTGCTGCCCTTCCTATCCCCTTCCTATCCCCCCTTCCCTCCCCTCCCTTTCCACCCCATCTACTGTAACACATTTCTCTCTCTTTTTTTTTCTTCCCCCTCACACCATCTTATATGTAATTTTGTATAACAATAAGGGTCTCCTTCCATCTCCCATGCAATTCCCCTTCTCTCTCCCATTCCCTCCCACCTCTCATCCCTATTTAATGGTAATCTTCTTCTCATGCTCTTCCTCCCTGCTCTGTTTTGAGTTGCCCCCCTTTTATCAAAGAAGACATTTGGCATTTGTTTTTTAGGGATTGGCTAACTTCACTTAGCATAATCTGCTCTAATGCCACCCATTTCACTGCAAATCCATGATTTTGTTATTTTTTTAGTGCTGAGTAATATTCCATTGTGTATAAATGCCACATTTTTTTTTATCCATTCATCTATTGAAGGGCATCTAGGTTGGTTCCACAGTCTAGCTATTGTGAAATGTGCTGCTAGAACATTTTCCCTTTTGAAACTCATCAATCAGATGAGCAGCCCCACCTTCCAAGGGAGAATCGGTGAACTTGCAGTACTAGAGGTATAGGTATCCCACCTGATGGATGGAAACATCAGGAATGAGGAATGTCTCATCCCATACATTAATTTTAGGACTTAGAAAATCAGGCTCCACTCAGCAGCTTTGGAAGCTGAGGCAGGGGGATTGCAAGTTCAAAGCCAGCCTCAGCAACTTAGTGAGGCCCTAAACAACTTAGCAAGATCTTGTCTCAAAATAAAAAGTAATAACAGAAAGAACTGGGATGTTGCTCAATGGTTAAGTGCCCCTGGGCTCAACCCCCCATACCAGAATATTTTTAAAAAATTTAAAAAAGGAAAAAGAAAAAATAGAAAATCAGACTCCAGTCAATTCAGAGAGGAAGAAATGGTGGCAAGACTATGGTAAAACTATGATGAATAAAAATAGAATAAGAGGATATAATTTAGTTAACTTGTTATAATGATTCAGTCTTTTTGTAGAAGGAGGAGTAAGAACTAATGGAGAAGAGGAAAATAATTTTAGCTGAACAAAATTGAGCTATGTAAATGCTGCTTACATTTATAAAAAGGTAGATAAAAATCATTAAATGGGCATATATATATACACATATGTATTCATATACATACACATATTCATATTCATATACATATGTATAAACATATTCATACATACATATAAATGCATATGTATAATTAGCAAAATAAAAATTTTAAGCTCTATTAGGAATAGAAATTCAAATAAAACAAGTTATATAAGTTATCTAGAATTTACCTATGAAATAGCAAACATTTTTAAAAATCTTGAGAGTACAATAGGACTTATATAGAAATATTCATATTAATTTGTATAAGACATTTTTATAATATATCAAATATATTATAATTTTATAAGAGCTTTTGACGAGTTATTCAATTTCTATGCATGTGTACTTTAGAAACAAAAGTTACATGTCAAAGGTAAAGTTATGACATTTATTGCCTTGCTATTATAAAAGTAAAATAATGAATGCATAAAATTCTCTCAAAGGTTTATGTTTGAATTTGGTATAGATATAAAATAGAATAAGTATGATACAGACACAATAGAATAAAAAGCAATCATTATAACAATTTTGTAAAATAATACTGAAAAGAAAATTATCTACATGGGAAGTGTGAAGTGATAAAGGCATGACAAAAGGTGCTCACATATGTGATGTACTTAGATGAAAAATCCATAGTGTATTAGCAGGCATTTTTTCCTTTTCCTACTTAAATAAGCACATAGCATGCAAATTTAAATGGATAACACTTTAGGGATGACTTTGACATCCTTTCTATATTTCATTGTTGAGTGCAGGGAGATAAATACAAGGGGTTTCATCTTTGATTCCAAGTGTTTTTGAAGATATTCTTCTACTGCATACCAGTGAATCTTCACATATATACATACAACATGCAGTGGAATGTAGCTCCTCGGATTCTTGATGATGTTTATACTTAGTGACTCCCCAGATAAAGACTTGAACATTGGCATTGCACCAGGAGGCTTCCTCTTTCTTCTTTCTAGTAAATGCCTACCGCTAAAGGTAGCCACTATTTTGACTTGTACAGTTGGTTTTGCCATGTTTGAACTTCATATAAATGAAGCCATAGAATATATATACTCTTCTATGTCTAGTTTATATACTCATACTATGGTGCATGTGTGCAACCTCCGTCATGTGAATACAGCACATTTTATTTATCTATTCTCCAGTTTGATAGACATTTGTGTGTTCATTTTTTTAGCTGTTATAATTAAAATTTCAATGAATATTCTTTTTCTGACTTATGGTTGATATATATCCTCATTTTTCCTGGGTATTTTTTTTTACTTCAGGTTATATATCTCCTTGATGTAGAGTGAATTAGTAGTTTTTGCTGAAACAGCTTTATAAAATAATGCCACACTATGTCCTAGGGCTGTTGGCATGCTATACTGCAACTATCAGTAAGAGAAAGCACCAGTTTCTCCAGAACATTGCCAAGATTTAGTATTGTGATATTTTAAATTTTAGCCTTTTTGGTGAACTTGTATCTCAATATAGGCAATACCCTGATGTCTAAGTATGTACCACATTCATTTAGCTATACATTTTTTTGGAAGTGATGATTTAAAATGTTTTTTTCCCAGAATTTTGAGGTAACATTGTGGTGACATTGCTTGCCTAAATTAAAATCTCTCCAGATATTCTTCCCAAAGCTATACATATAGGTTAACTAAAAGAAAAAGTAAGACCACATGATCACTGTGCCTTCAGCATAGCTAGATAACAGCACAAGCAATATTAAGTAACACTCCTATTAAACAAAAGAAATTGAGTAGAATAGCCTTCAGTATTAAAAGGACCATTTAATGCAAACATGCTAAAAAAGATACTTTTGGTAAACCAGAATATTGACTATGGGAACCAAACTCAAGTCAACTAAAAAGCACAAAAGACTTAGGGTGCAATCTTAGAAAAATAGCACTTCTAGGTGAGAGGATGAAACCAACTCAAGAGGAATCATATGTATACTAGATAGGGGAAATGACAGACAAAAAGTTAAAAATTCTGAAATATAAAAGAAAGTCAAAACAACAAC
The DNA here is from genome assembly GCF_964194105.1 of Spermophilus citellus. NCBI lineage: Eukaryota > Metazoa > Chordata > Mammalia > Rodentia > Sciuridae > Spermophilus > Spermophilus citellus. The sequence continues at coordinate 143,291,667 of NC_138183.1, read as the reverse complement.
ATAAACAGAAAACATACACCCAATCTATTCCTAAATGCTGTGCAAAAAAAAGAAAGAAAGAGAAAATATTTCCACTGAAGAAACTGCACATGCCTATGCTGACAAAAGAGAGTAGAGTGTGGAGAGTAGATAAGATCTAGTCATCAGCTGATCCTGCAATATAGGCAAAAGCCAAGCCTGGAAAACAGTCCTTGCCAAAAGGCAGCAATGTGAACAGCCTTCATACCAGGCTCTCACCCTAATAGTTATCAGATGTTCCAGTACGATGGGTTTTCTGGGTACAACACAGATGTTTCTAACACCGTAACAGCAGGATAGTTAGAAAAAGTTTCCAGCTCTGTAACTTTTTAGTGCATAAAAATACTTCTTAATAACTCACAAGCCTTGAACAATTCACAAAGCCTTATAGTTAAACTTCCTATAAGACCCTATATAATAAACTCGTGGGGCTAGTTCTGGGTCTCTGTGACTCTATCAGAGGGCAGTGTCCCAAATGGCCCCAGCTTTGCTTAAAAATGTCTCTGTGTTTTCTTTGTCTCTGTGTTTTTCTCCATCTCCTCATGCCCCTATTGGAGATCTTTTGTTGATGCTGCGTGGGTCACAGCACTGTAGGTACACTGCAGTTACTACAAACTCTCAAAAGGCAAATCTTGTCCACAAAATGTACAAGGAAATCCAGCTGGGAAATCTCATCATAGTAACAGTAGTAAAAACAGTCTGCATTGTAGTTGTTGTTCACTGGCAATGGCCAATGTGGAGCATTCTGAGGAAGGAATATATTTTCACCTGGCAAGGAATGACATTAACAAATGTGCTCATTTATCAAACCAGTTGGTATGCACCCTTGATATATGTTTGTATCACTGAATGTAAATAATCTGAAGAAAAGTACAATAATGAAAATTGATTTCCTAATTTAACAACTGAACATAAATCAATAAATTAGAAAAAAATCAAAATATATAATTAATTATTAAATTAATAAATTAGAAATAAAACAGACATAATTTAAAAATCAAAATCCTGAATTAAAAAATCAACCAAATAGGCAAATCTTTAAGTAAATTAAAATAAAAGATAACACATCAATGTATAAGATATGAAATAAATAACACAAATAAGCCAGTGAAACAGGAATGTAAACTAGGAGAAATTAGTTTGAGATCTTTGTGGAGACGAATCTTAAAATTTAGTTAAAAGAGTTTCCTAGGAAAATATGGTTTACTAAGGTTTTACCCACCAGCAATTGTAAGATTTAACAGATTCATTTCCATTAAGGATGCAAGTTAAGAAACAATCCTAAAGAAAAACACAGGCCCAGAGGATTTCAATTTGCATTTCCACAATAAGTTCAAAGACAAAATTGGCCCAAAGCTTAAAATAGAGTAAAATATCCCAGAGAATAAAAATAATAACAATCTTCCAAATTCCCTTTAATTAGAAAGTATAGCAGGAATCGTTATAGACCTATAACATTCAGAATATCAAAGCAAAAACATTAAATACAGTATGAAAAGATTAAACAAAATCACTAAATACAGTATTAGCAAACAGAATCTAGTACTTGAATAAGAAAATAGAGGACCTTGACCAGGTGGGATTTATCATAGGAATGTACAATGTTTTGACATTAGGATCCTATAATCCTGTTATAAATCAAAGGATAAAAGAAAAATATATAACATGATTAAAAACCCATTGACAAACTCAAATTTTAATTACTTATGTTAAAAACACTGTATAAAAGAGAAAACAGATGTTTACTTTCTAAATATAATGGAATATACCATGATTCAACAAATAGTATATCACAGAGGAAAACATTGAGTTATTCCTACTAAGACACAGAAAAAAAAAGAAATGTGTCAATGCAATAGACGTGAGAAACCACATAGAAGCGTAAAAATTAGGAGAAAAGAGTTACCTCTAGTTTCAGATGATATAAGAAAACACCTCAAAATTCTTAGAGATTCCGTGATAAAACTAAAAATTCAGTCATGCAATAAAAAAAATTAACCTTCAGAAATAAAAAATGTAACTACTATAAACCTCCTTTACAATAACAACAAAAAGTTAAAGTACATGCTATTATTTTTAATACAAAATGGAAAAAACTCTAAGAGGATGTAGCAGGAAATGAGGGTCAGGATACCAAGATCTGGAAGCAACACTTTATTAGTGCTACCATGGCCCAGAGGGATAATTCCCGAAGTCTGAGCCCTGAGTGCAGCAGGGCTTTTATTTTTATACAAAAGCAAGTTTGGGGTACATCAAGGCAAGGGAGTTCATGCAATTCTATTGGAGTGTGCATTCAACATTCCGTATATGGGTACAAGTTTGTCAACAGCCTAGTGACTTTTAGCTCATACAGGGATTGTTCTGTCCCAGCTGTTTTGTTTCCTGCTTCTGCTGCTGCTATGCAGTTGTTACAGGTACCTGTTAACTGCTGCAAGCCCCTATGCTTATATGTCAGTAAGTAGAGCTGCTGTGTGCCAATGTGTGAAATCACAGCCTGTCAGCTCTTAAACTGCTGAAATTTCCATTCTATTCTACCACAAGGAAACATTTAAGTCATTCTGAAAGATACAAAAGTAGATTTAAACAAATTAAAAGATACTTATTGGTTTGTATTTTGTCCCATTTCATGGTTTGCATTTGCTTTCCATGCTGACTAATAATACTGAACGTTTTCATGTGCATTATTGTTCATTTATCTTATTTGTAAAGAATCTGGTTAATTTTTTTTCAGTTTATTATTCAATTTTTGAGTTATTATTATTGAATTTTATGTAAATTTTATAGTAGATGAATCCTGTTTATGGAAACAAGTCCTCTATAAGATATGAGTACTGCAAATATCACATCCCTAATGTGTGACTTGTCTTTTCATATTCTCAGTGTTTTTCAAAGAAAAAATCTATTTGATTTTGATGCTCAATTTATTGCTTTTATTATATGTATATTCCTTTAAAAATCCTTTATATATTTTGAAGTTGCAGAAAACTTCCTTCTGTTAGGTTTTCCTATAATTTTTTTATGGTTTTAGGTTTTACAATTAGGCCTGTGATCCATTTTGACTAAAATTTTGTGGTTAGTTTATTTACTTTTATCAGCACTCAGTTGTTTTTTTATGCTGTCTAGACTTATTGTATTAATTATTGGGTGTGTAGGGTGTAGTGAGCTTATATAGCTACAATAGAGGTGTGGCAAAGCTGGGTGATTTAGTACTAAGTTTCAAAAAGAGAAACACCATGCAAAAATAATTAGAAGGCAATTGAAAAAAAAAAACTACAGGGAAAATTAGAACTACCACATATTAAAACACTAAAAAACTTGTAAATTAAAAAAAGGTGCTACTACTGCATCAAAAGGCAGGAAGTACAATGGAATATAACATCCAAAATATGATTGAACACATATAGAAATTAAGGGTTGTTTTAGTCAGCATTTTCACTGCTCCGACTTAAAGACCCAACCAGAACAATTTTCGGGCAGGAAAATTTTATTTGAGAGCTCAGAGTTTAAGAAGTCTTAGTCTATAGAAGAACAGCTTCATTCCTCAGGACTGGGGTGAGGCAGAACATCATGGTGGAAGGGTGTGGCAGAGGGAAGCAGCTCACATGGTGATCAGAAAGCAGAGAGAGGGTCTCCACTTGCCAGACACAAATATATACCCCTAACCACACTCCAATGCCCGCCTCCTCCAGCCACACCCTATCACTTCAGTTACCACTCAGCTAATCTGTATCAGGGACTTAATTAACTGATTGGATTAAGATTCTTACAACCCAATCATTTCTCCTCTGAACCTTCTTTCACTGTCTCACATGTGAGATTTTTGGGGTTACCTCACATCCAAAACATAACAAGTATAATATAAAGTAGCATCTAATATAGCTGGAAAGAGAAGGAATCTTTCATTTAGCAATGCTAACAATCTAAAATACCTATTCAGGAAAAGAATACATGATATCTATATCTGCACTTAGCAAAAGAATGAACTCCAACACTAAATTTTAAAATTGAAGTATTTAAAGTTAAAAAAAAAACAAATGCAAGGGGGTATTCCTCTATAACCTGGATGTGTGGAGAGGTTTTCTTAATCTTGCACAAAATCCCAACACATTTAAATTATTTTGTTTTACTACTGAATTTTTAAATATCACCAACAAGAAAAATAAAAGCACTACAAACTACTCTGCCTCTTTGGAGTATTTCAAGATAACTTCCCATCTCTACATGCTGATAGAATCTTCAAATGCTCTGACACACATTCTGTCCTTATTTTATACCTTATTTTATAGTTAGTTCAGTGGGAGATTAAAGTGCCAGTTGCTTAATCTCACCTGGAACCATCTAACCTACAACTGAACTACATATTTTATTTATATGAATATTTTATAGTAAGATATTAGAAACAATATTAATATTCATAGAAGGATTTTATTATAATTTCCAACTTTATTGAATTACAATAGAATTTAAATGACTATATTATCCATCCACAAAAAGAAGTTTCACTTTTAAATAATTTACATTACTTATACAGTCATTAAAATAAAATAAAATCCACATAGATAGGAGAAAATCTCTGAAAAGTAATGTAAGTAGAACAAATTAACTATTAAAATTTACTATTTAAATTCATAAATCAAAAACAGCAAAAGAGGAATAGCTTTGAATCATAATATAAAAAACAAAATTTCGAGCTCAAACTATCAGGCCAAAGAAAAATAATAACCTTGTCAATGAATATTATACTCTCCCAGATGGTTTTATTGTTTTTTTACTATTGTAGATTTTCAATGATCCTAAATCACTGACATAACTCTACCTTAAAAACTTGAAAATAATAAGAGCAAATGAAATCCAAAGAAGCAGAAGAAAGGAAATAATAAAGAACAGAGCATAAATAACTGAAATATAAATTAATAAATCAACAAGAGAAAATTCAGTTAACCCCAACTAAATAAAATTCAATCAAAATCAATCAGAAAAGAAAAACTTACTTTATTTTCTGAGATCAATAGAATCAATAAGTCTGTAGCAAGTTTGATTAGGAAAAAAGGGAACATAATTACCAATATCAGAAATTAATTGATAGAAATTAAGAAACTTGAATGGACATAAATGCCTCAAATTCCAGAACTTAAATATAAGTGGTAAATACACAAAACCCCACAAACTACCTAAGTTTACTCTAGAGAAAATTCATAACCTAGATTTTTCCTTTTATTTTATTTTATTTTTTAAAAATTGAATCAGAAAATCTTCACACAAGGGAAAATCCAGATGCAGATTTCTCTGATAAATGATATTAACCATTTAAGGAAGCAGAAATTTCAACTGTACATGAACACTTCAAGAACTTTCAGGGAGAGCAAATAACTCATTTAACTCATTTTATAATTTAACTCATTTTATAATGCTACCCCCCCCATTACTAAAAACCTGACAAAGATATCACATAATGGAAAACTGTAAACAAATATCCCTCTTGAATAGGTGCAAAATTCTAAACAAAACAAATCTCTTAGGAAGATAACATATCATGTCAAAGTAGGGATGTTCCAAGATTTTAACAATGTTATAACTTTTGATAATCAATGTAATCAATGATATTTTTAAAAATAAAACATATTTCAGTAATTTAGAAGAAACATTGACAAAATACAACCTTATTTTCTCATTTAAAAAAATCCAAAATTCGCAACAAACCAGGAATAAAAGAGAAATTTCTAAATATGATAAAAAAAATCTATGATAAACTTACATCAGACTTGTGAATGACTGAATGATTTCCTTCTAAGATCAATGTCAAAACGGTATGGCCTTATCACTTCTATTCAATATTGTATTGTAAGTTTCAGGTGCTATAATAAGGAAAAAGAAAAATGACACTGAAAGGAAGTAAAGCTGTCTGTAGAAAATTTAGCAAAGCCTCAGAACATCTACTATGGTGTATATATTTAGTAAGAGTTTCAGGTAAAGTATTTTTACTTTAATGTGTTTCTATATAATAACAGTGAGCAAAATAAAATTGAAATAAAAATAAGTTAATAGAGAATCAAGCAAGTGAGTAATAAGATATACCTTAAAAAATTCTTTAAAGAATCTCTACACTAAAAAATGGAAACTAAAATGTATTGCTAAGGGGAGACCTAAATAAATATTACAGCATTTCTAACCAGGTGTCTGGGTTAGAAATCTCATTATTCAAATGATGACAACTCTTTTCAAGTTTATCTTTACATTCAAAGCAATAAGGAATTATTCATCAGACTGTGTGTATGTGTATGCGTGTGTGTGTAAAAGTTGACATCCTGATCCTAAAATATTAATGGAAAAACAAAAGAACTAATATAATCACAACATGGAAAAGATGAAAAATAAAGAGAAACAAAATCCAATATCAAGACTTATTATAGGCTCTATGATCCTCCCGATTTGACAGACAGCCACATCCTCTATTCTCTTGCAGTGCTAGCCATGACCCTGAGACATGATAGTGAATTTCAGAGTGAGCAGATTTGGCCGTACTCGATGCCTGGTCACCAGGGCTGCTTTCAATGCTGATAGAGTCTTCAAATGCTCTGACACACATTCTGTCCTTATTTTATAAAGTGGATCTTGTTGCTATCAATGACCCCTTCATTGGCCTCAAATACATGGTCTACATGCTCCAGTATGATTTTACCCAGGGTAAATTCAATGGCACAGTCAATGCTGAGAATGGGAAGCTTGTCATCAATGGAAAATCCACCTCTATCTTCCAGAAGTAAGATCCCACCAATATCAAATATTGATATTTTATGCTGGTGCTGAATATGTGTGGAGTTCACTGGTGTCTTCATTAAACATGAAGAAAGCTGGAGCTCATCTGAGGAGTGGTGCCACAAAGGTCATCTCTGTCCCTTTTGCGATGCCCCATGTTTGTGATGGGTGTGAGCCATGAGAAGTATGACAACTCCCCCAAGATTGTCAGCAATGCCTCCTATGCCACCAAATGCTTAGCTACCCCAGGCCAAGGCCATCCATGATAACTTTAGCATTGTGGAAGGACTCATGACCACAATCTGTGCCATCACTGCTACTCAGAATACTGTGGATGATCCCTTTGAGAAACTGTGGCATGATGGATTTGGGACTGCCTAGAAGAATATCATCCCTGCATCCACTGACTCTGCCAAGGCTGTGGGCCAGGTCATCCCTGAACTGAATGGGAAGCTCTCTGGCATGGCTTTCCGTATGCCCAATCCCAACATGTCATTTGTGAATCTGACCAAATATGATGACATCAAGAAGGTGGTGAATCAGTCATAGAGGGCATCTGGGGCTACATGGAGGACCAGGTCATCTCCTAAAACTTTAACAGTGATACTCACTCTCCCACCTTTGATGCTGGGGCTAGCATTGCCCTCAACCACCACTTTGTCAAGCTCATTTCCTGGTATGAAAATGAATTTGGCTACAGCAACAGGGTGGTGGATCTTATGGTCCACATGGCCTCCAAGGAGCAAGAGCCTCTAGATCACCTGTCCCGGAAAGAACACAGAGGAAGAGAGAAGCCCTCAGCTGCCGAAGAGTCCCTGCCCCTAACTCAGTCCCTCAACACACTGAAAATCTCCCCTCTTCCCAATTTCCATCCCAGACCCCCTGAAGATGGGGAGGAGCTTAGGAAGCCCTACTGTCACATACCATCCATATAATTCACTGCACCCCTCCTCCAAAAAAGACATTATAAAAATGCTATAATATACAGAAAAAGATACGAGTATTTATGAAAATATTTTTTGGATAACAATGAAAAGACATTCAGTGAAAAAAGGCTTTACATCAAAGAGTATGAAAACAAATAAGATTATACACAAATTGAACTTGAATATGCACTTCATAGCATATACACAATAGGTCCTATACCCAAATGTATAACCTGAACTTGTGAAAACTCTAGAAGATATTTAAGTCAATTTTTGTTACCTGGTTTTAGGCAAAGCTGTGTAGGATATAAATAATCTATACAAAAATATATTGATAGACTGAAATTTACTTCTCAACAGAAGGTAAAAAGAATTTAAAAAATGCATAGACAGGGAGAAAATATTTCAAACCAGTTATCTCATGAGTGACTTTATATAGAGAGAATATATAAAGATATTAAGAGCTTTCAAAATAATAGTAAGAAAAAAAGAGATGCAAAATATTTGAACAGACATTTTCACTGAAAAAGATCCATATAACATTAAGAAAAGAAGCTTAGCATCATTAATCATAAGGAAGATGCAAGTTAAATCACAATGAAACACCACTAACTATTATATGGAGGAGTTAAGCATAATAATAATAAGTGTGACCACAACAAATGTTTCAAAAATAATGTAGGAATTGACATCCTGAAAAATTGTTATACAGAATGTAAAATGGTGTAGCCACTTTGGAAAAACAGTTTTCAGTTTCTAAATCAATAAATGCATACCTAATACATGGTCCAGGTATTCCACTCTGATGTGCTTATCCATGAGAAATAAAAGCATATAAACCTATGCTGTCACAATGACTGGTACACCACCCTTTATCTGGAAAAAAACCAATGTCCAGCACCAGATGAATGAATTTGGTGTACTCATACCATGGAATGCTACTGCAATAATAGTAGATATTATTACATGTAACAACATGGACAAAATTAAAAATAACTATGCTGGGTAAAATAAGCCCCATACAAAAGAGTGATTACTATATGATTTAATTTGTATGAAATTCTTGAAAATGAAAACAAATTTATAGCAACAGAAAGCATCCAGTGGTACATTAATGAGGAGCATGAGTAAACATTTAAGGATGATGGATATATTCACCGAATTGACTGTAGTGATGGCATTGTGAGTGTGTACATGTCAACACTTATCTAATTGTATATGTTTAATGTATACAATTTGTACACATTTAATTTGTCTGTTATGCCTCAATAAAGCTATTAAAATAAGATAGAAATGAAGAAGGAGTATAGGAGCTGAGTTTGATCAGTTTTTAAGTTGTTATTCTTATTTTTACATGGAATATTGAGAAATAGGTGGGATGCATGGACAGAGACGTTATCCCATGAGTTCCTCTATGGGAAAGCATGGGCCCTGCCAATGGAGTTTCCCTTTTGGCAGTGGAGGCTGGAAGAGGAACAGCAGGAAACTTAGGCCTTGAGTGGATGAGGTTGTTTGGCATGATCCTTACCTACCCTGTAAGTCATTCCCACAAGAAATCAGTTATCACACTGGACATAACATCTGTAAGTGGAGTAGGAGGAAATGGGGAGCAGAAGAGAATTAGTTAGGCTGCCTTCTAGGAGCATGCCCATGATTCAGTCTCTTTGAGATTAAGGAAAATCTATCACCTATGAAATTAAATTTTTTAAAGGTCAAATTGCTTGTGTATTTTGCTAGGATATATATTCCTTTCTGAAAACAACCTCCCTGGCCTACTATGAACTTATTATTTTGCTATTTATGTCTGCTTTTAAGTTTTTATAAAGGTTCATTAATTTGGGAATTAATTGATTCCCCAATTAATCTTCACAAGAAAGATACACAGCAGAACAATAAAAGGGAGAGGACCCATGAGGAGACTTCAAATTAGCAAAGTATATACCTAGTTTTTGAATTTTTCCTATGATTAATTGCTAAATTACTATTGTGTTAAGCCTAATCTGGTAAGACTTAACATTGAATGTTACAAAGCTAGTTATGTGAGACAGAAGGTGATGAATGCAGACTTACCCCAAATAAAGGAAAAAATATATACTCCAGATTTTCTCAATAAGGAATGAAATAGAATGTGCAAATTTAACTCAGAAGAATATTTTTAAGTAAACATGTCCAGGCTTATCAAGGACCAATGATTCCTTATATTTTGGCATAGTTTGCTCAAGAAATAAGTGTGTGTGTGTGTGTGTGTGTGTGTGTGTGTGTGTGTTTGCACATACTTCATAAAATGGGCAACTGTTAGAGGAAATGGGAAAAGGGAAAATTATTGAATGTTAATTTTAAGAAACAGGGAAGTTAGTTTTAAGAAAAAGAAGAGGTCAAGTGGCCACCATGATCCTTAGTGGTTATGTCCACTAACTCTGGGGTAGGCCACATCTCTTTCTCATTACTTTGCTCAGAACATATTTTACATCCTTATTCCTTAAGCTGTAGATCAAAGGATTCAGCATAGGGATCACCGCGGTATAGAACACAGAGGCCACCTTCTCCTGGACCCTGCTGTGGCTGGATGTTGGCTTGAAATACATAAACATGATGGATCCGTAGAAGACCCCAACAGCTGTCAAATGAGAGCCACAGGTACTAAAAGCTTTGGACCTGCTCTCACTTGAGGGTATTCGAAGAATGTTGGTGAGTATAAAGGTATAAGAGATGGCTATGGGCCCAGTTGTTGCCAGCACATTAAATCCACCTATAAGTGTCACCAGAAGCTCATTAAAATAGGTGCTAGAGCAGGAAAGCTGTAGGAGGGGAATTATGTCACAGAAGTAATGGTGGATGACATTCTCCCCGTGGAAGGAAAGCCTGATCATGGAGGAAGTGTGGGCTACAGCTCCAAGAGCTGCCATGATATAGACCCCTGTTACCAGTATGCTGCATGCCTTTTGGGACATGGTGACACTGTAGATCAGTGGATTACAGATAGCTGCATATCTATCATATGCCATGGCTGCCAGCATATAGCCCTCAGCAATAGCAAACGTGCAATAGAAAAAGAGCTGTGTCATACATCCAGAATAGGAGATAACATTTTGTTCCCATATAAAGTTTCCTAACAGTTTAGGGGTAATAACTGAGGAATAGACGAGATCTATGAATGACAAATTACCAAGAAAAAAGTACATGGGAGTTTGGAGCTTGGAATCAACAGTAATTAGGAGGATCATACCCAGGTTTCCCACTACAGTGATCCCATAGACTACTAGAAACAGGAGAAAAAGGGGCAGTTTGAGTTCTGGTTGGTCTGTTAATCCCTGGAGGACAAATTCAGTCATGGTGGAAAAATTGCATCTGATCATTTCCTCTAGGAAACAGGGTATAAACCTAAGGAAAAAAAAAAAAAAAGAAACCTTAGAAAGTAAGAAAGCTCTGTTCCCATGGTGGGAAGTTGTTTTATTACGAGTGTGACAAAAGAAAAGAAATCCTGATCATCAAATGAGAACAGTTTAATGGCTGTAAATAACAAAAGAAGAGGATTACATATTTTTTCATGTCAGATTTGAGTTTCTTTTAGTCAAGGAATATTATAAGGTGTATAGAAACAAAGAGCAAGTACTATATGATCTTAAAATGATTAGAAAGTATCTGAACAGTTCAAGGCTGCCCCATTTTTAACCTCAGAGACCACCCTAGTGTCTACTATGAATGGGTACTCCACAGTTACAGCTGGGCTGGAAATCCATCTGACCTCTGCATGGCTAATGCCTGCTGGGATGTTCCCTGCTGCTAACACCAAGGTTCAATCTAGTGCTAAGAAAGTAACTTCTGGGGCTGGGGTTGTGGTTTAGCAGTAGAGCTCTTACCTCCCATGTGCAAGGGCCTGGGTTGGATCCCCAGCACCACATAAAAATAAACAAATAAAATAAAGGTACTGTGTCCAACTACAAATAAAAAATAAATATTTTTTAAAATTAAAGTAACTTCTGGGCTAGTAACAGCCTGCGTGTGCATTAGGTAGTTGTTTACTGTGGAATAAACAAGAATTGGGGAGAAAATGCATGTTTTAGGGTCACAATTCAAGGTCACAGAGGGAAGCACGGTTACTTTGATGCTTCATGTTAAGGTTTTAAAGTTGATTCTGAAGTTCTGTTATTCAAATAAGAGAGTCTGTTGTCAGGCAATTTTACTTCTAGAGGAGCTTTGGGATATATTGTGGACACATCTTAGGACTTTGATGAAATAATGGGAAAGAGAAGAACCATCTTTCTGTGCTTCTATCCACTGCATGTCACAGGCAAGAGTAAATTTGTTTCCTCCAACTCCAGTTGTATTGGGTGAACTAATTTCCACATGTATTTGATCTAACTAGCTTATTGAACTACAAATTTGCAATTTTCCATAAGTAACTCTATTTTACAATGAAAACTTTAAGGAAATGTGGCTTTTCCTAAGTGTACACTTACCTGAATGCTGTAAGGAGTAGAATTGTTGCTCCAACTTGGTTTGTTTGTTCTCTTTCAGTGTGAAATGAATTCACACAGTTGGCTTTATGGAAAATATGCCCCATCCAGTGCCTTGCTGATCTTGTTGGAGTGTAAATGATGAACACTGAAAATCAAATGGACATTATTGAAAATGAGAAAAAATAGAGCATCTTCTGGCCATCTCAATGCTTACCTCATGCTCCAGCTGTGTCACCAACTCACTGTATGACTTTGGGAAAGTAACTTCACCTTTGCTCTTCTGTGAAAGAATGAATTTGGGATGAGGCTTTCCATAGTGTACTGGATCTCTGAAATTTAATGACACTGGGTAAGCAAATACAAGATTCCCTTTCACCCCCATAACACAAACAGCCTTTTCTAAGCAAGGGAATATTTTGACTCATTGTTTGTGGATGTTTGGTCTCCAAGGAAATGGATGACAAGAATATTCTCTGAGGACCACAAGATCCACGCAAGGTGATGAAATTCTCCTGAGAACCAGAAACACGATAAAGTCTATTTGCTCTTAAATTGATGATGTGCACAGAATGTTGGCATTTCAAGTGAATGCAATTACATTTTTGATATTACTTTTTGGAAGAAAACAATGTATGTGAAAGATGATAATAGTTCCCACCTGAGATGGTTGTAGGATTACCATAAGCAGTTTAGCTAGGAGAGTCGCACTTCAAAAAAGCAAGTGTCTCTGACCTCATGACTGAGCTCCAAAAAGAGCATAGTAAACCTGACTTTTAGATTTTTAAATCTATGTGTTGTAATTAAGGTTAATTAAGATTTATATTCCTGGGACAGTAATTATGCTACCAGTATCAATGATGAGCCACTTGCGTTACAACTAGTGTTCTGTGATTTGAATGAATATTCCATATGTATTTTTATTTATAGGAAGAGCTTTAGTGCTGGGTTTCTGTTCTCTCGACTAAAAGGCTCAGGGGTCACTCTAGTTAAACTGGGCTAACTGGGCTGCACATAATAACCACAGGAGACACAAATACCTTTTTCTTTGGGGTTGCTGTGACGGCTCCTCTGACCTTAAGGGTCTGCGGAAAGAGAGAGAGAGAGCACGTGCTACCCCTTTTATTGAGGAGAAGCTATTCAAATGAGGCAAGGGGTCAGGTTTCAGGGGGCTGAGTCTATCTTCATGATGTCCACTGTCAGCAGGTTGACTGACACCGGGTAGGCCACACCCAAGGGCACAGTAAGAGGAGGGGACACACACAAGGCACTTCCATGGAAGATTCTATCCTAAACAGGGCAAGGGGTTATATTACAAAGGAACAGGTGAGCATAGCTTCACCCATGGGGCTGTAGCAAGACACACCCATTTCTGTGACTGAGCACCTCAGCACCCAGCTGGGGAGTGTAACTCAGTCACCCGTAAGGTTGGCCTCCCACACTTTAGGATATATTGTGGATTTATTATGACTAGCAAACACAATATTGAAGGGAAAGAATAGTCAGAGACTGGAAGTATCTGACTTCAAAATTAATGCAAAGCATTAATACTCAAGAAGGTAACATAAAAAGAATAGACGAAGAGATGAGCAGGACAGAGAGCCCAGACATAGACCCTCATAGATATAATCAATTGATTGTGGATAAAGGAGCAAAAACAATTTAATGGAGAAGGACAGTCTTTTCTAACAAATGATACTGGAACAATTGCACAATACATATAAAAAAATTAATCTAGACACAGGTCTCACATGTCTCACAAAAATCAAATCAAATGAATTAAAATCTAAATGCAAAATCATAAACTCCTAGGAAAATGACCTAGAGAAATGTCTGGGTGACCTTGAGTTTGATGATAACTTTTAGACACAACACTAGATACATAATATATTAAAGAGTTAAAGAAAAATAAGTCAAAATTTATTAAAACTAAAAACTTTTGCTTTGTAAAAGGTTTTTTTTTTTGCATGTGTGTGGATAACTGCATTACTTTTTATTATTTAGTTTTGTTATTTCTTTTTTTAATTGATTTTTTTAAATAAATGACAGCAGAATGCATTACCAAAAGGCATTATTTAAAAGAAGAAAAAGGTAAGCTTCAGACTGGAGGAAAAGTCTGCAAAATGCATATCTAATAAAGTGTCAATATCCTAAATTTACATAGAACTATTAAAAAATCAACAAATACTTCAATTTAAAAATGGGAAAAACGTCTGAATGAACATTTTACCAAAAAGAAGATAAAGGGCTGGGAAGTAATCTTATGAAAAAATATTTAAGGTAAGTTATCATAAAATTGTAAATCATTCTGTAGGCTCTCTATTCACCTCACTGATTATATCTTTTGCTGAGAGAAAGCCTTTTAGTTTGAATCCATCTCATTTATTGATTCTTGATTTTAATTCTTTGCCTTTAGGAGTTGTATTAAGAAAGTTGGGGCCTAATCCAACATGATGGAGATTAGGGCCTACTTTTTCTTCTGTTAGACTCTGGTTTTAATTTTTTTTTCAGAATAAAATTGTATTCGAACTAAGGTTAATTTTTAAGCTTGTAAAAAAACATCAGTGATGGTTAAGTAAGATCTTAATTCTTTTTTTTCCCAACATTTTTAAAAATTATTATTATTTTTTAAATACACTCCAACAGTGGAAGGCATTATAATCCTTATTACACATATAGAGCACAATTTTTTTGTATTTCTGTATATAAAGTATGTTCATGTCAATTTATGCCATTATACATGTACTTTTTTGCATTACACTTCTTAATACACATATATACCACAATTTTTCATAATTCTGTTGGTATATAAGGTATGTTGACTCTGGTTTAATTTCTAGGTTCTTGATCCGCTTTGAGTTGAGTGTTGTGCATTGTGAGAGATACAGGTTTAATTTCATTTTGCTACGTGTGGATTTCCAGTTTTCCTAGCACCATTTGTTGAAGAGACTCTCTTTGCTCCAATGTACATTTTTGGTGCCTTTGTCTAGTAGAAGATAACTGAAATTATGTGGGTTAGTTTCTGTGTCCTCATTCTGTACCATTGGTCTACAGGTCTATTTTGGTGTCAATACCATGCTATTTTTGTTACTATTGCTTTGTAGTAAAATTTTAGATCTGGAATAGTAATGCTACCAGCTTCACTCTTCTTGCTAAGGATTGCTTTGGCTATTCTGGGTCTCTTATTATTCCAGACGAATTTCATGACTGATTTTTCTATTTCTGTAAGAAATGCCATTGGGATTTTGGTTGGGATTGCATTGAATCTGTATAGTGCTTAATACTTACAACAACATCTGCTGCTTGGCGTAATACATCATGATTCAATTTGAAAATATTTTTAGTTATTAAAAAATTATAAATCAAAGCAAATTAAAATGTCTGAAATTCAAAATACTGACAACACCAAACACTGTTGAAGTTGTGAAACAACAGGATTGCTCATTCATTACTGGTGGGAATGCACAAAGGTGCAGCTTGTCAGGTTTTTACAAAACCAAACATACTCTTACCATGTGACTGAACAATCAAGCACCTTGCTATTTACCATGATGAACTGAAAATAAGTGTTTACACAGAAAATGCATGTGTGTCGAGGCTTTATTCATTATTATCAATAGTTGAAGGTAAAGGAAAAGTGAATCAATAAACAATGTGCAGTGAGTCCAGACAAGGGGATATTATTAGTTGATTTTTAGAAATGAGCTACCAAACCACAATAAGACATGGAAGAAGCTTAAGAGCACATTTCTAAGTGAAAAAAAAGTAACTGAGGAAAAGCTTACATGTATTTTAATTTCAACTATGGGTCATTTTGGAAAAAAAGTTCAACTATGAAGACAGCAAAAAGATTAGTGGTTGCCAACAACTTGGGTGGAAGGAAGAGAGATGGATAGATTAGCACAGGCAAATGAGGCAAATTTGTGTGGTATTGTAATGGCAGATACATGCAATTGTAGACTTGTCAAAATGTGTAGAATGTAGAACATAAAGAGTGAACCCTAATGTAAATGATCAGCTTTAGTTAGTAGTAATGTAACCATATTCACTCATCAGTTTAAAGGAAAATACCATGAAAAATATTACTAAAAGGGGAAACTACACTGGTTGTTGGAGGAGGTCAGAAGTGCTATGTAATATCTCTGTATTCTTTGCTCTGAAAACCAAAATTTTCTTGGAATTATACCTCTCTCTTTATTTCCCCTCCGTGTTTTGTATGTTTCTTTCATTTATTCATCCAGGACACTAAGGGACATTTCAGCACTAGGGATTCTCTTCTTCAACTTATTTAGATTGTTTTCATTCCATGAGATTTTTAAAAATATATTTTTAGTTGTTAATGGACCTTTAATTAATTTATTTATATGTAGTGCTGAGAATCAAACCCAGTGCCTCACACATGCTAGACAAGTGCTCTACCACCGGCCACAACCGCAGCCCCTCCATGAGATCTTTATCTTAATGATTTACTTAATATTCAGTGGGGTAAAATTTTGGGAGCTAATACAGAATTTGTGTACAACATGACAGATTTCTTGGCTTATCAATCTGAAAAACAAAAGAAAATGCAGCAACAACAATTATCACTTCCCAAGTAAATTACAATTAAAATCAGTGAAGTGGAGAGAAGCCATCCTATTCTCTGTTGTTACACAGGATCACAGAAACAACAATCAGGAGAATCCCTACAGGCTTGTAAGTTCTCAATATGTGAATAAAGGGGAACCTAGCCTTTCCTTATGAGCCATACCATGGAAAATGTTCCTCTTTCAACAGCTAGAGTCTAAGGAAAGGGAGGAAAAAGCACAAATGGAGGAGAGTGTGGTCCGCTCATATGGAGGTGTATGTTACTGGGGCCTTTGATCAGCACTGACCAATCGACCATTCACCATTAGATACCCAAAGGGCTGTTGGGAGATAGGATCAGAGAGGGAACTTTGAGATCCACTGAAGGGTAGCCTCAGCCAGGACCTTACAATTGTTCTCCAACTTTGCCTAAATCTTTGCATCCAAAGACAGAACAGGATGAGGGGCCACTGTTTGCTGCATCAGATATGCTCCAAGTCAGGATAGAAAATTAGAAATTGGCCTTTGCAGATCCCATCATGCCTGACTCTCAGCACAGGTGATTAGGAGCCACAAAAATTTGTGATGCCTTTCATTGAAGACTTGAGGCTGGCAGCCATGTTAATTATGTTTAAGGGGCTGATGGGTGCCCAGAATTGTCCTCCACAATGAAAGAGCCAGAAAGATGCATGGTGCAGGATATCTTACTATGCAGTTTTACACTCTTTAGGAATTTCATTTCTTAGGATTGGTCTTGCATATCAGAGCTTGAATGGACTAAGCGCTAGTGTCCCTGAAGTGTTTCTAATTCTGAGTAGGGTCAAAGAGAGCACTTTGGGCAAAGGGTAGTGGGTTTTCTGAGTTAATTTTTCCTGATGTCTCTTTAAGATATCATTAACCTTCTCTACCTTTCCCAAGGATTGAGATTTTCCTGTTCAATAGAGATGGTCCCTGGAGAGCCCCTTTCTGATACTGTTCCACTGGAGATCAGGTCTATGTTCCCTAGAGTTAAAAAATGAATGCTGAGAGAATGGCTGAGGCATGCATAGCTGGCAAGTTTATTCAAGAAAATAATAGAGACAGACTTCTCTGAAGAGAAGGGGATCCAGAGCTAGGTGTCTGTAGAAGGGGGCACAACTTGCTTTCTTATAGCCCCCAGAAATTTTTTCATTAATCATTATCTTTCATTGCCTTTCCTTCCTTCCTCATATATGTGATTAGAAGCATGAGTGCAGAGGATCCTTGTTAGCAAGCTTTGTTCTCTCTTTGATAAGCAGCCATCATCCTCTCAACCCCCAACATTCATTACCTACACTGACTGCCTGACTTTTACCCCTGTCTCAGTTGATAAGGGCATGAGAACACTTTAAAGAAAGGGATTGCAGATGGCAACATAGCAATTGTAATTCATTGTAACCAACATGTGACACTCTGAGATAGAAGAAATGAGAAAGAAGTAGAGCTGAGTCATGCATTTGTGATAGGAGATAATGTTTTTCCCCCACAGAGCCAGCCTTGTCGGATGGAAATGATTTTTAACATCCTATAACTAATTTCTAGAAGGAGTTAACAGATATATTATCACTATCAGTCATTTCTATCTTCATTTAATGTCAAAAAGTAAGGATTTGTGCATAAAATCTTCAAATTGTCAAATATTGTTAAGATGAAGCATCATTTATAGAAACCACTGTGCATATCACCAGGTGGAGTGGCTCATAGTTAGCTCTTTTGCCATTCTTTCACTAAGTGCCTTTGCTTTTCTTCAAGGGAAGCAGAATGGCCAGTGAGTAGTTAAATTGATATGCCTCAAGATGAAAGTGCTGAATCATTTACTATTTGTTATTAAATCGTTTACTAACTAAAATCACTGGGCAGGTTAAATGACCTATTTGTTTTATGATTTTCAAATGTGCAAGAAATAGCAATATTACTAGCTAATTATTGTCAAAACTAAGAAAGTGAGCATAATCATTATTATGTTAGTGCCTGTTAATATTCTACCAATGGGAAAATAAGTAATCATGAATTATTTTGAATTAAAAAAGAGCCATAATCTTATTATGTTAGTTTTGCCTTTCTTTTATCTAACTTACTGTAAGTTAGAAGTGAGTATAACTAATTTAAGTGGCTGAGTTACAAATTCAGTACTCTTTTCTGTTGAATTAGGAAACAGAATTACAAATTCAATACTCTTTTCTGTTGAATAGATGATTTAAGTAGAACATGAAGTCTGTCTCTATTACTTTCTTGAATAAACTTGCTGGCTATGCTTGCCTCAGCCATTCTCTCAGCATTCATTCTTTGACTCCAGGGAACACAGATCTGATCTCCAGTGGAACAGTATCAGAAAGGGGCTCTCCATAGACCATCTCCATTGAGCAGAAAAACCTCAATTCTTGGTAAAGGAAAAGAAGGCTAATAATATCTTAAAGAGACACATAATAGGAAACAAAATTACAAATTCAGTACTCTTTTCTGTGAATAGATGATTTAAGTATAACATATCAATTAACACTCCAAATTGATTATAGTTGAAGTATAAAATATAGAAACATATACTAATACATTTTTTCACCAAAATATAATGTAAAACTAATCAGATATGTAAACATCTGAAAGATACTAAAGCAAATCTTTGAGATCTTGGAGTAGTTTAAGATTTAGTAGAAAGACTATGTATGCACACACAAAATAAATAAACAAAACCTCATAAACATAGTTCAATTGAATTTTAGCAAAATTAAAGATGCCATTAAGAAAATGAAATACAAGCTTAAGATAATACATATGTATGGAAAAAGAATTTTATCTAAAATATGTAAAAGTATATTCATTTGGAGGGAGAAACACAACAGACAGATTGTCATAAAAAAGAATTTAAAAAACTTTTTGTAGTTGTAGATAGGCAGAATGGCTTTATTTTATTTATTTATTTATTTATTTATTTATTTTATATGTGGTACTGAGGATCGAATGCAGTACCTCACGCATGCTAAGCAAGCACTCTGCCACTGAGCTACAGCCCCAACCCATAAAAAAAGAATTTAAAAAAAATGATTGTAATGATGATCAATGAATTCCAAGAGAGTACAGAAAAAGACACTGAATTAATTAAGGAAGTCAGTATAGTATATGAATGAGAAATTTGATAAAGAGTGAGAGACTGGAAAAGAAACAAAGAAATCTTAGAAATAAAAGACAGAATAAATAAAATAAAATATTCAGTTCAAATTCTAATAGAGTAGACCAGGCTGAAGACAAACTCACAGCTTAAAGAGAAAGTTGCCAGTCTTGACCATTCAGACATTATTAAAGAAAATAAGTAATTATGATCAGAATATACAAAAACTCTGGGACAACATTTAGTCACCCAATTTAAGACTCCCTAGAATTAAAAATTGTTGCAGACTATTGGCATGGATAAATTCTTCAGGGAGAAAATAACAGAAATTTTCCCCAACCTTCAGAATAAGATGAGCATCTAGATACAGAAAGCATTCAGAACCCCAACAGACAAGGTCAACAACAACAACAACAACAACAACAACAAAACCTCTAAACACCTAACACATAGAACAAGGATATAATTCTAAAAGCTTTAAGAGTAAAGCATATTAGGTCACCTTAAGAGGCAAATTAATCATAATTACTTCTGATTTTGCAACACAAACTCTAAAAGCCAGGGTGTCTTGGAATGATGTTTTCCATGTCCTGAAAGAAAATAGCTGTCAATCAAGATTGCTATATCTAGCAAAACTATCCTTCAAAATTGGAGAGAAAATAAAAACCTTCCAAGTGTAGCAGAAAGTAAAAGAATTAATGACTTGTAAACTAATACAATAGAACTTGCCCAAAGAAATACTCCGCATAGAAAAAAAAAAAATAAAAAGCAAATCCCAGAGCTCACAAATGCACAAATGTCAGTGGAAGTGTAGTGAAGACAATGAGAAACAGAACCAAAATAAACATTCAAAATAAATCAAAATAGCAGAGAGTAATAAAGATATTTCTATAATATCATTGAATGTAAATGGTCTCAACTCTCCAATCAAAAGATATAGACTGGAATACTGAATTAGAAAATAATATCTAACTATATGATGCTTTCAAGAAAATAATATCTAACTATATGATGCTTTCAAGACACTCATTTTATAAGTAATGACAGACATGGACTGAAAGTGAAAGAATGGAAATTGATATAGCATGTAAATGGAGTCCACAAACAAGCAGGAATATGTACTCTCATATCCAAAAATGCAGACTTTAAGCCAAAATTAGTCAGAAGAGACAAAGGAGGTCACTTCATACTGGTAAAGGGAATGATACAAGAAGAAGATATAATGATAGCAAATATTTATGCCCCTAACATTGGTGCACCTAATTACATAAAAGAGACTCTAGTAGAAGACTAAAGTAGACGCTAGCACAATAATACTGATAGTGATTTTAGCACACATCTCCCACCATTTGGTAAAGTCATCTATACATAAATTAAGTCAAGATTCTTTGAACCTGAAAAATATAAATCAAATGGACTCAAGAGACATTTGCAGAGTATTTTAGCCAATAAAAGCTGAATATACTTTCTTCTTAGTGAATCCTGAAACGTTCTCCAAAATAGACCATATTTTAGGTCACAAAGCAACTCTTAGAAAATACCAAAAAATCATGTAATTATTTGCATCTTGTAAGGTCATAACAGTTTAAGATTATAAATCAACTTCATAGAACCCTGAAGATACTATAAATACATCTGGAAATTGAACTTTTGAATGATAAAGGCATGACAGAAAAAAATAAGGGAGAAAATTTTAAAAATGATATTATAGAAAGATCTTTATTACTCTCTGCCATTTTGATTTATTTTTAATGTTTAGTTTGGTCCTTTTCTCACTGGCTTCACAATAGATGCAGAGAACACCTTTGGGCAATTGTGGCTTAATTTTTTCCAGCACATTCTGATAGGTGCACACATGTTTCCCTAGATATTTTCTCTTAGAGACAGGAAGATGGAGATTTTAAACAGTGTTCTGCCCCACTGGTAAGGCTAAGTACAAGGGCAAGAAACCCAGGGGCTGACCTGTGGAAAGGCCAAGTGAGCACTTGGTCTGTAGAGGAGTTTCTAGAGTGAAAGTGAAAAGCTCATGTTGCAAATTTCAAGTGAAACACCCTCAATGCAAGCTGGGTCTTTGCTTGCACAGGACTAAAAAATGTGCCTCACTTCTGCTGAAATGAGAGGCAGTCAGAAAATATGACATGGGAAACTGTGAGATTCTTGCATGATCATCAATAAATATCTCTTTCCTATGGAACTTACGGTTCATTGAAACCAGGAAAATATAAAGAGTAAATATTTAAATGATCATATGATAATCATAAGCAGGATAGTCTAAAAGGAAATAGCCATTTCTCCTAGAAAAAACGTAGAGGGACTATAAGGAAAAGCAATTTAGATTGATTTTCAAAGATGATTTTCCTGAGGAAGTAGTTTTAAATACCTATATCCCTGAGAGACAGGTTTTTAAGACAGATTCTGGTACTTTTTTTTTTTTGTTTTACTGATTATCTTCTGATACACTAGTCATAGTAAATAAGCCAATAGCTTCAAGTGGTAGAAATAGGTTGATAGTAGGATCCACCTAGGCTCAAATACAGAGTCCACAACCAATTAAGCATTTGCCAATCATTTTAGTGTGCTTAATTTGATATGTGACATAATTTTAGAGTTTCTGCAGACAGCCCTCTAGAATGATGGTCTATCTTCCCTTCAACTAAAAGTGTGAACAAACCATAGATTGGATAACCAAGAGTCTGAGAATAGTCATGTGTAGATAAAGTAGGCTACATTATCTTTAATATGAGCAAAGTAACATATCTAACCTCACCTCAAAAAAGAACAAAGCATCTTCTGGCTATAGTAATATAGGTTACTGTATATAATAATATGATATACTTTCTCTTTTAGCAATTTTATTATTGTATATTTTATATATTATTAAATTATGAAATAATTTTCTTGATGGTAGTGTAGGCAGAATTGTGTTCTGTTCTGGGCATGAAGAATTGCTGGGTTATTCCAGTTATCATTCTATCACCAGGTTCACTAGCCTGACCAATCAGGTGTAAAATATACTTTTTTTTCCTTTTACCTCCCTGTGTCATGTACTTGAAAATCAAGAAAAAATATGTAGCAGTAGCAGTGGTGTCCCAGAGCAGGAAGACTCAGTGCTGTTCCAGAGTGTCACAGGCCAGAGTAATGATTCTGACATTTGGGAAAAAAAGCTTATGATAAAGCTGTGGCTTCCTTCAAGCATGCTGGAATAATGGTGACATTCGTGAAACTTCGGATAAACTAAAGGGCAAATCTAGGTGAAAACCTCTTAAGAAGAATAAAAGCCAGAAGATTGTTTCGACTTCCTTGATAATAAACAGTGGAAAGCTGGTGACAAGTGTTCTGCCATTTGGTCAGAAGATGGCTATATTTACCCAGCTACCATTGCTTCAGTTGATTTTTAAGAGAGAAAACTGTATCGTGATTTACACTGGATATGGAAATAGAGAAAAATCTGTCTGATCTGCTTTCCTCAACCTCTGAAGTAGCTAATAATATAGAACAGAAAGCTCAGGAGAATGAAAATGAAAGTCAAGTTTCTGAAGATGAAAGTGAAAACTCCTCTAGGTCTCCTGGTGGAAATAAATCAAATAAAATCAAGTCAAAAGCAATTCCATGGAACTATTTCCTTCTTCCACTACTACCAATGCCAGGGTCAGGATCGGGACCAGGAAAGCCAGGCCTAAAATTCAGTAGCCCACCACCACCTTCACCACCACTTCATGTTGGTTACCTACATTTTCTTCAGGCCCATCAATAATTCTCCATCCCGTCCCCACCTCCGATATGTCCAGATGTCTCTTGATGATTCTGGTGCTTTGGGAACTATATTACTCTCTTGGTAAATGAGTGGCTATCATATTGGCTATTACATGGGGTCTCAGACAAAGTCAAAAAAGAAGCAAGGTGCTCACATTTCAATTAAAGAGTAAGTCTGCCATCATTATAAAATTGAATTTTACTTTTGAATAAATTTTATGATTTGTGGGAAACTGATGTTTTTTGAATATTTTAAAAAATTGAAATGTAAAAAGTTGAAAAGTTAAAGGTATTTTGATGCCCAAACTATCCGATAAAAATTTGATCTACATCCCCACTAAAATTATATTGGTGTCAGAATGTCATCTCACCAAACACGCGCTGGAGGGTCACGCAGACAAAATGTACTTTTACAAAAACAAAAACAAGAAAAAATCCTCAAGATTTGGTGACACTTAGTATTACTTACTAGCAGTGGTCAGAAAACCACGCAGCTTTTAAATTTGTGATGCAATGTAAAGTGTACTGCATTATATATGAAGTGTCTTTGTCAAGAATGTTTAACTGAAATCTAATCAAGTCTTTCAGTCTGATTTCCCATTTGCAGAGGGTAATGGAAGATGGAGCAACAAGTTCCATGACATTACTAAAGAAGCTGTCAAACAGGTTTAGAATATAAAATGTTATGGAAGATAACTGGCTTTGTTTCTTCAAAATATCAGGGTCAAGAAAGAAAAAAGGAGTTGGGTTGGGTAACTATTCTTGATTAAAAGTTACTTAAGAGACATAACAGATTAACATAATGTGAGATCTTTTATAGTATTGGGGATTAAAACCTTGTGCAAGCTAAGCACCAGCACTACCTCTGAGCTCAGTCCCCAGTGTAAAAGGCTTGAATACACTCTGGTTTGAAAACCCTTTATAAAAACCTTGAGTTGAGGGCAATGAAGAAATTTTGAATATGGATTGTATTTTAAATATTAGATAATTCTGGATTTTGTGAATTGGGATAAAACTTGTTTATAGAACAATGTCTTTTAATTAGTTTATGAAGCATTCAGGAACAGAATGTTATAGTGGCTCTAAAATATTTGTAAATGGTTTCTCCAAGTGTGTTTGTATATGAAGCATATACAACAAATTGTTTATCTAACTGGTGTGTATATGGATATTCACTGTACCATACTCTCATTTTTGTATGTTTAAAAGTATAAAATAAATATATTTAATTTGTAAAAATTAGCAAAACTTTTTTTAAAAAAGAAAAAATATGCATTGCTTTAGGGACTCCATCTTTGTTGACAAGATTAAATGAATGAAGAAATCAGTTAATTGACCAGTGGTCACACCTGTACTAAAATCCTGCCACAGAAGAAACTCAAGACTAAGACTTATAAAGTGTATGATAGGTTAGAATGTCATCATTATCTCATAGATATTTGAAGAATTTTCCAAAATGAAACATAATGATTTTGAACACAAAATATCTATTAGATAATATTTAGTTTTATTTTAAACAAAAGCCATATGTAATTTCTTAAAGAGATTAATGATATATTAATGAATGTAGATAGTATAGGATATATATGGTTTTCCTAGAAATATTTCAAAACAGAAAAAAGGATAAAATTATCAAGGAACTAATGGGTGGTAGTGGCTCTTCTACATCCTGGAGATATCGCAGTATGAACAGAGGAAATTACATGGAGATCTCAGTCTGATCAGTTTAAAATATAAGCAGGCAAGAACAAATTAGAATAAAAGGGGGAAAAGCATGTATATTGTATTGGGCACAAGTTGAACATATATATCCATTTGCAGCTTAGATTTTAGAGTACTATTCAAATTTCTGAAGTAATACAGAATAAACAAGATATATAAGGTACATGAAAGAAAAGGACAGGAAAGAGATTTTTTTCAGGCTGCAATGTCTTCATAACAAGGAATTATAGCCATGATATTTTTAAGTTTTATTCAGTTTCATATATATTGAAGAAAGAAAGTCAATAATCTCATTTGGAAGATGGACATTTCATAAACTGAGTTTTGGTCAATTATATAAAAGATATAGAAGATGATGGGGTTGGTACTAATGGGTATATGGATAAACACCACCCTTAACATTTCTTTGCCTCTGTGATACATATGAGATAAAACCGTACCTAGAAAATGGCACTCAAAGGACTATAAAAAGATGAAGTAACATAAAAATCCTAGAAATATTTAAGGATATTCACAAATGGACTAAACATTACTCCACACCATGTGGTCATCAATGAATTAGATCTGATAAATAATCCCACACATTACTTCTATTCACAGGAAAGTTTCTCGGTGTAGCATTTTCTTCAGGGCAACACTAACATCTTTATTCCTCAGGCTGTAGATCAGAGGGTTCAGCATGGGCACAATAATGGTATAAAACACAGAGGACACTTTTCCTTGGTCCATGGAGCTGACTGCTGATGGCTGCAAGTACATGAATGCAGCAGATCCAAAGAAGAGAGCAACAGCTGAGATGTGGGAGCTGCATGTGCTGAAGGCTTTGGTTCTGCCCTCAGTGGAGCGAATGCGCAGGATGCTAGCTATGATGAAGCTGTAGGAGCTGAGGATGGTCAGGGTGGGGACAAAGATGTTAAATGTGCCAAAAAACAGAATCAGCACTTCATTGACATAGGTACTCGAGCAAGAGAGCTTTAGGAGGGGAAAAAGATCACAGAAATAATGGTTGATCACATCAAATTTGCAGAATTGGACTCTAATCATGCAGCCTGTATGAGCTGATGCACAAACCACACCCATAATAAACACTCCTAAAATCAGGGAAAGGCACATGATGACATGGTAAAGCAGTGGGCTACAGATGGCCACATAGCGGTCATAGGCCATTGCAGCCAACATGTGACACTCTGATATGGCAAAAATGAGAAAGAAATAGAGTTGAGTCATGCATCCAGGGTAGGAAATGGTATTCTTATCGGACACAAAGTTCACCAGCATTTTGGGGGTGATCACAGTGGAATGACACAAGTCAATCAAGGACAGACTGCTGACAAAGTAGTACATGGGGGTGTGCAGGTGAGAACTGAGCCCAATCAGTGTGATCATGCCCAGGTTCCCCACCACTGTGAACACATAGATCCCTAGGAAGAGGAGGAAGAGGGGCAACTGGAGCTCTGGCTGCTGTGAGAGTCCAGCCAGGATGAACTCAGTCACTGTGGAATGATTTTTTGTCGTCATGTCCTCTGTTCAGCTTCTGAAGGGAAAGAAAGAAAAAAAAAAAAAAACAAAACAAAACAACAACAAAGAAACATTGTTGGTGGAGGGATTTCACTTTTCTTTTTATTTACATGGGGGTGCTCCATACCTATGATTTCCAGTTTAGATGTCCCCTTAGTGTTTATATGATTGTTTGACCTGGGTCAGTTAAGTAAAATTTGCTTCAATTTAATATTTATTAAGCTTTATTTTCAATAAATGTATTTTTAAAAATTCATTATTAGCCTTGAAACCATAATTTCTTCAGCTCTAGCATCTTCAATAACTATATTAACCCTTACTTGATTCTTTGAAACTATAGATGTATTTTATATAAAAATGTTTAGCCAACTTAAATGTTTTCAGAAAATTTAATTATTTAGAGAAGTTAATAGAAGAGTAAAACTAGCTGAGTGAAAGGTTGAAGAGAGCAAGCCCTGCCTAAGTTTATCAATCTTTAATAACATCAAAATGACTCCTGACACAGGTGAACAGACAAGTTATTATTGTCAGATTTTTCATTTTTTGGTGAAATTATCAGATACTATTACTAAAATTAAGCAATATCTACACAATTATTATGCAAATCAGCAGATTTGCTAGAGCAGCTCACAATTAGCTGGTTTGTAGTCTCAGTACCAGTACTTGAGAGAAACAGACTTGGTACTTCTTAATGTCAATGTTCCTGTGTTCATATTATGACTTCATCATGTATTAATTTATACCCTTGGGCAAGTAAAATACCTTCATTTGTGTCTTAACTTTGTAAGGATATAAAAGAAATAAAAATGTTACCTACCTCATAATAAAATTGGCTGAAACGTCAATTAGTTGATGAACAATATTTATGCTCATATTAACTATTAACAATGTATCAATTAGAAAACAAGCTCTAGTTATGCATTCAAATTACAACAATTCACATCTTGACATCCCAAATTTCTTTAATCTTTTGTGAATTAGCATGGAGTTCAAAGCAGGATTATGCTTTGGGACAACATGAAAATATAAATGTTGTCTCCTATTGTGTTAAATTCTGAACAGACAATGATTGCACACACCAGAGTAAAATTCCGAATGGAATCCAAATGAATTATAAAAAAGAAGGTAAAATGAAAAATAATCTAAAAATTTATATCATACTTTTACAATGAAATAAATGTGACAAAGTCATAAATTTAAAAAAGGCGTAACCTATAAACATTTGAAAGTAACTATTAAAAAGAAGCTTTGAGACCTTTCAGTAGTTATTATACTCTTAGAAAGGATGTAAACACAAGCACATAAATAAAAAACAAAAGGAAAGCAAATAAAAGTCTTTCAGTAAAAATAATTAATTTGTACTTCATCAAAAATAAAAACTATGTTTCAAAAGATACCTTTAAGAAAATGCAAAGGCAAATAGAAGGCAATAAATATATATAAGAAAGAGCTTTATCCAAAATATAAAAATTATCATAATGTGAAAACAACAAAATTTTAAAAATAAAATATCTAAACAGATACTTTACAAAGTGACATGTGAGTTAGCATGTGAAGACTCAGCATATGCAAATATGCTCAAGATCATTAGTCATGCATGAGATGCCTCTTCATATGTCTATAGGAACAGGTGAAAAACAAAACAAAATCAATTAAAGCTGGGAGCAGAGGTGCTCCCCTATAATCCCAGGGCTTAGGAGACTAAGATAGGATTGCTGAGTTCAAAGCCAGTCTCAGCAATGGCAAGGTGCTAAGCAATTCAGTGAGACTCTATCTCTAAATAAAATATAAAATAGGGCTGGGTATGTGGCTCAGTGATTGAGTGCCCCTGAGTTCAGTCCATAGCACCCCCCTGCCCCACAAAATCAAATCAAGTCAAATCAAAACAAATCTCTGTCAATACCAAGTATTGGAGAGGAATAACTAGTCTTATTTTACAAAACTTCGGGGGAATGTAAAAAATTTCAAGCAACATGGAAAAGAGTTTTGTAAATTTTTATGAATTTAAACAGATACTGTGAAATTCAATATGACTTCCTCTGAGTTTTACCCATGATAAATCAGACTTATATAAGAATGTGCATGACAGCTTTATTTCTAATAACACCAAATTGGAGAAAACCCAAATGTTCATCAATATGTGAATAGATGAGTGAGTTGAGGTACTTATAGAATGTAATTAGAATGAAATTATACTCATTTTTTAAATGGGAAAAACTATATACACACACACACAAATCACACACTGACAGAAATATTAAAAAACATTTTGAAATATATCACACAAAATTTACTTTAAATATTGGGATGTTTGCACCAGTGTAATAACCTAGAAATGTGGTTTTCTTTATGTAAAAAGTTTTGATAATGGTTTCAATTTATTTCATAGGTCTCACTTATCAGGTTTTTATCTTACAGTTTTCCTAAGTTTAAATTTCAACACATTTGCCCATTTTCCAAGTAATCAAATGCATTGCATTAGTTTTTTTAAACATTTACTTAATAAATAATTTTTAAATACTATACTATAATTTTTTTTATAATAAGTGTAAATTATGGGGGTTTTCCTGTTTGTGTTCATTACTCAGCACTCATTCTAGAAGTTTTCTAATTTTGTTTTTAGTCAATTTAGGTAAACTCACTCTTAATTAGGCTGATTTTATAAGTAGTATATTTATTTTCCATTAAAAATTTTCCAATGACTTTATTTTATTCTTTACACTTTTCTTTGATGAGTTCCTGTTCTTTTATAAACTTTATAAAGTAGAAACTTGAATCAATACTTCATTTTTTTTGGTAGGGAGGGTACCAGGGATTGAACTCAAGGGCACTCAACCACTGAGCCACATCCCCAGCCCTATTTTGTATTTTATTTACAGAAAGGGTCTCACTGAGTTGCTTAGGGCCTCGCTAAGTAGCTGAGGCTGGGTTTGAACTTCCGATCCTCCTAAGTCAGCCTCCTGAGCTGCTGGGATTACAAGCATGCACCACCATACCTGATCAATACTTCATTTTTATTCTATTTTAATGTGTGAATATGCTCTAGAAATTTACCTCTAATTTAGTTGATTCTCACAAGTTTTGATATATCAAGTTTATAATAATATTCAGGTTAAAATACTTTGCAATTTGTTCCATTTTCATTATTTCATGGATTATGTACAGTGCATTGTGAACTTTAAAGGTGTTGGATTTCTTTTGTAAGCTGTTTCTCTTTAAAAAATATTTGTGTAATTTCATTATGTTCACATTATGCACATACTCTGAAATATGTAAATTATTGCAAATTTTTGTGGTTTTAATAACATAGCATATGATCTAGTTTTATAAATACTCTTAATACATCTTAAATCATGTTTAGTTTCAGATTTTTGAATAATGAATTATTTCTAATTCTTTAAGTATATTATTTTAACATTTCATATGGACAGTGAGTTTTTTGGCTGCTCTTTTGATACCTATTGAGCAAATATGGCAGTACTTAACTAAATTTTCTTTCTTTTTCTTCCTTTAACTTAATAATTATCAAACCTTTTTTTCCATGAAATGAAACACTTTATATTTGGTATATCATCTTGTTTGATGCCACCTTTCTCTTTTACTACTGTATCAGACATTTATTTTTGTTTAGTGATTACAGATCATATAATCTTTCTCTTCTTCCATTAGGTCACTATGTATCCTTATACTAAAATATATTATTTGAAAGAAGTTACAAATGAAATAAATTTAAATATGCTATAATGTAAAATAGCACCAAGATAACATCGAGAATGTAGCAATAAATTTAATGAATGCATACAATGTTTCTATAATGGAACTTCCAAATAATCCTGCCACAAATTACAGAAACCCTTAATAAATATAAGCATTTACTATGTTCATGATTTGACCACTTAATATTGTAAAAATATTAAGAGTCTCAGATTTATGGGTGAGCGCAACATACATAATCCAATTCCTGGATATTATACCTAAATAAATATTAAAATCCGAGGAATCAATTGGCTACTTATAAATAACTATCAGAATTTATAGAAAATGTTGGCTTAGCCTGATATTGGAGAAGAGTTAATATATTGACTCTTAAGCAGTTATAAACATCATTCTCTACAAACTCAAGATGATATAATAATGTCCTTCATACTCTTCACCCCTTTCTCTTTGAATCTGTCTCTGCTTTACCTCTATATACAGTATCAGGAAATATGCTTTGAGTTCCAGAATCCAATGTTTTTCAAATCAGAGAATTTTATATCGAATCCAATATTTCAGCCAGATCTGTAGCTGACAGTTCATCCTCACTTCATAGCAGTGGGTGGCATGGGATCTTCTAGATCGATTGTGAATGAGATAGAGTAATGTGGGCTATTGCTATATGGTCAGATGCAGAGCAAAGAGTGTTTATGAATCCAGGGATTTCCAGTATGGTTTGTCATCAGAATCATCTAGGGAGTTTACAGCTTTAACAAAACATAATGAATTTAAAAATGTGAACATTTTTGCAGTTCATCATAACTGCAAAATGTACTGCTTCACCTCTATATGTTCTTAGCTGTTTCCTCCAGGAGGAGGGAAGGAAGAAAGGGAAAGGAGAAATACTGGGGAATGATATCGACCAAATTATATTGTCATATTGTGTACCTGTATGAATATGTATCAACAGATCCCATCATTATGTGCAACTATCATGTACCAATAAAAATATGGATAAGAAGAAAACTTACTCTTTGTAGAATAGCTCCAATAAACATTTTGTTTTTAATTTTCTAAAGGTTATCTGTACAGCTCCAAAAAACTTGCTCATATTACTATTTCAGGAATTGTAAACTTTGAACATTACACCAACCTTCCATGTTATAGGCACGATGACATTAGTTAACCAATGCCGCTACTTCCTTTCTCATTGTGATATTTGACGGTTGTTTTTTATTTTAGATATGCGAATAGCTTATAGGACTGTTAAAATATTTTCAAAATTCTTTATTCATAAGCTTTCACATTTTTCTCAACACATCTGGAGAAACTATGTTTGTTTGTTTAATTTAGATCTCTTAACCCTGTACCAGATTTTATGAATCAGAATCTTCCAGGAGGGGTTTAGAGATCAGAACTTTTAAAAAACAAAATTACAATAATAAAACAGCAAACCCCACAAAACTATCAAAGTAATTCTGATGATTAGTTGAGTTTGGGAAAAATTAGAACTCATCCTGTTAATACAGTTTCCAGGTTTTGATTACAATTGAGATGTTAATCTGTGGTTACCAAATTTACAGGTGAAATAAATCTGGAAGGATATGCAATACAACTAATAGTTGAATTGATTGTTAATACATCTCAACTGGCTTGTGTTAAGAATTAGAAAAATGTTATGCTAGAGTTCACCATAGTGAAGTATATAATGTGGCAATCAAACTGGAGTGAAGTCACAGAGACATTAAACTTTGAATGCTCTCCCTAATTCAAAATTGTGCAGTTAAATGCATTTGAAATTTTGTAATCATTTAAAATGATATTTTCTATCATTTATTTATTTTAATCTGCCAAAGATGAATATGAGACTGAAAAATACCTTTGCCTGTGAAGCAAATTATGGTTCCCTTTGATCACAAGGTCAAATTTTAAAAATGCATGACTATATATTATATTTAATCTTAGTTATTAATACTTGTATCAAAGCTAGTTAAGTGTGGTCATAAATTATGTAACATCCAGGCATGAGATTAGGTCACTGAACACCATGACTATCAAATGTTTTTTATTCTATTCTCTTCTTTACAATTCAAATGAATTGTAGCCATCATGGTAGGGAGTGCAGTTGGAAAGAGTTTTATGAAATTAAAACTGAAGTTTTCCTTCTGTGAGTCAAACCCCCATGGTATAGTGAACTCCCTGTGGTCATTAGTACTCCCAAGTTACTGTGCTAGTCAATGCTGTAGGATAATAACAAAACAGGAGAATGTACACACATATGTTTAAAATAGTTAAAATAAATGAGATTAAAATCTAGCAAGGATATATATTAAATTTTATTCTTAGTTTAAAAAATGAATTCTTCACATATGAGATATCGGGTTTAATGCAATTCATATAAAAAATCAGAATTCCTTATTAATGTAATTAACTCCATGGAACAATGGACAGTAGATAAATCAATGAGATTCATATATAATTTGTAAAGATACAATGCTATATACTGATGGCTAAAATTTCAAATAAGATGTATAATATAAATTCTAACTCAAGTGCCATGGAATTGGAATATCAAAAACAGTCCCAAATGGCACTGAGGTTTTTGTCCTTGTTTCTCATGTGTAGTGGATGAGCTTGTGGTTTCTTGGCTATTTTCTGTGAAACACAACTGTCTTATCCACTTATTATGGTATGCCATATTAACATCACCATTTTCCATGTGTTTTGGGGGTTAGGAATCACTGTTCATATCATACCTGGAGTTTCTGGTTCAGTTATGGATGTCCTTTTTAAGGAGGTACATCAATAAGATGGAAGCCACACACACACACACACACACACACACACACACACACACACAAATAGCTATTAAGAGCTTAGAAAATGTTTGCAGGCAAGGGGATAATTAGTAGGAATTTTCAAATATCCTAATATAAACAAAAGGAAAGAAAATATTATTTTGTGTACGCTGTTTGAAAGATTTAAGGACACATCCTTTATTTAATATAAAGAAACTATTCCAAAATTTGAGTTCTTAGAAATGGAATGAGCTACTTATTTCTAGACCTAAGATACACTTGACCAAAACCAGATGATGGTCCAATTTCTGGAATATCCAGAGAAATACTCCAAAATTGCTCTTATGATAAAGCCCACAGATTCACAGTATCTCTTGTCCCCTCTCCTTTCAGTTCCTGCCATACTTTTTGGCTACACAGGAACATTTTATTTCTTTCAGTTCCTAGAATAGGTCACCTTCACTCAGCTGTTTAACGTTTTATTCACCATTTCTTTTTCATGACACAGTCTTACCAGCACCTTCCCCTCTGCCCAGTAAACATTTGCTTCTTTTCAAATAACATTTAAAATTGATGTCATTATGGAAACATGCTCCAGTTCCTTGCAACTGAGTGAAATTTCCAATTCCAGACTCAGAAATAAATACCTAAATTCTTCCCTTTTAGACTCTAACCATGCTATAAGTCAGGTGTTGTACCAAACTTATTCTCTGTATCCTAAGAACTAACAAAATGGCTGGCATAGTGTGGGAGTTTTTATTTTTTAATGTATTGTTAAAAATTGAATAAATAAATTTATTTTCACCGTGCCTGAATTTTCAGTGATTACTTCCAGACCTAATAGTTTCAAATCACAGGTGTGGGATGAAAACACTCACCTTTCTTCTGTTTGAAGCCTCTATGCCAAATTGTATTTACTCCTTTAAAAGCGAACCAATGCAGGTGCTGGGTAGGGACCCAGCATTATGCAGTCTTTGGTGTTAAGAGGGTAGGGCCTAGTCCTCATTCTCAGAGTTATGTTCGTTGTTGGTCTGCATCACTAGTCAGTATCTCAAAACTTACCTTTCAGTTTGTTTCACTTCATCCTCAACTTCACAGTCACCTGAGCAGTTCTGGTTGTTGTCTCCAAAGGTCATTCCTTGATTTACCGACGCCAGTTACCAAATAACACAAAGCACACACTCTAAGGATTTCCATTTCAGGATCATACTTTGGGGAAAAAAAGCAATTAACATTGACATTTCCCCAGTTGCTTAATTTTCTCTATCAAGTCTAAACTTAATAACTAGTGGTAATGATTTGAGCACAAGGACATCTATGTTAAAATACAGATTGTGGGGCTGGAGATGTGGTTCAAGTGGTAGCACGCTTACCTGGCATGTGCAGGGCACTGGGTTCAATCCTCAGCACCACATAAAAAAAATAAAATAAAGATATTTAAAAAATAAAAAATCCGGATTGTGATCCCACTGATCTGAGTGGGGTTTGAGAGTCTGCATTTCTTATCAGCTCCTGTTCAGTTTTACTGTTTCATAGCCCACAGTATGAGTAACAGGTGTTAGAGAACTAGTTACCTTCCTGACAACTTATATATTACTAATATCAGATATAGAGAATTTATTTATTTGCACAAAAATGTTTGATTTTATATCATGTATAAGTGGGTAATTTAAATAATTGATTCATGAATCTTATCTATTAGTAATTGTGTTTTAGGAATCGTGATACATTAGGATTAGTAAAAGTGACATAACATGTCATTTACATATTAATTTTACCTGTAATTCCTTTTCACTTCTTATATCTTGCTGGGTTTCTGTTCTTGTGACTAGAAGGCTCAGCGGTCACTCCAGTTAAACTGGGCTAATTGGGATGCACAAAATAACCACACAAGAGACACAAATACCTTTTTCTTTGGGGTTGCTGTGATAGCTCCTTTGATCTTAAGGGTCCGCAGAAAGACAGAGAGAGAGCACACACTGACCCTTTTATTGAGGAGAAGCTATTCAAATGAGGCAGGGGGTCAGGTTTCAGGGGGCTGAGTCTATCTTCATGATGTCCACTGTCAGCAGGTTGACTGACACCTGGGTAGGCCACACTCAAGGGCACAGTAAGAGAAGGGGACACACACAAGGCACTTCCATGGAAGATTCTACCCTAAACTGGGCAAGGGGTTATATTACAAAGGAACAGGTGAGCATAGCTTCATCCATGGGGCTGTAGGAAGACAAGCCTGGTCAGGAAGACACAAATCACTCGAGCCCTAGAAGAGCGGAGCAGTCTAGCAGCATGGGTGCCTGATGCCACATCGCCCAGCAGGGGAATTAACTCAGTCACGTGTGAGGTTGGTCTCCCACAATATCTTTATATTTTTTCCTAAAAGAATTCTCAGACTGAATGTGAATCATGAAAATGAATGAGTCTCAGAAAAATATATGGGTAGTTTTATGTTAGGTGCTCTGAGAAAAATAGTGCAACTACATAAAGCATGACTACCTTAAAGTAAAAAAATCAGGTATGGT
This sequence comes from Spermophilus citellus, assembly GCF_964194105.1. Taxonomy (NCBI): domain Eukaryota; kingdom Metazoa; phylum Chordata; class Mammalia; order Rodentia; family Sciuridae; genus Spermophilus; species Spermophilus citellus. The sequence goes on along the minus strand of NC_138183.1, from coordinate 143,255,811 downwards.
CTGGATTATATTTTTACTTGGACTGAACATTTAAAATCAATAAAGAAATGTTTTGTTTTGTTTTGTGGGGTTTTTAGATATTTATTTTTTAGTTGTAGTTGAACATAATTTATTTATTTATTTATTTATTTATTTATTTATTTATATGTGGTGCTAGGATATAACCCAGAGCCCCCCACATGCCAGGCAAGCACTTTACCGCTGATCCACAACCCCAGCCTCAACAAAGAAATTTTTAATAATCCCACATCCAGGCTTCAGAAATCCTCTTTTTCCTTTGGTGCTATAACAACTACAGGTTCTAGGATTTCTTTCACAGAATACTCATTGTCATTCACACTATCTCAAGGGTGCAGACTATGGTTGATTCTTACAAGACAGTGCTGGACAAAAAGACTGAGAGAGCTGGAGCTGGATTGAATGCAAATATTTTCAGCCAGGATCCCTATGTTATGGGAGTGGACAATTTCTTTTTAACTTTTCCAGATTCTTAGATGGAGAAGAATTTTGCTCTAAAATGGATCATACTCAGATTTTCATCCATAATATTAATATGATTTAGATGATATTTTGGAGCTTTTGATCTAATGAAACTTGGGTGAGATTTTGGGATTGATTTTGTGCTGTAATGGGTTGAATTTTTGTGAAAGAGTGGATTTATTTTGCATGTTGAATGGAAATTAATCTTTGGGAGACAGAACATGGGCAGTGATAGACTAAAATGTCACCCCAAAGATATCCAGGTGTCAGTTTCAGAACCTGTGAACACATTAAGAAATGGTCAACCAATTTTTGTGTGGGACTAATTTAAGAATCTTTAGATAGAAGGGTTTGCTGGTTTATCCGTGTGGGCCCCATGTAATTACAAGAGTTCCAATAAGAGGGAGACAGAATGAACAGAGTAGGTAGGAGACAGGACAGTGGAAGCAAGTGGTTGGAGTGTTGTGGAGATGGGAACTCAAGCGAAGCAGCCACAACAGTCTCTAGAAGCTGACAAAAGGCAAGGAAAGGGTCTCCCCCATTAGGGCTGAAGAAAGAACCACTTCTGTCAATGCACTGACTCTATCCTATTGAGGTTGACTTTAGAATTATGACCTGTCCAACTATTTGATAATAAATATGTGTTGTTTTAAGTCTCTAAAAAATTGTAGGTTTTTTTTTTACAGCAGCAATAGCCAATTAATATGTATGATAAATAGAAGGTAACACACAAGTTTTACATAAAGTGTTTAAAAACAGAATGTATCCAATGAGTATTGATCCCACAGTAGTAGGTAGGATAGTTTAAATTGGAAAGAGACAGTGGACAGGTATTTAGGATACCATGTCAGTTTCCACATATAGGTGAGATTATGTACTATTTTTCTTTCTGTGTGTGGCTGACTTCACTTAGCATATTGACCACCAGGTTCATCCATGATGTAGAAATTTCAAAATCTCTTCTTTCAAAGCTAAGTAATATTTTATACTCTGTGTGTGTGTGTGTGTGTGTGTGTGTGTGTGTGTGTGTTTATAGATAGACAGTAGGTAACAGTATGCAAAAACTGCAGTAAGTAATACTGTATCAGATACTGGAAATTTGCTGAGAGTATATTTCAGGTGCTCTCATCTTCCCAAATTAAGAAAATATGTAAAGAGATGAATTTGTCAATTTGATCAATTTTAATCATTTCACCATGTGTATTATACCAACATATCTTATCATATGCTTTAAACTTAAGCAATTTAAAATAAAATTATACTTGTAGAATGTCCCATGTTGAAAGACATAAAAGTAACAAAATGAGGAGAAAAAATGTATCCTGAAGATAAAATTAGCATGAAGAAGCAATAGTTTAAAATTCATATTCCAGATATGTCAACATATGATTAGAAACAAAAACTTTTTTTGCATTTTCTTCTGGGAATTATGGGATAATAGAGCACAAACCACATGGACATGGTGTGAATTAGTAAGATTTGTGGGACTGAAGACCAGTTAGTTGACTCATAAACTGCCACATTATCATTGACATAAAGATAAGAAAACTTTGTTTGAAATGGGTTTACACAAACAGTTGTAATCATTTAGTATAATTTAAGTCTGTCTAGTGAAAAAGGATCTGGTTGTCCATTTTGCTTCCATCAGAACAGGCAGGAAAGATTTTGCTTAATTTGATTAGATCTGAAAATAAAAGTGGAAGGAAAATGAAAGACATTCCGAGGACAGTAGCACATCATATAGGAAAATTAGAATGTTCAGTGCAAAGAAAGGGATGCTTTAAAAGTCCTCAGATCTGCCCCCATTTCATGGGTCGGAGAGTAATGTGAGGTGTATTATGGCTACTGGAGCTAAAGTTACTTCTTAGTTGTAAGATTGATCGCCTATTACAATTAGGACTATGGGCAGGTAGTGTAAACTCTGTAAGCTTTTGTTTCTTCAAAGGGAATGATTGCAGTATTATATTACTAGAATTATATTGTAAATATTAAATAGAGTAATGCATTTGAAGTCATGGTTAAAGAGATAGCTCAGAAAATCTCACTAATGATTATTATTGCAATTGTTACATCATATTCACAGTTGTTTTTGTTGTTATTTTAAAATAAATCTATGGAACCCCCAAATAAACACATAAATAAATCTAGTGTGAATTGTGAAAAATCACCAGAAACTAAGAAAAAGACTTAGAAGAGACTGTCCTTCAACGCCCCCCCCAAATTAATTTCATATTTCCCACCTTGAGCCCTAAAAAAGAGTTTCAGTTCTTTAACTGCTGTGCCACCCAGTGTATAACAACTTGTTATACAATAGACCTAACAACCAATGCACTATGCAATATTTGAAAGTTTTTTTTTCATTGACCTTTTCTAAATGTATTAAATGTCTTGATTTACTCATAAAACAGAAATGCTAGGGCTGGGGGTGAAGTTCAGTGGTGGCTTAATGGTAGACCACTTGCTTATCTTTCCAAAGCCCTGGATCTAATTCCCAGCACCCTGAAGAAACAAATTAAAAAATAAATAATTAAAATTTTAAAAAATCCCCACTTGGAATATTTTAATTTGTCCATTGAATAAAAGCATCTGGTTGTAAGGAAAATAAAAAAAGAGATACAGAGACAAGATGCAGTGGCAGGAAAGAAAGATGGCAGAATGGCAGAGAGGCCAAGCTGCCAAGTTTTATTTATATAATAGATTACTTTAGGTCATTGGCATCATTAATACATAGTGTTCATTATATTACTAGGCAGGTTACAGACTTAGCAACATTATGCAGCTTATTCCTCAGTTATAAACTAAGTTGCAAGGTGTTAGGAGCTTTGTGTAGCTCAAAAGAAAGTCCATTGTATAAAATTATTGTCATGTGGGCAGGTTTAGGCTCAGTGATATGTGGTTGTCTAACAAGAGAGTTCCTTATTCCCATGAGCTGTGCTCCTGAGATCAAGGTCAAGGCTGATAAGACTAACACAGAGCCTCATCATGAAGAACATTGCTACAGCAGCCAGGCATCCTGTGTCTCTGCACAAGTTTTCCCAGCAGCCAGGCATGCTGTGTCTTTGCACAGAAATTTCCTAGCCACCAAGCATGCCACAGTCATGAATCTATCAGAGACCTCAATTCCAAACACAGAACCCCTACATCTGTTAGACAATGCCATAAATTCATTAGAAGTTCTTAAAGAAAGAGAATAAATTCTGTTTCTTCTAGAAATAAAAAATAAATGTTAAGGAAAAGTGGAAATATGTGTATAGTAGGCATTACTTTGGTTCTATGTAAAGAGTAAGTTGTTTGTTAAAATAAAAATAAAAATTATATTTTAAGTTCTTATAAAAATGTTCATAAATTTAATTTTGAGATAATAATTATATTTTTTAATTAAATTTACCTTGAGGTACTTGAAATTATTGTGAAATATGGAATTTTAATCTGTTCATTTTTAAGCTTTTTTTTTTTAACAGATTTGGGAAAAAGGGAAAACTAACTTTGAAGTGTGACATGAGGTACTGCAATGGGCCATTGGGATTCAATTATGCCCCCTCCTCCTGGGAGTAGATACAGTTTCCCAAGATGAGGCCCAGAGTGACAGGAAGATGTGGTGTTCTTACAGTTTCTGTCCTACAGGGCAGGGCTAATCACAAGGCAAGAACTCCTTGGTTTGACTCAGATATATGCAAAGTGGGCACCTAGAGTGTGGAGAGGTTTTCAGAGTGAAAGTGAAAAGCTCTTGTTGCAGATTTGAAATGAACTATCACCAATGCAAGTTTGGGATTGGTTTTTGAAGGAGTAACATATGCACAACATATCTGAAATGTAAGGTAGTCTGAGAGAACATGACATGGGGAGAAGGAAAGTTTGGTATAGTCATCCATAAATACTTGAGCATGTATTCTCTGCCTTACTGGAGCTAAGTGTCAGTTGAAGAAAGGGAAATAAAGAAGAATAAGTATCAAATTATCCCATAATCACTACAAGCAAAACAGGCTCATAAGAAACAGACTTTTTTTTTTCTGCAAGAAGACAGAGGTACTATATGGAACAATAAGTTAGGTGGAGTTTCAAAGATGTATTTACTGAAGAAATAACTTTAAGTCCCTCTAGCAAGAGGGGTACATTCTCCTAAGAGATTCTGGTGTATTTTTCACTCATTATCACTACTCATAATTGATAAGACAATAGCTTAGAGAAATCACTTAACTCCGTGTTAAGTGAAAGAAATAGATTGACAATAAGTTCCTCCTGGGCTCAGATTCACAGGCTCAACATCTGGAAAATTTTCTCAGGCAAGGAGGCTCACCCTTCTCCCTTGCTCAGTTCTATATATGACATAATTTCAGAGCTCCCAGGGGATAGCCCTATAGCACTATGTCTCATTCAACTACATTCCTTCAAGTGAGAGTACCGACAAACTATAGTTTAGACCAGTAAGTGTCTATGAATAAACATATGTAAACAAAATAGGCAGCATTACCTAGAATAAAACCAAAGCAATTTAACTCCCCCCAGCTCTCAAAGAAAGACACATAAAATATTTCTTCTGGGTATTACAATGCAGATTATTATACTAAGAATATTGTGCTCTTTTTTTACTTTTAGAAATTCCATTTTAGTTTATCTTACATATCATATCATGTCCTGAATATTGACATAGCAAATAATTTTTAATGCCAGTATAGGTGAAATTATGCTCTACACTGGGTATGGAGAATTTTGGTGCTCTAGATTGGGTTGAGTTCCAATTAACATTCTACTACAAGATTTGCTATATTTATTCATCAGGTGTCAAACACCTTTTCAAACATACTGATTATTTTTTAACATTTTTATGACATGAGTGAAAATCCAGAAAACATGAGTATTCAAGAGCTCCTTGTTTGTTGGGAAGGGAATATTCAAAAATTATCACATCTGTACTAAGATTTGCTTCAGAAAGAGCTCAAGACTACTAATTCAAAATCTTTATATTCAATAGTTCAGAATGTCATCATTATCTTACAAATCCTGGAAGGATTCTTCAAAATAAAGCTTAACAGAGTGAAGGCTAAAAAGGCATATATAGCTATTTGAGATTAGTGAGAGTTTAATGCATATGCCATGAGATACACCCGTTCTTCTTAATATAAGGAACAAATAAGAGAACTATAAGTGCTTATTGGATGGCAGAGAGTATTCATATTCCTGGAGGTCTGGCAATGAAATGTGGAGAAGGTGCCCTCATGGAGATTATATCCCTGTACCACTGGACAACAAGCAGGCAAGTGCAAACTAGAACAAAAGGCAGAGCAGAAGCTATGTTAGAAAACAGAAACATGGCATGTTCATACATTTATAATTCAGACTTTAAAGTTGTGATTAGGGTGTCTCAGTAACAGAAGAAATAAGATAGATGACAAATGAGGTATATTATGGTTAGGTCAGGCTAAAATTATGCAAAATTAAAGATTACATCTACCATAGAGCTATGATTTCTGTTATTTTTTGAATGGCCAGAATAAAGGACACTGTAATCACTGTTGTAAAATAGTATTTTCTCTTCTTTTTTTCTCACAATTTTTATTGTTGCATTACAGTTTTATATAATGATGTGATTTTTTTGTTAAATATCCATTCACACACACAATATAACAATATGATTTGTCCAACATCATTCCCAACACAAACCCCCTCCCTCCTTCCCTTTCCTCTATTGATTTCTCTTTGATTTTCATTAGGCCCCTGCTCCCTGTCTTTCTTTTCCTTTTTTCCACTCTAGTTTCCACATATGAAAGAAAATTTGAGACTTGAGCTTCTGAACTTGACTTATTTTACTTAATGTGATGGTCTCTAGTTCCATCTATTTTCCAACCAATCATTTAATTTTATTTTTCTTTGTGACTGAATAAAACACCACTGTGTGTACATATTTTCTTTATTCATTCATCCATTGATGGACATCTAGACTGGTTCCATAGTCTGGCTATTGTGAATTGTGCTGCTATAAAAGTAGGTATGCATGTATCTCTGTAGTACAATGACTTTAATTATTTTATTTATAAATACTGAGGAATGGTATAGCTGGGTCATATGGTAGTTCCATGCCTAGTCTTTGAGAAACCTCCATTCTGATTTTCATAGTACTAATTTATAATCCTACCAACAGTGTTCCTTTTTCTGCACATCCTCTCCATCATTTATTGTTATTTGTATTTTTGATGACTGCTATTCTGACTAATGTGAAATGAAATCTCAGTGTAATTTTGATTTGTGTTTCCCTAATTGCTAATAATGTCGAACAGTTTTTCATATATTTGTGGACATTTGTATTCTTTTGAAAAGTGTTTTTAATTCATTACTCTATTTATTAATTGGGTTATTTGATTTTTTGATGTACAATTTTTTTGATTTTTTTGTATATTTTAGATATTAATCCTCTGTCCTAAGAGTAGCTAGGAAAGATTTTTCTCTTATAGATTCTCTTTTCACAGTCTTAATTGTTTCTTTTGCTGTGCAGAGGCTTTTTAATTTGATGCCATCCCATTTATTAATAATTAGCATTATTTATTGAGCTTTAGGGGGTCCTATTGAGAACATCATTGCCTGGGACTAAAAACTGGAGTGTGGAGCCTACATTGTCTTTTGGGAATTATATAGTTCTCTGTTCTAATTTCTAGGTTGTTGACCCATTTTAATTGGATTTTTGTGGGGGTGAGAAACAAAGGTCTACTTTCATTCTTCTACATATGGATAGCCAGTTTTTCTAGCACCATTTGTTAAAAAGGCTATATTTTCTCCAGTGTTTCTTTTTAGCACCTTTGTCAAGGGCCAGATGACTATAGATGTGTGGGTTTGTCTCTGTGTCTTCTATTATGTACTGTTATGGTTTGGATGTGAGATGTCCCCCCAAAAGCTCATGTGTGAGACAATGCAAGAAGGTTCAAAGGAGAAATGATTGTATTATGAAGGCCTTAACCCAATTAGTGAATTAATCACCTGATGGGATTAATGGAAGAAAGAGACAATAACAAAATATGTAATTGCTGCTACCACTAAGAGAATATGTGGAAGCTGAGCAACTGATGGATGCCAAGAGAGACTTACAAATGACAAAGATTGCCTCAGGAGACTAACTCAAGTTTCCTGGCTGCTGTTTACAGGAGTACTAATGAAAGCTTAAATGAGGAAGGGGGAGAAAAGCAAATTTATTGCTTGAAAGGGTCTTTCCCTGTCCCCTCAAAATAATCATTTTTCCCCCAGAGTTAATATTGATCTTGGAGTAGGAGGGGTATTTATTATTAGTCAGAATGTAATTTTCTTATTTTAATTTTTCCATTTAAATCAATAATTCATATGAATGTCATTTTTAAACCTGAGATTCCATAATGAAGGTTGGAAAAAATTGTTTCCTTGGGATAGAGAAATGAGTATAAAATATAGGTAGTAGCATCACCCATAAACTGGGGAGCAAGGAATATTGCAAAGATTTATGTCAAAATATGCACGATATTATCAGTCATATTTATTATTGTCAATCTTTCCCAGTAGAATGAGATCTCCTTGTGGGTTGGAACAAATTTATCACTCATAACATGCCTATATTCTAGTAGAGTGCTACAAACTTACTAAGACTTTGCATAATATTTTGTATATTATAAATTATTGAAAGTATTTAGTTTAGAGATGACACTTTCAGAAATGTTAGCCTATATGGTTAGTTTAAAATTATATATATATATACACACACACACACACACACACACACACACACACACACAATGTAATGAGAATATCAAGGATACTGACCAAATATATTTATTCTCCAAACAAATATAAATAATTTATGCTTAAAATGAGCTATGTTTCATACAAAAAAGGCATTATCAACCCTAGTCAGTACTTTGAAGCTTTATAAATGTGTTCAGATGTGATACAGGTTAGTCTACATAGATGGATAATGGGGCATCCTGAACAGGTGCTATCCTCCATGAGTCTGATCCTATAAAGTCCAGTCTTACATTTGACACTTTCTTTCAAGAAATCAAGTAGGAGTGGTAATCTTATGACTTGTAGATATACGTTGCTATATCTGGACTGCTTTCTTATAAACCTCCAGGAATTGTAACTTTTTGCTAAAGTAAAATGCTCTTTTTCATGGGATACTTCTTTTTTCAAGTAACTTATTTAGGGCAAGTTTCACATCCTTATTCCTCAAGCTATAGATTACAGGGTTCAGCATGGGCACAATAATGGTATAAAACACAGAAGACACTTTTCCTTGGTCCATTGAGCTAGCTGATGATGGCTGCAGGTACATGAATGCAGCAGATCCAAAGAAGAGAGCAACAGCTGAGACATGGGAGCTGCAGGTGCTGAAGGCTTTGGCTCTGCCCTCAGTGGAGCGAATGTGCAGGATTCTGGCTATGATGAAGATATAGGAGCTGAGGATGGTCAGGATTGGGACAAGGATATTAAATGCACTGAAACACAGAACTACTACCTCATTGACAAAAGTACTGGAGCAAGATAGCTCTAATCGTGGGAAAAGATCACAGAAGTAATGGTTTATTTTATCAACCTTACAGAATAGTACTCTTAGCATGCAGACTGTGTGAACTGTGGCACCAATCAAGCCCATGCTATACACTCCAACTATCAACCAGAAACATACTTGAGAAGACATGGTTACATTGTAAAGCAAAGGGTTACAGATGGCAACATAGTGGTCATATGCCATTACAGCCAACATGTGGCATTCTGATATAACAAAAACTAGGAAGAAATAGAGCTGAGTCATGCATTCAGGGTAGGAAATGATGTTCTTCTCCACCACAAAGTTTACCAGCATTTTGGGGGTAATGACAGTGGATTGGCAGAGGTCAATGAAAGACAGACTGCTGAGGAAATAGTACATAGGTGTATGCAGGTGAGAGCTGAGCCCAATCAGCATGATCATGCCCAGGTTCCCTTCCACAGTGAACATGTAGATTCCTATGAAGAAGAGAAAGAGGGGCAGCTGGAGCTCTGGTTTGTTGGTTAATCCAGCCAGGAAAAATTCTGTCACTGTGGTGGAATGGTTTCCTTGTGTCATTTTCTTCTTGGAATTCTATGGAGAAAGTGAAACAAATTTAATATATGTATTTATCATCTCATCTCACACTCAAGTATGAACCATAATTCAAACCTTTTCATCCAGTTTTGGCCATTTCTTTTTCTTTTTTTGCCAACTGCTCAACTGTGTTTGTAGTTAAAAACCTTTAGATTCCCAAAACATGAGACATGTTAACAAATATCAGAATTTTCCTCATTTGCATTCTCTGATAAAATAGTGGTGATTAGTCCCTGATAATCTCAATAACTGTCCTGGGAACTTTGTTCTAGTAACTCTTCAGGCATTAATTCTAATGAACATGTAGATTCCTATGAAGAAGAGGAAGAGGCAAATGTTTTGTGAAAATTAAAAAAAGCATCTATACAAATCCATGGCTAATATGACACTGAAAAGGGAAAGACTGAAAGACTTTGCCCTAGAGGTAATGAACATGTCAAGATGTCCACATCCTGCACTTTTATTCAACATTATACTAGAAGCTCTAGATAGTAAAATCAGGCAAGAAAATAAAAGTAAAGGAAATTCAGATTTGAAAGTAGGAAGTAAAACTATTCCTACTTATAAAGTTTTGTAATCTTGTCCATAGAAACATCCCAAGGAACCAATAGAAAGGAACTATTAGATGAAAATTTAAAAGTTCATCAACATGGCAGAATACAAGGTCTACAGAAAAATTCTTATGTATATCCGTATGTTTGCAGTGAACAATAAAATAATCCACTTGAAATGGCATGAAAAAAATAAAATTTTTGACAAAAAATTAAAGGAAACACAAGACATTAAACTTATATTTACAAAACATCGATAAACAGAATGAAAGCTACATAAATGGAAAAACATACCATATTAGTGAATCAATAATATTCAATTTTGTCAAAATAGCAGTACTTCCCAAATTGATCTATAAGTTTAGTGCAATCCCTATCAAAATCTCAGCTTTATTATGACGAACCTTTACACACCGGTAATAAAATTCCAAGGATAATGCAAGTGACACAGAATAATCAAAATAATCTTGAAAGAGGAGAAGAACAAACTTGGAGACATCCCATTTCTCACTTGAGAACTTACTACAATATAACTGTGATGAAGTTAGTGTGGCATTGTCATAAGTACAGATATATAGAGAAATGAAGCAGAATTGACAATACAGATACAAACTCACATCTATGAAGAATTAAATAGTCATAAGGATTCATGACAATCAAATATGAATCCGGGTTATACATTAGCTTTGGACCAAAGGCCTCTAAAGGAACTAGCTCTTAATGATTTTGGTGATGGCAGTTCAACATAGAGACTCTGGGGCTGTCTTTTCCTTAGGGAATTAAAATGTGAATTTCAATATACGACGAGCTCACTTACATATAGGTAAATTTTTTTTTCAACAAATGACACTAGCTCAATTTGATGGGTACATGTAAAATAATTAACTTGGGTCTTTTCTCACACAATTAACAAAAAATAATTCAAAATGAGTCATAGAACTAAATGTAAGAGCTAACACTATTACAATATTAGAAAAAAAGCATAAGACTCTACCTTTATAACTTTAAATTTAATGATAATCCTTAGATAAGATCCTAATATTAAAACAAATTTGACAGGGATATACCAAACGTTTGCTGTGGGCATTCAGCATGTGGACACAAATGTATAGAATTCCTGATTTTCAGAATGACACCATCTTGAAGGGGACAGGAAGGGCCGACTAACTACTGTGTTGAACATGACTGTGTGGGTCCTGTAGGAACACGGTTATTATGGTGTTGGCTCAGAATGGGGTCAGTGAAGGCTTTTTAAGCAAACCTGAATGTCAAAATACAAGTAGAAATGAGGGAGCTCTGAGCAACATTCAAAATAGGGAAGCAATGGTCTGACAGTTCCTCATATCAAGTCCATGGATCCAGAGAAAAAATACCTATAAATACCAGTAATTTCTTTATAAGGAAGAGAGTATCCAAAATGATACCCAAGAGAAACTGTATCTGGTGAATTGTGATTAATTCTGGGAGGATATTATATGGTGGTGGTTTATAGATTGCAATTATTCAGGAATATTGAATATTTAGATTAAAATAATTCAAACCAAGTATCTACATGACAGTAACAACAAATAGGATTTATTGTATGATGCCTCAAATGGAAGCTCTATAGCCATAGAGATATGTTTCATCTTTATATATTTAAACATTAAACATACCTGGGAGCTGTATGAGTTGAATTATGAAAAAGATAATTTTCTGGCTTCATATTGTTTGCAGAAAGGATGAACAATCATTTTCAGGTAGATGCAGGAAATCCCTGTTATATTGTAAGGGGGCTCAACTTCATGAAAGTCCTCTTACCTTCTGAGAGTAAAAGGGTCTAGAATAATTGGAATTCAGATACTCAGTCTTTCTCTACTTGGAAACAGGAATCCAGGTTATACATTAGCTTTAGACCAAATGCCTCTGAGGGAACTAACTCTTAATGATTTTGGTGGTGGCAGTTCAACATAGAGACTCCCGACTCTGTTTTCCTTAGGGAATTAAAGTGCAGATTTCAATATACAAGGAGCTCACTTACATATTATAAATTAAATGCCACAATTCCTCCTTGTAGCTTCCTCAAAATGCTACCCAAGATACTCACCAAAATGATTTCATTTTTTGTCTAGAGTTCTGATCCATAATAGATGTTATAAAAATATAGAGGTGGAAGCTCTCTCAGGATTTCCTCTCATCAGGGACGAGCTGTTAGGCGTAAGAGCAGTTAAATCTTGGGGGTTTTTTTCATCTTTTATATGAAACTGTCATTAGCTCCCTTGTGTATAATAATCTCTCTGCTGAAAAAGTAGTAGTCATAACATAAGGGATTAAAAATTAAAGCCTCATAGATACAGTTCTAGTAGGTCTTCATGATAACAACTTCCTATCTGAAAATGATAACTAAAATGTTTAAATCCATGATTTCAATCCTTGTTGTTTACTGAAGGCTTGGAGCAATAGTTAGTTATTTGTAATTATTAGTGAAAGTTGCTCTGTATAGGTCTCTTTAGTTTTCAAGACACTTATGGCATCATCTCAGTGAAGGACTTGGGGGTGAAAGGTGTTGACCTAAGGAACTTAGGAAATAAGCAGAAATGCAGGATTAGAGACAAAATGAATTGCATAATTTATTACAGTTGATAAAGATATTTCTCATAAAGGTCCAGGTTGACAGGAAAGAACAAATATTGTTCAGTAGATAATAGCAAGCAGGTTTCATAAAGTGGAAGTTTACAGATGATTGATAGGGGTTTTCTAGTGAAGTATATGGTGCTGCATAAGAATAGGAAATGTCACTATGAATTGATGCTTAGATCAATGCAGACACATATAAACTGGAGAGATGTAATTCGAAATGTTCATGAAGACAGATCTGCAGATACACACTCATCTCCCACTTCATTCAGCTGAGGGAACCAGGGAACCAGAAGCAATGACTCCCAGGTAGCAGTGAACATACCCGGCTTCCCCAGATGTCCTGGGTTTCTAATAAAGTTCTTCAATAAATATAACCAGAGTTCCTTGGAGAAATGGCTAATGCTAGGTGTAGGCATGGGAGATAGAAAATGTTTGGAAAATTTTGAAGTGTCAGAAAGCAAAAAAAAAAAAAAAAAGTATTAAAATGGTGGGAATGTGTCAAGTTTGCACAGGAATCAAATAAAAGAGCTTACGATGGCAAAAGCTGGAACCAGTTGAGCCAGAAAATCAGTATACTTGTTTTGGTTCTCAGAACATTCATCTTACCTAAATTGGATTAATTTTGCCTGAAAAGCATAGATAGTTCTTCAATTTTTTTATGCCTGATACTTTTTATAAACTCTTCATAATTTTCATCTTTTTAGCTGCCCAAACCAATGATTGCTACCTGACAGCCAGTGCAAGAGATTATCAATCATAAAATCTGGGTTCAAATCCTGACAATGTGATTATTGATGTATAAGAGTGTGCAAATTGTGTGAATTGTTTGGGGATCATCAATGTTCTTTATCTATAAGTTTAAAAGATAATATATCTCATGGATTTTTTTTTTTTGGATTTCAAATGAAATACTGTGAACAAGTCATTTTTTTAATGTCAATCTTTCTGCCATGTGAAAACTGCCACTGCTTCATCTTTAAAAAAAGTATCAAAAAGTTTGGGATGATGTCTTGAATAGACCTAGACTGTTGGTATGTTTAATGATAGTCCTATTGACATATAATTCATACAGAAAATTAATGCTTTTAAAGTGTAGAAATTAAATAATTTCCATATACCTTCAGAGTACTACAGTATTGACGTATCACAATTTTAGAACATTTTTATCATTTCAAAATGATTCCTTGTGCCCATTTACAGTTGTTCCATTTCTGTCCTACCTTTAGGAATTCACTAATATCTTATGTCTTTATGGACTTGTCTTTTCAGGATAGTTTATAGAAATGGATAAAATGTGGCTTTTTGTATCTGATTTCTTTCTATTAGCATAACATTTTAAACATTCACCCATTTTATAGCATCTATCAGTTCTTCATTCCCTCTTTTAGGAGGGAATGATATTCCATGTATGGATATACTGCATTTGTTTATTATTTATTAGATTGTGGACATATCAGTTTATTTCATCTTTGGCTATTAATAATGTTGCCATAAAATTGGTGTGTAAATATTTTTGTGTACAAATAGAATATGTCCTTAATTCTCTTGGGTATATACTCAGGGTTAAGGTGATAGATCTAAACTTCTGACACTTCAACTCTGATACACACACACACACACACACACACAAAGGTGTATTACTCAGCCATAAAGAAAAAATGAATTATGGCATTTTCTGGTAAATGGACTAAACTGGAGACTCTCATGCTAAATGAAACACACCAGACTCAGAAAATCAAAGGTTGAATGTTTTCTCTTATATGTGGAAGCTAGTCTGAAATAAAGAGAGAGAGTGAGAGAGAAAGGGGAAAGTAGGAAGGAATTCTATTAAACAGGAAGAAAAACTGATGGGCTATATGAAAAGCTAGATGAAAAGGGATGCATAAGGGAAAAGTAATAGAATGAATCTGACTTAATTTTCCTATGTACACATATGAATATACCACAGTGAACCTCACCATCATGTATAGCCACCAGACACTAAACAACAAAACAACAACAACCGAAACTAAAATTAAATAGCAGAAAGATCAATGGAGTAGAGGGAAAGCAAACAAGGGATGGGGGAGGGGTGGAAAGAGGGTAGTACTAGGAACTGAATTGGAGCAAATTATATTCTATTCTTTTATAATTATGTCAAAATGAATCCTAATGTTATATATAACTAAAAAGAACCAATAAAAAAGAAACCTAGATTTTCTTATATGTTATGTTATCTCAAACATAAAGCTAGATATAGACCTTAGCTTTTAACCTTTCTATAGTAAGAAAACAAAAGAGGAACTAATATCAAAAACAAGTATAGAACCAATCAAATTCTAGTTAGCAGAATTAGTTTGATCTAATAGGTTATATTGATTTTTTGAAACCAGCTAGTTGATACTGAATTTAACAATAAAATATTTATATTTGAGAGTCTTGAACATGATTCTATAGCTCAAGGTATATTTAACCAACATTTAAGCCTTCCTTCTTATGCTTGTTATAATCTCTCTTTAAAAAGAATGAATTTAAATGTAAAAATGTATCATTTTTCCGTGCTGAATAATTAAATTTTAAAGAGAATTCATTTAAAATTTTAAGCAAAGCCATCGACCCAAGAATGGTACTCACATTAGTAATCTCTGAGGTTCCTTTTAGTTCAAAGTTTCTGTTTAATAATCAAGAATTAAAAATTTGCGAGGCCCTGGGTTTGATCCTAAGCACCACATAAAAATAAATAAATAAAATAAAGGTGTGAAAAAAACTTAAAAAAAGAATCAAAAATTTATAAATAGTGATGATGTGTTTATGCTGGTTTTTGTTGTAGACATAGTCTAGATATTTCTCTTCATTTCTATTCACCATTGGCTTCCAAGTGGTTAAGCATAGCTCTGAACATAAGGAAACTGGAGAAGGCCAAGGGCTGCCTACATGAAGATGTCACTTACAAGGGGATATTGAACTCAGCAGTATTTATAGTTAGACTGTTTTCAGCTAGTTTCAGCTGTGCTCAGGCTCTTGTGCTGACCACTGTGGAGAAAATGAAGATGGAATGAATGGCAGAAGATATATGGAGGCATAAACCTTATTTGAAAGCACACAAGATCAGCAGAAGATGTAAGTCCTGAATTAGATACTAATCCATTCCTTGGATAGCACAGTACTTCACTTTGTTCTCTCTTGTCACTTGTTCTATGATATTTTCTGTATGTTGTTTGACTCTCCTGTGTCCGGTTGTTTCATCACAAAGAAAATAATTTCCTTACATGACATTTAAGGTTTCATTGGTTTTTATCTACTTACATCTAAAAGGATATAAGCATTTATTGCTCTGTTTAGATATAGCCAATTCTTTTATCATGGCCCCAAAAGATTTTTAAAAATATTTTATTTAAAGCAGTAAATTCTATTCTATTTGTTATGAATTCTATTTGTTGTAAATTATTGTTATCTCTATTGATTTTGTTGTATGTGTATTTATGTGCAAGTGTGAATTTTTATTTGTATTTAAAGTAAGTACCCGTTAGTGCCCTGAAAATAGCTATAAATGTAAATTAAATCTAATTTTGTGATTTCATAATGGGGAAAGGGTTGATATGGGATATAATATGTCTTATCATGTGTTGATAGAATCAGCAAGTATCTGGTTAAATTTCAAACATGAAGATCATTCTGGTTGATAAATTGAGCCTATGCATTCCTTCATGAAATTCACTCTGAGTCTCAATTTGCTTACCCTGAATGTGCTGCTCAGTTTAAGTGCCTGATTTAAATCTGCTTTTCACCATGTCCTGGGCAAAGCTATTTCTGACCACTGAAATATGATTGACAAATTCGATTGCTGTTTCTTGGAGGGGAAATATAGATGTACACCATGGTAAGATTCACTGTGGTATATTCATATATGTACATAGGAAAGTTGTGTCAGATTCATTCCATTATCTTTCCCTTTCCTATCTCCTTCTATTCTCTTCATTCTTCTTTGTCTAATCCAATGAACTTCTATTCTTCTCTTTCTCCCCCTTATTGTGGGTTAGCTTCCAAATATCAGAAAACACTCAAACTTTGGTTTTTTGGAATTGGCTTATTTCACTTAGCATGCAACATCTATCATTTTTATGGAACTATGATTTCAAGAATTCAAAATGATTGCGAGAACCATTATGAGAAAAAGATACTTAGCCAATTTTGCTTCAATTTGACATATCACATAATTATAAATTAAAATACAAAGTGTTTGTATTAAATTAAAATACTTTGTTATATACAATACTGGGTGTGATGGTTAATAGTAAGAGTCAGCATGATTGGGCCAGAAGTGACCATAATTATTCAAATATTTTTCTGAGTGTATCTATGAAAGTGTTTTCAACGAGACTAACGTTTAAATCAGTAGACTAAGTAAAGCACATTGCCTTCCTAATGCAGATGTCCACCTTCCAATCAGTTTTAAGGCTTGAATAGAACAAATAGATCAAATAGGAAAGAAATCTGGTGGTTTTATTGATTGACCCAGCACATGGTTTTTTCCTGCTCTTAGACTGAAATTTACCCCACTGGCTTTCCTGATTCTCAGGTCTTCAGAGTCACACTGAGCTTATATTGACTCTCTTTCATCTCCAGCTTGCCAACTGCAGACTTGGGATTTCTTAGGCTCCATAGTTGTGAGCCAATTACTTGTAACACACACACACACACACACACACACACACACACACAGACACACACACACACAGTCTTTGGTTTATGATGAATTGAATTATCTTTTTAACTTCACAATGGTGCAAAAATGATACATATTCAGTAGAAATTGAATTTTGAATTCTGAGCTTTAAACTTTTCCTGGACTATCAGTATGTGATATGATAGTCTCTCATAATGCTTGGCAGTCACAGCAAGCCTCAGCTCCCAGTCAGCCACAGGATCTGTTCTCCCTGAGTCTCAAGAGGGTGGAGGAGGAGGAGGAGAAGAGGGTTTGAGAGATAGAATTGTGGGGGAAGGAGTAGGAGCAGGGGCAGGGACAAGGAAAAGCTTCACCCATGGAGGAGGAGATTCACAGAGGTCCTGGCAAGTTAAGATATACGGCTGTTGATCTGGATGGCTATGTGGCCCCGGCTGAAAGACAATATCTCTTACTTTTCGAATTAGTGGGAAGTAGAAAGATCCTTATGGGGGCCATCCGACCCCAAAGGTGGGCCATTCTGAGGCACAGAGAGTCTGCCAGGTCCGGCGTTTTACTGAAAAAGAAAGATTCTGAGCCCTTAAGCAGACTTCGGTCCAGTGATCAAGGGTCAGGGATAGAGGCGTTGAAGTGCTCTGCCCCATAATGAAAGATAGACAAACAGTGAAAGCAACGACACGTGACACAGACAAGATAATAAAGACAGACAATGGACGTCCAACACTGAGACCAGGACTGAATAGCCAGCAAAACCCGATGGGCTGGCAATACCGAATCCTAAACAAAATATCACCAAGTCAAGGAGACTATTGTTCCTTGATTTCCCGAATCCTCTGGGGTGTCCCCCAGGGATGTGGCCTATGGTTCTGTGACACGTCTGTCAGCCACCGTCGGAAGGAGCTCACGCTCTTCACCGACAGCCACTTTGCCAAGCCCTAACCTGAAACCTGAAACCAGAAAGAGGCGCCTTACTTCCCCAAGAGGAGCCCTTTGGGGTCTTTCTTCCGCTGCTGCCAGATCTTGCTGGGGCCTCCAGATGTAAAGGTAAGGTGAGCGTTGGAGGAAGAGACCACCAAGAGACTGTCTCATGCAATAGCAAAGAGTTTATGGGGGTCCAGCATGCTGGGGCTCAGAGCTCACTTGAATAGAGCAGAGAGTCCCGGGAACAGCTTAAGCAGAGCTTATATACTTTCCTTGGAGAGGGCAGGGACTTCAAATACAGCATAGCCAATCATTGCATGGTTTCTGGGAGGGGTTGTTTTCGTAGAGCAACCAGATGATCAGGGGAGATTTCAACATACATTTAGTGGGCATTTCCGGGAGTTGTTTTCAACTTCTACATGAGTTTCAGGTTCCAGGAAAACAGAACTTAATTCTTACATTCTTAACCTTTTCACAGGTCCCATGGGACCTCCCCCCACGTGATCCTGCTTCTCTTTCCAGCTCCATCTCCCTTCCCACCCGTCATATACCTTTCTGCCCTGGGAATGCCAGATTCCCACAGACCCTGCTTATTCCCCTCTGGACGTTTTGCTCCCTGACTCAGGAGTGTCGCTTACCACATTTCCACCACACTGAACACCTCCTTATCCTCCCATGTGGTCAACTCCCCTACTCTGAGACAAATAGTCCTTTCAGTAGATTTCCCAGTTTCTAGAACTCTGAAGCAGATGAATTTGAAACAAATTGGTCCCAGTGACAGGAATAAAAGTGATTTCAACAACTATAAATTTGTATAAAGTGGAAAATATAGTGTTCTACAGATTTAATATATTATTTTTAGAAAGTTGCTCTATTTGAACTGGTATAAAAGTGATGCCCTTTTAAATAATGCCACCCTCCCACCATGAACAACTAAAGTTCAGTTAAGTATAAATTAAATTTAAAAAATTAACCTGAAAAACCCCAGCATGATGATCTGCCACTGACTCTTATTTTAATATTGACATTTTTTTCCTCCCCCTCTCCCCATCTCCAAACTGGGGGGAAACAGGATTACTTTTTGTCCCCATACAGTTATCTATTCTTGAGCACACACTCACCATGGGAGTGAAGAAATTCAGAGATGGGGATGGCAGCAGAAGATTTAAAAATGATTATATCCCAGATTAACAAGTGAAGAAGATCCGGGCACACCTGAAATCACATCATTAAAAACCCTCTGTTCCCCCTGATGTGCAGAATCACAGCCTCTGGGACAAGAGTCCCCTGTGTTTTTCCTTTGCTTTCAAAGCAATTAAGCTTATGTTTATCAACTAATATACAGATAAACAAATGGGTATATCCATCCAACAGAAATTATGTGTGGATTTGTGTATGTACATATACATTGTATTTATATAAGATTTTGATATTAGGGATGGAACCCAATATTTAGTTATTGAATAAACAATACAGGAAGCCTAAATCAATTATTAATTGATTAGTTATTTTCTCTCTTGAAAAAAATGTTAATAGCAATTATACTTATTTTCTGCATCTATATTGCTTGTTGAGATGTGCATATATATGCATGTTTGTCTATAATATATGTATAATATAAAATATATAATACATATACATATATATCTACATATATCTATATCTATTATCTATCTATATCTATATCTATAACTATATCTATATATCTATATATCTATATCTGTAACTATCTATCTATCTATCTCGCTATCTATCTATCTATCTATAAAGTTAGGGCTGATGCATTAAGACTATGTAGGAATAACACTTAACAAAGAGATGTGCTCCTTATAAGTAATCTTTATTTGAAGGTCCTTGGAAAGATCAATTATTGCTACAATTAAGAAATCAAAACCAGTTGACTTGTATCTAATTTTTCCTTTTTTATTTCATAGAGTGCTGTGTGAAGTTCTCCTCAGCCTTAGAGATTCACAGATATTCAAGAGCACAGTGTCCATGGTTTGCAGGAATCACTTCTTTGATCCTGGAGATTTTTGAGTCTCTGGCTCCATCCCAGCTGTCTCCTTGACCTCATCTGTTTTTGGAGCCTGCTGCCCAGCAGGGATAGCAGGAGTGGTCTTGATATTGAGAGGAAGGGTCCCTTCACCTAGGATATGGGTGCCTCAGAAGAGACTCCTCCCTTTTTATTGCCCTACCTGTGTAAATGCAACTAAGACTGTAAACGGTGCTGTATGGGTGTGTGGCTACTGGCCACAGGCTTTTAAATAGATTATAAGTGTTTGATGTTCTAGCACCCTGAATGATTCTAAGATGATTGAGTAAACATACTAATTTTTAAATTATCAAGTTAACTTTCATTGTGGTGAAAAAACAGATACACACCAGCTTTTTTTTTTGTTAAAAACAATCATGAACATGGAAATCTGTGAGGAGAAGTGCATGGAGTACTGCATACATGGCATACCTTATGGGTGTCTGAGAGGCAAAGCACTCCCCTGTGTTAGGCGTGTGAGTAGCATACCATTCACCCTATAGGCACAGCCCTAGGCATGAGGCCACATGTTGCAGTACCAGCACTTGGTCCATGGCCCCTCCTTGATTGGTTGCTGCCAGGACGTTGGACAGAAATTGTATTGGTGGCTGCCTATAGTCTGCTTATTGCCTAAGTTTATATACATGGTAACTGTGCAATAAAATCAGACCCGCTTCCTGCTTGGTCTCAGAAGTTCTTGATTAGCGACTGTACATCCACACTCTCCTCTACCCTGTACCATGGACCTCCTCACTGGGTGAGAGAGAGCCCACAGATATTCATCTCCAGGAACTGTGATTGACATGGTGATAACCAGGAAGCAATAGTATGATGGTCTTAGTTTTGCATCTGAATCTATAACATTCTCAGTTCACCTTGGCAAAATCACTTAATTCCAATAACTTCAACTTAGAAGGATTTTCTGATCCTTGACAACTAATTTGTTCTGTTCCTCACCCTTGACCAGGAACTCTTCATTTGGATTTAGAAATTGTGATTAAGTTTCTTAATCAAGTATTTGTGTCTGTGACAAAACCAAGGTTAATTTTAGTGTGCCCCTAAAGCCCCTTCAAGTGTGAATATGAAAGTAGCAAGTTATGTGTTTGTTGCTAGGTTGGAGTCATCACAAATCAAATATGAATTATGCCCTATCAAAATGTTTAATTATTGAATAGCCTGAAGAGGTTTTCTGTTTTTAAAAATGATTTACTGTTTTTAAAAGGGACAATATAAAAAAAGATTCTCTTACACCACTTATCCTTAAGAGCATGGACAAATAATGCATTATAAAGTAATATGAACATTGGATAAGCCACAAAATACAGTTATTCTTACACTGTCAGCTCTACTATCCATGAATATATCAGAGCAGTTACTTATAATTTTTTAATGTAAGGAAATAATCCACCATGAGTGAGAATCACCAGGCAAATGACATCAGGATCAGACATTCAAAAATATTACAGAATGAAATGGTGTAAACATTCCATAGTAAAGTATGCTTAAAGGGGAAAATTATTAATGGAATAAAAGTCATAAGAAAAGAAACTAAGAATGTTGAATTAAAAGATCAATTTAGATTTTGATATTTAACAATGGTAAACTTCACAAAAATAAAGGAAAATTGGAGGAAGTACCAAAGAGCAGTTTACACCCAAAGAACATGTTTAACTAGAAAATACATGAAAATATCCATGGTTTAGTTGAGAGCCATAAAGATATGGAAGTGAAGAAAGTAAATGTTCAGAAAATTATAGGACAAAATAAGATCATGCATATCAAATAGAATTTTCCTTAGAAAAAATGTGGTTGGGAATAATAATCAAAACAGACTCTGAGATGTTTGAAAATCATAATTTAAGCAAGATCAATGAAAATAATTCTTCACTTAGGCATATTATAGATTTAAGAATACTAGGGGGCTGGGTTTGTGGCTCCGTGGTAGAACACTTGCCTAGCATGTGTTAGGCACTTGGTTCTATCCTCAGCACCACATGTAAATAAAATGAATAAAATAAAGGTCCATCAGTGTCTAAAAAATATTTTTAAAAAGACATTTAAAAAAAGAATACTAGGAACAAGAAAATTTACAACAATTGGAAGAATAATATGTTTATAAAAACAAATCATAAATGTATTATTTTTTATTCAATACCAGTAGTAGAAACCAGAATAAATTCTATTGTATCCTTAAACTGTGCCAAAGTAATCAAAGTAGAATTTGATTCCCAGCTAAGCTATCATCAAGGGTGTCTGAAATACAAACATGCTTACATGTATACATAGGGAATACACTGAAAGCCTTGATTTCATAAGTAATGAGTAACTGCTAGGGTATGTTAAAACAAGGTAAAGTCCTATTTTAAAATTGATATGTGTGTGTTCAATGAAAACTCAAAAAGATAGATCTATAATACTATAATAACATTTACACAGTAAAAGTTTAGAGGATTAAAACATTTTAAGGTTGTTCAGTTACTGGGGAAAAAAGAGGTGCTGGATAAATTTAGACTTAACATTTTATTTTCATAATTCAGTTGTGTGAAACCACAATAGGAAATAAAACATATCAATAGAAGGGAAGGAATGAAGTAACAATAAGAAGGGTAGAAACATTGATCAATAGAGTAGCATGCAGAGAAGGACTAATTGAAAAAGGTAAAGTATAATAAAGTCTTATCTAGGATTGTACACAGCCTCTTCAGTTACTGCCATTTGTATCATGCAGCCAGGACTTTGAACTCTCCTTCTGCCAAATGTTAACTGGGTGAATTCTCTGAATCTCAGTTTCTTCTATAAAATGAGAATAATACTACTTATCTTAAAGGATTGTTTTCAGAACCCACAATGAAAGTAGGATTTTACCATAATCCCTTACTTTGCATCCTTGGCTTACAGTTTTAACACCACTTCTTTTTTTTTTTCCTTTTTCTTTTTTTGTAATTCTTAGTGAAACAGCATTTAACATTACCACTTAAATTTTGTGTCAAAAATACATTTGTAAACTACTAGCATATTAGAATTTTGTTATCTATGACTTCCTTTATTTTTCCAGATCCTTTCTGCCAGGATTGGCAATGCCTAGCTCATCTTGCAGATTGGCAATGCAAAATAGGCTGCATGGGATTCAGAATGAAGTGAGTGGAATAGACAGGTGATAATTTACCTTTCCTACCATGTCCTCTTATTCCCTGCTTTCCTGCCTCCATTGATAGTACATATTTTGAATCTTCTGAAGTTCACATTCTCCTTATATTTGGTGTTTGGACAAATGGAAATAGGATGATCACTCCAAAAAGTATTTAGACTCAAACACAATTCACATTACACATTGTTAAAATAAGTCGCTTACTCTTAAGTCTATGGATCACTATAGTTTTAATGACTTACAATTCAACATAACTCTACCAATGCCCTAAACTTTAATTTTCAATGCATTCAATGAACTAATAATGTATCCGTTAAGGGGTTAAGTGCAAAAATTGTTTTCCTGATGCACATACAACTGAAATTTTATCCATCCACTTGTTTTTATTTTCATCTCCTCCTCCATATCTCATACTTCCTGACATAAGGAATACAAACTTTTTGGATTACAAAATTTTCACACAGGAAGTTGCAAGGATGATGGCCTTTAACCTATAAAATCTTGGCAAAATATAATGAAGAAGTACCAATGTTTTAAATTGAATAAATCATGAAGAAAATTCAGCAAAAGAATAACTATTATTTAATTTTCAGTTGCTTTTAGGATACCATTAGAAACTGCACAAATATAGGGGCTGCTATTTTTTAAGGCCACAACAGCTAGCCAAAGTGGAATCCCTTCCTGGGATGCCCAGTGCTAGTGGGATTCATTGCTGGTGAAAAAGCATCATCTCATGATTTTTCTCTTTCCTTCCTTCCAACTGAAAATTAATTATGATACTGAAAAAAGGAAGGCATGGAGAGAAGGAAGGGAGTTACAAAAGCAAGAACACATATCACACACTACAGCGCTGCTATTTGAAAAGAGTCACAGATTTGTGCATCAGATAGCCCTGAAGATGACAGTGGCCTTGTCCAAATCAGTGTACTGCAATCCTAAACTACATTTCAGATAGAAGAATGACCTGGCTGACATCAATGTCCTGCAAAAGGTGCCAGATGAGCTGACTCTAGCCAGAGCTGAACTGGAGATGCTGACTGAGAACCTGATGGAAGAGTTGGCCTATCTGAAGTAGAATCAATCATGAGGAGGCCAAAATTTGATTTTTTCCTCCCAGACCTCAAAATTAAAACATCAGGTTTGCAAATATGGAGTTAAAACATGACCTGTTTAAGTTGCCATTTGTTTTGGAAGTGCCCATGCATGTACATTGCTGCTACTGCTGTTTATAATGGTTCTTACTAAGGTTTAATTAATCAGAGACACATTCTGATTTTGTCATTTTCATTATAGATAATAAATTAGGTAATAAGAATTTTAACTCTCTTGATTTAGTGATTTTGAAAACATTATATATATATATATATATATATATATATATATATATATATATATATATATTATTTCAAAAGTTAGAAAATAAAGAAGTCTACCAATAACATAAAATGCTATCTGTGTCACACATGGCACTCTGATGGACCACAGTGTATACCAGTGACTGGTGTAGAGAATAGACACTGGCAGTAAGTTTTTATTCAATTTTCAGTGATTCTACCAATTCTGCAGGATTAGACACTTCTTGCAGCCCTTGGCTTAACAGCTGTAGATGAAATCTCTCTAGCAACTTGCATACCAAGCCTCCCCTTCCTGTACACACAGGACAGTGTATTCTCTAGAAGGAGGGTTAACTAATCCTTCTGGCCCATAGACACAGCATATAGAGTCCATGGTCACTTAAGTATCCTGTGAAAATATCTTTAGTTGTTATTTTTTTGTTGTTGTTGTTGTTTGTTTTTAGTGTGCCCAAGAACATTTACTTTTATTTGTTCTAATTAGTTATATGTGAAAGTGGAATACATTTTGACACATCATACTTAAATGGAGTACAAATTCTCATTCTTCTGGTTGCACATGATATAGAGTTATTCTGGTCATGTAATTATATTGTAATGGGCCAGGCTATATGGATAATAACCAATCAGACTCCATTTTGCCCTGAGACTCCACATCATGTAAGAAATGCTTCTCCCAGGGAAATCTCCACCTCTACCCATCAACAGTAGCTTAGCATAGCATGTTTGGCAACACAAAATGGCAATTCTTATACAATGTAAAAGTGTTTTCCTTTTGGTTCCCATTTTTCTTGGACAGTGTGTTCTGTCAAAGATTGATTATCTAGATATTAGTAACCATTCTTTACCATTTACATGACATTTTTGTCCATGCTGGGTGAACAAACAACAACAACAAGAAGTAACATTGTCTTTAAAGTTACCAATGCAGTTTTGTTTCTAGGTCATCAAACAGTTGTTGAAAAAATGTGAATGTCTATAAAATGTCTAATATCCATTGTTTCTAGGATTTTTCCTCAACTGAAAAAAAAATTGATACTGTTCAGTGCACTTCTCTGAAATCTTTTATTTTAAAAATAAGTAAATTTTATTTAACATATATAGAATTAATTTTAAATAAGTTTGTTAGAGACAACCAATTGGCTTACAAAGTTAAAATGTTAACTGCTAAATATAACATCAAGTATTCTTGACTCCTAAATTTTATAGGGTAACATACTTAAACACTAAAAGTGTTTTCCTAAATTGATAAATAAAAAGAATTTAAAATTATTTTGTGTTGTCACTAAAAATGTGTTTTCCAGTCTGCTTATGATTCTAGATCTCATGACATTTGTTTATGGTTTTGAATTATACAAACAGCCACTTATTCTTTAATGTGGTTTTGGACTACAAAAGCTGTACTCACACCCCAGGTGGGGGTTGAAGGGTATAGACTTGCAGCCTACCTATCCCTTGGATGGTGGATCTGGACTACCATCTGGTGAATAAAGTTTTCATCTCCTGCTTTAAAATCAACTCAGTAATTTATTGCAATGTCACCTTTACAATATATGCACAGAGAGTAATAATTTGCAATTAATTCTGTTCTTCTTCCTCCTTTTATACCCCTCTCCCCTTTCATTCCCCTTTGTCTAATCCAAAGTATCTCTTTTTTTCCCTAGCTCCACTTCCTTATTGTGCATTAGCCTCCACATATCAGAGAAAAACATTAGGCATTTTGTTCTTTGGGATTGGCTTATTTCGCTTAGCATAATATTCTCTAGCTTCATCCATTTACTGATAAATGCCATAATTTCATTCTTCAAGGATGAGTAATATTCCATTATGTATGTGTATTACATTATCTTTATCAATTCATCTCTTGAACAGCACCTAGTTTGGTTCCATAGTTTGTAACTGCTTTGCAAATATAACCTCATGACATCGTCACCTTATCATTGTGGAGAAGGTTCATTTACTAGGCTCATTTGCTGGATGAGAAAACGGAATCTCAAGGAATTCCACCTAATTATTCAGAGATATTTTGTAAAGCAGAAATAGAAATCTAGTTCCATCAGCAGCCCCAATGCCCCAATGCACAGTTCATGGCTGAACTTATCTTACCAAAATCTTAGCCACAATCCATTCTGAGCAGGTCCCAGAAGGAAATCAGGCTGGCTCTTCCCAGAGCCCTCTGGACAGAAGTTGGCCTCCTCCACTCTTACTGTTATTTTTTCTCTGATTGCCTGGCTCCTCTCCAGGCTCTTCAAGCTGTCCTCTCCCATCTTTGTTGTTCAGTGACATCACTTGTCATTCATGTTTTTATAGACCTCTGAGGAAGAGAAAATCCACATGGATGTCAGAATGGCTCAAGATGTAAATGACTGGTCATAATTGGACACCCTAAAAGGGGATGGTATTGATGGCACAGGGGTATAAATATCATGATAGGCCAGAAAACTCATTTACAGAGCAGCCAAAGGTCTATATAGATCCATAAAATGGCTACAAACAACCTGAAAATCTAGGTAGTAACTCATCTGGAGGAGTCATAACCTCTTTCTGCTGGAGAAATATCAGTGGCTTCTTTTGGAATTGTATTAGGTGTGAAAAATAGCTCCTATGCCATTTGGCTAGGAAAAATGTTAATGATGATGAAGGTGATAATGCAATAGCTTATATTCATAGACCACTTTGCATATATTAATTCACTGAATATTCACAAAGTCCTTTCACTGACTGTCCTAGTCAGTTCTAGCTGCTACAACAAAATACTCGGAGCTTAAGAAACATTTATTTCTCCCCATTTGGGAGGGTGGGAAGTTAATGGTCAAGGTACTGATAGATTGAATTCTTGGAAAGAGCCCTCTTTTTGCTCATAGCTGGCTGCTTCTCACTGTATTCTCACTTGGTGGAGAGCAAGTAAGCCCTGGTCTCTTTTTGAAATTCTGAGAACACTAATCTCATCTTGGGAGACATGCCCTCCGCCCAGCATATCGAAATCTGATTACCTCCCAAAGGCCCCACTTCTCATGCCATCATATTGGCATTAGGGCTTCAACATGAATTTGGAGGAGACACAAACCTTCAGTAGGGAATGCACTGTGCAGTCTTGGGCATATTCTGTATCTTCTCTGTGCTTTTGCTGCCTCATAAAGAAAAAAGATGGTAATAACACCTGATCAATGTGTGTGTGTGTGTGTGTGTGTGTGTGTGTGTGTGTTTGTATGATTACATTGAATTAAAAACAGGTGATTAGATGATATATGCAAGTAATCCTGGATTTAAAAAAAAACTGAATATACAAACACAGGTGTCAAAATAAAAGCTGAAACCAAGTTTAGGAAAAAATTTCAGTGTGGGAATAGAAAATATTTCCCAGGAAAAGGATAAAAGTGGAGTTTTTTCCTGATGATATCAACTTTTTAGGAGATCTAATAGATATTTATGAAATTTAACATGATAATTTAGAAACAATGATATATGCTTTGCTCGTAAGTGCCACCTTGTTCGTGGACAGATCATACCTCTAGAAGGCCAACCTCTTCACTTGTGCTTTGGATCTTATTCCCTTTGGAAAACCTACTTAAAGACATAGAAATTCTCCTCTCTCCACCAATGTCAACTTCCTCCTCTTTCTTTAAACCTTTCTCTTTAACACAGGAGCATGCTGAAATTGTTCATTTAGCTTAAAAAAAATTCATCTACTGACTCTCTTTGCTGTCTTATTTCTCTTTTTACTGTAAAAATTAAAACAAAACAAATGAAAACCAAACACACAAAGTTTAAAAGAATTATCAGCACTCTGTCTCCATTTCTTTTCTCAATCTCTTGAACTCTGTGTAAATAAAGTCATGGACATTAGTGAGTCCTCTCCTTATATGACACATCAACAGTTGATCATCCTTTCTTTGAAACACTGCTTCCCTTGGCTTACAGGACACCACTTTCTTCATTTTTCTCCTTTCTTTCTGAATGTGATTTCTTGAACTCTCTTGCCAATTCCTTCCAAACTCCCCAACTACAACATGTGCCCCAGTGCTCAGTCTGGAGAATGTTCTTTTCTTTCTGTACACAGACCTTAGATCATGTCATTAGACACACGGCTTTTAACATAATGAGCAGTTGACCCCCAAATGTGCACTTTACCATATACCTCATTCCCAAGGACTACAAGTATATGACTTCCCATTGGATCATTCTTCTCGGATGACAAAAGAGCATCACAAACCTGCATGTTGGGCCAAGGTCTCCACCCCTTTCCACCATGGGTAACTCTCATCTCTGTCAAAACTTGATTTGCCCATCTTTTTAGTATTGCCTTTCCTGGCTTCTCTTCCAAAAATATCTTTCCCTCTTCCTTGACTACCTATTTTATTTTCCTCATAGCAGTTATTATCTAGCATATATTTTACTGAGTTATCATTTGCATTTCTGGTATCTCTCATGAAGAACAGGATTTCTGTTTTGTTTATTGCTGTATCAAAAGCACCTGGAACAGTGCCTGAACTATAGCAGGCATTCAAGAAATATTTGTAGTATGAATGAATGGAGTACTAGAAACACAATGCATGGTTTCCATTAAAAAAAAAAAAGAAAGAAAACCCAGTGTTTCATATATACAGGATTGAGTGTACTTAGAATCATTTTGTTCAAATTATTTTTCTAATCTTCCCTTTCATTAAGCTCTACACTAAAATGTGTTTTCATGGACTCAGATATACTTGAGAAAAATGATGTATACACCAGGTTCCTTTCATATGGTTAAACATCATTACATGCACATCTATGTAAAAAATAAATTAAAAGCATCAAGACTGTGGAACTTGCTGTAAGAATCCTCCCCATCACAAAAGGACCTCTTTCTCTTTGTTCTTCATATTCCCCCGTGTCTGCGTTGAAGTAATATTTTCTGGGCAAACAATGCTCTTTGTGCATCTCAGGCAAAACTGCTTCTTCCTTCTGAATACCCTTTCCTCTTTCTACAACTGAGAGAGTGGTATTCATTCTTGGATCTTAGATTTCATCACGCCTCTGTGAAGACTTGAGGCACATGCCTTCATTTGCTCACACCACAATGGTGGTTAATCTGTCACATTCATATCAAATGTTTGTATTCCCATCTCTCACACTAAATTATGAGCTGCTCATGGGTCTGGATAATCTCTGTATCTTAAGCAGCTAACCAAAATCAGACATGTAGTAGACACAGAATCTTTGCATACGGCACTCATCAATTCAAGGAATGCAAGTACAATTCAACCCATAAAAATGTATTTATGG
The DNA here is from genome assembly GCF_964194105.1 of Spermophilus citellus. Taxonomy (NCBI): domain Eukaryota; kingdom Metazoa; phylum Chordata; class Mammalia; order Rodentia; family Sciuridae; genus Spermophilus; species Spermophilus citellus. Next base: position 143,225,698 of record NC_138183.1, on the reverse strand, counting down.
AAAAATCATTGAAATAAATTTTTTAAAAAGATTAGACTCAAGAAAAGTAATAGAGCTCTTCATATTAAGTAATCACAAATCTACCAGAGACAGAAATGATAAGAAAAACAAATTATAAATATTTTAATGTTTTAGAATTTAAAAATTTAGCCTACTTAAGATTATCTGTATAGAAGTATAAAGATAAGTGGCTCACTTTATTTTTTAATTATAAATTCATTTCTAGGTTAAGACATAGCACTAAGATGATTGGACAAATCTCATCAAGAAAACTGAAAAATAATGAAATCATAAGTATGCACATGTTTTTTAGTGCAAGGTAAGACTGCTTTGAATTGGATCTTCAAAACTTGTGTAACTAAAAAGAGAATCTAAAAAGTTAATTAGACGCTCTTATTTTTCTCTTTAGTTGTAAATATTAAATGGCAAATTTAATGTGGCAATGTTCATTTCAATGTGAGAATTTGAATATTACATTATGATAAAACTCATTAGTTGCATGAAAGAATGATACTAATATAAAGTTGTTACCAAAAATTGTTTTTTTTTGTTGTTGTTTTTTTTTGTTTTGTTTTGTTTTTGTTTTTTTTTTTAGTTTTTTATTGATTATTTAAAGCATTACATAGCTCATGATATATCATCTTTCATACATTAGACTCAAATTGTGTTTTGAACTCCCATTTTCACCCCAAATATAGATTGCAGAATCACATCTGTTACATATTCACATTTTTACATAATGCCATATTAGTGTCTGTTGTATTCTGCTACATTTCCTATCCCCTACTATCCCCCCTCCCCTCCCCTCCCCTCCCATCTTCCCTCTCTACCTCCCCTGCTGTTGTTCAATTCTCTCCCTTTTTTTTCCCTCCCCCTTGCCCCTCATAGCCTCTTATAATTTTATGTATCCTTGAAGGTCTCCTACCATTTCCATATGCTTTCCCTTCTCTCTCCGTTTCTCTCCCCCCATTCGTCTTTGTTTACTGTAGTCTTTTCCACATGCTCTTCCTTCCTGTTCTGTTCTTAGTTGTTCTCTTTATATCAAAGCAGACATTTGGCATTTGTTTTTTAGGGCTTGGCTAGCTTCACTTAGCATAATCTGCTCTAATGCCATCCATTTCCCTGCAAATTCTATGATTTTGTCATTTCTTAGTGCTGCATAATACTCCATTGTGTATAGATGCCACATTTTTTTTATCCATTCATCTACTGAAGGGCATCTAGGTTGGTTCCACAGTCTAGCTATTGTGAATTGTGCCGCTATAATCATTGATGCAGCCGTATTCCTATAGTGCGCTCTTTTAAGGTCCTCAGGGAATAGTCCGAGAAGTGCAATAGCTGGGTCAAAAGGTGGTTCCATTCCCAGCTTTCCCAGGAATCTCCATACTGCTTTCCAAATTGGCCTCACCATTTTGCAGCCCCACCAGCAGTGTACAAGTGTACCTTTTTCCCCACATCCCCGCCAACACTTGTTGTTGTTTGACTTCATAATGGCTGCCAATATTACTGGAGTGAGATGGTATCTTAGGGTGGTTTTGATTTGCATTTCTCTGATTGCTAGAGATGGTGAGCATTTTTTCATGAACTCATTGATTGATTGTATGTCCTCCTCTGAGAAGTGTCTGTTGAGGTCCTTGGCCCATTTGTTGATTGGGTTATTTGTTATCTTATTGTTTAATTTTTTGAGTTCTTTGTACATTCTGGATATTAGGGCTCTATCGGAGGTGTGGGGGGTAAAGATTTGTTCCCAGGATGTAGGCTCTCTATTTACCTCTTTTATTGTTTCTCTTGCTGAGAAAAAACTTTTTAGTTTAAGTAAGTCCCATTTGTTTATTCTTGTTGTTAACTCTTGGGCTATGGGTGTCCTATTAAGGAATTTGGAGCCCGACCCCACAATTTGTAGATCGTAGCCAACTTTTTCTTCTATCAGACGCAGTGTCTCTGATTTGATATCTAGCTCCCTGATCCATTTTGAGTTAATTTTTGTGGATGGCGAGAGAAAGGGATTCAGTTTCATTTTGTTGCATATGGATTTCCAATTTTCCCAGCACCATTTGTTGAAGATGCTATCCTTCCTCCATTGCATGCTTTTAGCCCCTTTATCAAATATAAGATAGTTGTAACTTTGTGGATTAGTCTCTGTGTCTTCTATTCTGTACCATTGGTCCACCCGCCTGTTTTGGTACCAGTACCATGCTGTTTTTGTTACTATTGCTTTGTAGTACAGTTTGACCTCTGGTATCGCTATACCTCCAGATTCACACTTCCTGCTTAGAATTGCTTTTGCTATTCTGGGTCTTTTGTTTTTCCATATGAATTTCATGATTGCTTTGTCTATTTCTACAAGAAATGCCATTGGTATTTTGATTGGCATCGCATTAAACCTATAGAGAACTTTGGGTCATATCGCCATTTTGATGATGTTAGTTCTGCCTATCCATGAACAGGGTACATTTTTCCATCTTCTGAGATCTTCTTCTATCTCTCTCTTTAGGGTTCTGTAGTTTTCATTGTATAAATCTTTCACCTCTTTTGTTAGGTTGATTCCCAAGTATCTTATTTTCTTTGAGGATATTGTGAATGGAGTGGTTTTCCTTATTTCCATTTCAGAAGTTTTGTTGCTGATATATAGGAATGCCTTTGATTTATGCGTGTTGATTTTATAACCTGCCACTTTGCAGAATTCATTTATTAACTCTAGCAGCTTCTTTGTAGACTCTTTTGGGTCTGTTAAGTATATTATCATGTCATCCGCAAATAGCGATAGTTTAATTTCTTCTTTTCCTATTTTTATGCCTTTAATTTCTTTTGTCTGTCTAATTGCTCTGGCTAGTACTTCGAGAACTAAATTGAATAGAAGTGGTGATAGAGGGCATCCCTGTCTTGTTCCAGATTTTAGAGGGAATGCCTTCAATTTTTCTCCATTCAGAATGATGCTAGCCTGAGGCTTAGCATAGATAGCTTTTACAATGTTGAGGTAAGTTCCTGTTATCCCTAGTTTTTCTAGTGTTTTGAACATAAAGGGATGCTGTACTTTGTCAAATGCTTTTTCTGCATCCATCGAGATGATCATGTGGTTCTTGTCTTTAAGTCTATTGATGTGGTGAATAGCATTTATTGATTTCCGTATATTGAACCATCCTTGCATCCCAGGAATGAATCCTACTTGATCATGGTGCACAAGTTTTCTGATATGTTTTTGTATTCGATTTGCCAGAATTTTATTGAGAATTTTTGCATCCAAGTTCATTAGAGATATTGGTCTGTAGTTTTCTTTCTTTGAAGTATCTTTGTCTGGTTTTGGGATCAAAGTGATGTTTGCCTCATAGAATGAATTTGGAAGAGCTCCTTCTTTTTCTATTTCTTGAAATAGCTTGAAAAGTATTGGTATTAATTCTTCTTTGAAGGTTTTGTAGAACTCCGCTGTATACCCATCTGGTCCAGGGCTTTTCTTAGTTGGTAGTCTTTTGATGGCTTCTTCTATTTCTTCTTTTGTTATTGGTCTGTTTAAATTGTGTGTGTCTTCCTGTCTCAATCTGGGCAATTCATATGCCTTAAGAAATTTATCGATATCTTCGTTATCTTCTATTTTATTGGAATATAGGGTTTCAAAATACTTTCTAATTATCTTCTGTATTTCTGTAGTGTCTGTTGTGATATTGCCTTTTTCATCCCGTATGTTAGTAATTTGAGTTCTCTCTCTTCTTCTTTTCGTTAGCGTGGCTAAGGGCTTGTCTATCTTATTTATTTTTCCAAAGAACCAACTTTTAGTTTTATCTATTTTTTCAATGGTTTCTTTTGTTTCAATTTCGTTGATTTCTGCTCTAATTTTAATTATTTCTTGTCTTCTACTACATTTGCTGTTGTTTTGCTCTTCCTTTTCTAGATTTTTGAGGTGTTGTGTGAGTTCATTTATTTGTTGTTTTTTTCTTTTTTTGAGGTAAGAACTCCAAGAAATGAATTTCCCTCTTAAAACTGCTTTCATTGTGTCCCATAAATTCCGGTATGTTGTGTCTGTGTTATCATTTGACTCTAAGAATTTTTTCATCTCCTCCTTTATGTCTTCTATAACCCATTGATCATTCAGTAACATATTGTTCATTTTCCATGTGATGTAGGATTTTTCCTTCCTTCTTTTATCATTGATTTCCAATTTCATTCCATTATGGTCAGATATGGTGCATGGTATTATCTCCACGCCTTTATATTTACTAAGAGTTGTCTTATGGCATAATATATGGTCTATCTTTGAGTAGGATCCATGTGCTGCTGAGAAGAACGTGTATCCACTTGATGATGGTTGATATATTCTATATATGTCGGTTAAGTCTAGGTTATTGATTGTGCTGTTGAGTTCTATAGTTTCTTTATTCAGTTTTTGTCTAGAGGATCTGTCTAATGGCGAGAGCGGTGTGTTGAAGTCACCCATAATTATTGTGTTGTGGTCTATTTGACTCTTGAACTTGAGGAGAGTTTGTTTTATGAACGTTGCAGCTCCATTGTTGGGTGCATACAAATTGATGATTGTTATGTCTTGTTGGTGGGTGGTTCCTTTTAACAGTATATAGTGACCTTCTTTATCCTTCTTGATTAACTTAGGTTTGAAGTTGATTTTATTCGATATGAGTATGGCCACTCCTGCTTGCTTCCGAGGGCCATGTGAGTGGTATGATTTTTCCCAACCTTTTACCTTCAGCCTGTGTATGTCTTTTCCTATCATATGAGTCTCCTGAAGGCAGCATATTGTTGGATTTGTTTTTTTGATCCAGGTTACTAGCCTATGTCTCTTGATTGGTGAGTTTAGGCCATTAACATTTAAGGTTACAATTGAGATATGATTTGTATTTCCAGTCATGATTCTTTATTTATTTATTTTAGTTTGGTTAGTTTTGCTTTTTGGTTATTTTCCTCCCCCTTTACTGAGATACTTCCTGCTGTTAGTTTTGGGCACTATTTTTCACATCCTCTTCTTGTAGTGTTTTGTTCAAAATGCTTTGCAGAGCTGGTTTTCTTGCTGCAAATTCTTTTAGCTTTTGTTTATCGTGAAAGATTTTAATTTCATTGTCAAATTTGAAGCTCAATTTTGCTGGATATAGTATTCTTGGTTGGAATCCATTATTTTTCAGCGTTTGAAATACGTTATTCCTGGATCTTCTCGCTTTCAAAGTTTATGATGAGAAATCTGTCGTTAACCTAATTGGTTTACCCCTGAAAGTAATCTGCCTCTTTTCTCTCGTAGCTTTTAATATTCTCTCCTTGTTCTGTACGTTGGCTATCTTCATAATTATATGTCTTGGGGTTGGTCTATTATGGTTTTGAATGTTTGGGGTCCTGTAGGCTTCCAGGATTTGGCAATCCATTCCATCTTTCATCTCTGGGAAGTTTTCTAGAATTATTTCATTTAATATGCTGTCCATTCCTTTGGTTTGAATCTCTGTGCCTTCTTCTATCCCTATGACTCTCAGATTTGGTTTTTTTATGACATCCCATATCTCTTGAATAGATTGCTCGTGGGAATTAAGCATCTTTTCTGTGTTGACTATATTCTTTTCAAGTTGATAAACCTTGTCTTCATTATCTGATGTTCTGACTTCTACTTGATCAAGTCTATTTGTAATATTCTCATTTGAGTTTTTAATTTGGTTTATAGTTTCCTGTAATTCTAGGATTATTGTTTGATTTTTTTTAAGATCTCTATCTCCTGGTAGAGCTCGTTCTTTGCCATTTGAATTTGTTTGTTTAATTCATTTTCAAAATATATTTTTATTTTTTGGACTTGCTGTCTCATGTCTTCTCTAATATTCCTTTCCATTCGAGTTAGGTATGCCTTGAGTTCTTTCCCTATACCTGTTTCTGAAGTTTCTATGTCCTTCTGTAGAATTGAGTAGTCTTGCATTGTTTGTAATCCTTTTTTCCCTTGTTTTCTCATGTTGTCCACGTTACTTTCCAGCTCTTTTTGATTGTCGTGTTTCTGCTCTCCTCTATAGATTTGTTTTGTTTCTGTATTACTCTGATGTCTCTCCTTTGTGTTGTTGAAGTATGACTGCTAACGTGGATTCCGCTGGGAAGGAATTCCGACGTTCGAGCTCCAGTGACGACACTACTCTGCTATGACGGGCCCCAGTCTCCTTGCCGGGGTGCCCTAATGGGGGGATGTGACTGGACTGTCTCTGTGTGGTTTCAGCTCCCGGTCATGGCAGGCGGGTAGACTCCAGCCGCCCAGTATCACAGGCCGCGGGCAGGTGATCCGTCACCAACGGGAGGGCGTTCTCCTACCGCCCAGTTACGCGGGCAGTGGGTGAACTGTCGCCGGCGGGCCTGCAGTTTACAGCTGCCCAGTCGCGAGGGCCTTGCCTCTAGGCTCCTGGTTTCTCCTGCTAGCCTTGGTTTCTCCTGCTAGACCAGATTTCCCCTCAGTGATGATTCTCGGCAGTTCAAACTGTACTCTGTGCCTGTTTTGTTGTTGCAATCTGTCGGAGAGTGGCGGTGGATACTTCAGCTGTCCAAGATGGTGGCCGCTGGTTACCTTAGTGGAGTGTTCCTTGTGGGGGGTGGGGCTGTACCGCTTCCGTCCCTGTCAGCAATCCCGAACTCAGCCCGGGGGTCAGTGCGGGCTTGGGCTTGGCTGGTGGGATACCACCGTGTCGCAGCCACTTAATTCCCTGCTGACTAGTTAACCCCTTCTCTGGGGCGCCACGCCTTCTGTAGCCTCGGGGCAGGCCGCGCGTATCAGACAGCCTGGATCTCCGGGGTCACACCGTTGGCTTTTGGGATCCCCGGCACTCTATGGTTTTGATTTTTTCTGCTTGCCCCTCCCCCAGCGCTGGCTAGACAGGTTTTGTTTTGGCCGCTGATGGGAGGGGGGGGGTTGAGGGTCAGGTGCCTCTAGCTCTCCTTTAGTCTTTATGCAGGCTCACTCTGATAGTCCCTGCTCCTGAATGTCTAGGAGAGATTTTATGCAAAATCCCCCTATGTATGGGGGCTGAGCTGGGTGACACACACCTGTTTGTTGTTGCAATCTGTCGGAGAGTGGGGGTGGATACTTCAGCTGTCCAAGATGGTGGCCGCTGGTTACCTTAGTGGAGTGTCCCTTGTGGGGGGTGGGGCTGTACCGCTTCCGTCCCCGTCAGCAATCCCGAACTCAGCCCGGGGGTCAGTGCGGGCTTGGGCTTGGCTGGTGGGATACCACCGTGTCGCAGCCACTTAATTCCCTGCTGACTAGTTAACCCCTTCTCTGGGGCGCCACGCCTTCTGTAGCCTCAGGGCAGGCCGCGCGTATCAGACAGCCTGGATCTCCGGGGTCACACCGTTGGCTTTTGGGATCCCCGGCACTCTATGGTTTTGATTTTTTCTGCTTGCCCCTCCCCCAGCGCTGGCTAGACAGGTTTTGTTTTGGCCGCTGATGGGAGGGGGTGGTTGAGGGTCAGGTGCCTCTAGCTCTCCTTTAGTCTTTATGCAGGCTCACTCTGATAGTCCCTCCCCCTGAAAGTCTAGGAGAGATTTTAAGCGAAATCCCCCTATGTATGGGGGCTGAGCTGGGTGACACACACCTGTTTGTTGTTGCAATCTGTCGGAGAGTGGGGGTGGATACTTCAGCTGACCAAGATGGTGGCCGCTGGTTACCTTAGTGGAGTGTCCCTTGTGGGGGGTGGGGCTGTACCACTTCCGTCCCCGTCAGCAATCCCGAACTCAGCCCGGGGGTCAGTGCGGGCTTGGGCTTGGCTGGTGGGATACCACTGTGTCGCAGCCACTTAATTCCCTGCTGACTAGTTAACCCCTTCTCTGGGGCGCCACGCCTTCTGTAGCCTCAGGGCAGGCCACGCCCACAATTTCTTTATCCATTCATCTAATGAGGATAACCTAGGTTGGTTCCATAGTTTAGCTACTGTGAATTGAGCTGCTATAAACATTGATGTGGCTGTGTCACTATAGTATGCTGATTTTAAGTCCTTTGGGTGTAAACCAAGAAGTGGGATAGCTGGGTCAAATGGTGGTTCCATTTCCAGTTTTCTTAGTAATCTCCATACAGCTTTCCATAGTGGTTGCACTGATTTGTAGTCCCACCAGCAATGTATGAATGAACCTTTTTCACCACATCCTCACCAACATTTATTGTTGCCTGGATTCTTGATGATTGCCATTCTGACAGGAGTGAGATGAAATCTTAGAGTAGTTTTGATTTGCATTTCTCTAATTGCTAGAGATGTTGAACACTTTTCGCATATTTGTTGATCAATTGTATTTCTTCTTCTGTGAAGTGTTGCATAGCCCATTTATTGATTGGGTTATTTATTTATTTATTTATTTTGGGGGGTGTTTTTTTGAGTTCTCTATATATCCTAGAGATTAATGCTTTATCAGAGGTACATGTTGTAAAGACTTTCTTCCAATGTGTAGGCTCTCTCCTCACCTTATTAATTGTTTTCTTTGCTGAAAAGAAACTTTTTAATTTGAATCCATCCCATTTATTGATTCTTGATTTTACTTCTTGCACTTTAGGAGTCTTGTTAAGAAAATCAGATCCTAGACTGAAGTGGTGCAGATTTGGGCCTATTTTTTCTTCTATTAGGCCCAGGGTCTCTGTTATAGTATCTGTCTTTGATCCACTTTGAGTTGATTTTTGTGCAGGGTGAAGAAGATCCAAAAAATTCCACCCAAAAACTTCTATAACTAATAAATGAATTTAGGAAAGTATCCAGATATAAAATCAAGACCCATAAATCAAATGCATTCCAAATAAGATTTCATTGTAAGGATATACCATGTTACACATTTGAGTTGTTTTTACTTTTTGGCTATTTTGAATAGTGCTGCATTGAAAATTTGTACTTAAGTATTTATGTGAACAAAATATTTTTGTCAAGTATATACCAAGAGATGAAATACCTTGGTTAAATAGTAAGTCTGTTTAATTTCTTTAAGTGCTGGAATTCTTTCCAAAATGCCTGTATCATTTCCCTTTTTTACCAGAAACATATGGAGGTTCTAGCTTCTCCAAAATCCTCACCAACACTTACTATGATCTGTCTTTTAAATTATAGCCATCCTGGTGGTTGTGAAGTGCTATCTTTTTGTGATTTCTTCAATTCTTCTATAATTTATGAATTAAAAATAATTACAAAATTTTATAAAAATGGTTAATTGGCAACTGATGTAGCAACAACATGTGACTAGCTTGTTTTAAGCAACCCACAGGAAGAGAAAGTAGAAATGAATTTGATTCTATAAGTTAATATCCATGGCCTTGACTCAAAAGGAAAATATTATTCTGCTATAGTCAGAGATTCCAGGAATGCTTCCCTAAATTCGGAAGAGGTTTGCCTTCTCTCCCATTCACATGAGAGAGAAATTGCTCAAAGCCAGGTTGGGAGCTTGCCATGCTAATCACATTTATTTTGGGGGTAGGGACTGGGGATTAAACTCAGGGGCACTGAGCCATATCCTCAGCCCTATTTTGTATTTTATTTAGAGACAGGGTCTCACTGAGTGCTTAGCGCCTCACTTTTGCTGAGGCTGGCTTTGAACTCACGATCCTCTTGCCTCAGCCTCCTGAGCTGCTGGGATTACAGGCATGCGCCACTGCTAATCACATATTTTGAAACCTATGTGTTCTCAAGTGTTCCATACTATTCAAAACAGTAGTTACTATAGGATGCTTTTTCTCCTTAGAGATCTCATAAGAAATATTTATAGTTCCATTTTATTTATGGGAATTATATAGCTTTCTATATATGATTGATAACTTTCTTCCTTGGGAATAATAAATACTAGCTTTCAAATTGATTATTGCCATGTAAATGACTAAATTAAGAAGTTTGTACTTATAGATGTATCAATGCAAAGATTTTGGCATTTTCTAGACTCCTGGTACTAAAGCACAGGTATACAGCTTACAATGTTCACATTACCAGTTCCCTGAATCTTTTTCCTTTAAACATTTAAAGTGCTGAACACCTCATTCTGATACCCAGGAACTTAGTATTCATACTTCATCACAAACATGACATGTATTTTTCTTAAAAATTATATTCAGTTCTCCTTACTTTGTATTTTCTTGGAAGTCTAGGCATTATTAACTCATGCACATAATAATAACTGAAATCCTTGCTGAGTTGAACTATAATTATCACAGACCATCCAACACATAAATTCACTTAATTTTTCAGAATTATCACTTTAGGTAGACATTTAGTTTTATAGTTGAGGTGCAAAATAATTATGTGATTGGCCCAAATATAGTCAGGATGTGGGACCCAGACTGGAAACTCAAAATTGTCTATAAAATTCTCTCAGTACTCTCAGTTTCCCAAATGACAATGAAACACACCTTACTATTTTTTTTCATGTTTTTTTTTACATTACTTCTACATCAAAAAGAAAATATATTTTTTTTATAAAGGAAGTCCTATTTAAGTTCACCCTAATGTAAATTCCTTTTATGGTATATGCACTTAATATTTGTGTTTGGTTTGATTAAATCATTCTCAGGCACTGATATGCTCTTTATAAGTATTCTTACATTAATTGGTTATATATCTTCACAGACATTTATAAGTTTTGCATTTTTATTATGAAAGATAGAACCAAATAATTGGTCATTATGATGATTGCAATAGCAAGCTAATCTGCAGTCAAGTTCTCTCATTATTCTCTATGGTATTCAACACACAATTAGTTTTTATTAAAAATGAACTAACCAGAATAGAGTACTTCTACATTCTAACAAAGGACAATATTGAATGAATATATATGTTATTTGATAACAATTAAATATTTCTCAAGATTTTATGGCATGTTAGATAATATTTTATATTATATATATATATATATATATATATATATATATATATATATATATATATATATATAACTTAAATCTTATCAATGGGTTAAAATTACAAAAGAAATGCCAACCAATCTTTTCAAACAGAATTTTTTGATTTAAAAAATGCTTGATTTTATGTTACTGTTTCTATTTTTTTTCTACCAGAAGAATGACTATACTATGTTTTCTAAAATTTGTAAAATGTTTCATTTGGGGCTTTTTTACTAAAAAAACTAGCTTGTGAAAATATCAACTACATAAGAATAAAATATCTCATGAAAATCATTGAAAAACTACCTTAGAGTTTCAGGGTTTTAGCTGGGTATATGTAGGTTTTCCAAAATAATTTACCTGCATAGTCACTTAGGTTTCCTTGTAGATTGACTCTCTTCATGCACCTTCACTGTGTCCACTTTTCCTCAGCACTACTCCAAAAGCTTGACCTTTAAGTTATAAATGGACAGCATTCATTAGAGGAGCTTGTTCCAAATAATGGCCTGTGCTGGGTCTAGTCAATTAGACTAACAGCTCCAGCTTTGTCTTTAATACCCTGCTTAGTCACCCTCTTGAAGATTTTTTTCCCCCAAGAGGCAGACAGAAATCTTGAAAACTTCTACTTTGTACATATTTGATGGTTACTGTGGGCTCTCATCACAGAATCATTTAATCAGGATCAGGTTAATTTGGAGGCTGAGTGCTGGTGAAATAGCGTAATTGATCCTACACATCACTCTCACACTAATTGGTTAGTCAATTTTTGCCAAGTCACTGATTCTTTTCTTCCATACTTTTTTCTACAAAATATTATGGTTAGGCAGGGCTTGGTGGTGCACACTGGTAATTATGGCAGCTGGGGAGGCTGAGGCAGAAGGACTGAAAAAGTTTGAAGTCAGCATCAGCAAATTAGTGAGGCCCTAAACAACTCAGTGAAACACTGTCTATCAATAAAATATTTTTTAAAAAAGGGTTGGAGATGTGGATCAGTGGTTAAGTGCCCTGGGTTCAATCCTTGGTACCTAAATAAATAAATAAATAAATAAATGGTTAAAAGATGAATAAGAGTAAAACCATTATATTTATATTCACATATTTGTTCGTATCTGATTTGGGAATTATGGAAACCACTTTAATGGTCTCTAATATTTAATTAATATGAACTTCTCATTTCCAAATCTTCAGCCATCTATGTATGCATGTATAAATATCTTTTGGTGTAGATGTAAACCATGAAATATATTGAATATTTCTCTGTTCAGTAAAGGAAAATGCAAAGGGCTAGAGATAATATTATAATCGTGAGTACTCACAAAGTGACAATCCAAATAAAATAGTTGCTGGAAATATAAGCCACCAAGGTAAAAATTAATTTTATCCTTTATTAAGGATATAAAATAATGTATCAGTGAGATCAGTTTATATAGAATAAAGATTCCAAGAGGTGATAGGACATTTAATGTAAATACTGTTATTTGCTAATATTAAATGATTCCAACCATTCGTTAGCAACTTTCATGCACTTACATTTGAATGTCATCTGCTATTTTTCTTGCACAAAGTTGGAAAAGAAGGTAAGGGCAAAGAAGTTAAGGGATTATAGGGAATAAAACAGGGTGGGGATGATGGAAAAGGGAATTAGAAAGAGTGGAATGGGAGGATAGACTAGAAAGGAGGTATGAAAACAGCATAAAAGGAGTAAGCCAGGGTGCAGACTACAAACGTTATAGGCATATGGGGCAAAATATAATCTGATTTCTGGATACCATTCTTTAACAAGTTTTAATAATAGCTAGTACTACATGTCTAACATGAACTAATTGAAAGCATGTTCATTGGGCCGCTCCTTTAGTGTTTTGGTGCATTCAACTTTAGTCAACTTATGTTTTATTTCAAATCTTGGTGATGAAAAAATAATAATCATGTCTTATTGGTGTTTCTCTTTCTTTAAGTGGTCAAAAAATTAAGAACTTAAATCTAATGCTTTAAGGCAACCACAGGCTATGAACCTATAATCTACTCACTCACAAAGAAAATGGGAGAGACAAATACTCTATAAAGTCTTGTCTCCTTATCCAGAATCTAATATGTTGCAGTTTATGCCATGATTATCAAAGATGCCATTAACTCTGAAACAAGGGATATTTTTCTTTTATTGCAGCTCTAATTTTATATGTCAGATACTGTCATTTCTAGAATAAACTGCTGCAATTTCAAGAGTTTAAAGATTTTATATTGTGATTCTTTTTTTTCTTTAACTTTATTAAAAAAAACACTTTAGGTGTCTGTAATATTTTAGATAAACATTATCAATTCTTTAATGTTTACCACATGGGAAGTTTTGGTTCAGGAAACTTTTCAAAACGTGATCGTAGGATAGTGCTGATGCTCCTGAACATCTTACTTTTTTAAAATTCAGATGAATATATCAGCACATAATTTTTAAAGTGCTTTCAAATAAATACTTTTCATTTTATTGAGTATGATCAAGCCATGCAGAGCTTCCTAAACTAGTGTGTATGAGAGCCTCCTGAAGTGTTGTTAAAGCCGATTTCTAGGCCCCACCCTCAGAGTCTCTGACTCAGTCACCTGTGGGGTGACTTCAGAGGGCATACTTCTAACAATCTCCCCTGAGAGAGAGAGATGGAGATTGCCCATCTGCTGACCACACTTGAATAGAGTCCACAGGGCAATTAGAGAAATGTTTTTCAGCTGCTGATTTCTACTTTATTCTTAAAGTGAGGCACAAATCTTGAGCTGGGTATTTTAAAATAAGCCAAGACAGTTTTTGTCTTCCTTGTCTTTGACATTCTCTAATTTGTGAGTAAGGGTTACCAGTGCTGAAGAGCAGAGCAGAGGCCTAGGAACAGTTACATGTGGGCACTGCTTAGTGGGAAAGAACAGGAGATTTGGAAACTGATAGACAAGATTTCAAATATCAGCCTTTGTAGTTATTAACTGTGTGCCCTTGGGCAAATTTCTAAAACTTTCAGAATCTCATTTTGTTTATGTTTGTCCAGTAGGAATACAGAGACCTATATGAAAGTGTTATTGTATTTAACAAACTAATCTATGTGAATACGCTATGAAATCTGTAAAGCACTGAAACAATATGCTTTTGAGACCTTAAAATGACACAACTCATCCATTATGCACTCTCTGTCCCTTACATTTCAACTTCTCAATTTTCATTGACTTTGTCTTTAAGCCAAAGGCCATACCTCTCTTCCTTTGTGAAAACAGTTCTCTGTGACCCCAAATAATTGCTGGCTTTTTTCCTCACAACCAATATTTGAAAAAAAAAATACACTTATCAACTCTAGTTTTATATTGCTTAGTTCTAACCCACATAGCTAACCTACATAACTGGGATTTTTGCCTTTATCACCAACATGCAATTGCCTTCCTAATGATTACCTTGACTTTGCAAGCATTTAATCAGTCTATCTTGTGTGTGTTGTCTCCCAAGCATGTCTAACTCTAAGTGGGTGGCATGGCTCATACTAACTTGCCCTAGAAATTTCTAGCTACTCTCTTGGTTCCCCTTTATTTCAGTCTTTGCTGGTATCTCTTCCACTGCTTGTGCCTATTTTGTCTGAGTTTGCTTGCTGTGTCTGGAAGACCTCATCCCTACACATGCCTTCAATTCCCATCTCAGCAATTTTAGGACTCCCAGACCCCATGTCCAGTGCAGACCTCTCTTCTAAGCTACAGACCCATCAGGCTTCCAACTGAACATTGTCATTTGATGGCTGCAGTTACACTGCTCAGAACTAAACACTTACAGAATGCCAAAAGAAAGTGCTTTTGTATTTCCTGTATTCACTATGGGAGTAAATTAAAATTCTGTGCTCTAGACCTAAATCATGATCTAGGAAATTTCCCTTTGCCTGGAACATTTTCCACACTTCCTTCATCTGGAAAACATCTCTTTTTTCTTTAGATCAAAGTCTAGGCACTCTAATTTTAAGTATCCTTTTCTGACTACCCAAGTAGCTTCTCCCATCTGTTTCTCCAGATCCCTGCAACTCACTTCTGGAAGAGTTCCTAGCCATTCCCCCACTATACTAAAATTTTGTAGAATATAGCCTAGTTTGTCTCTTTAACCAACAAGCATGCATATAACCGCACATGGTAAGTAGTGCCTCAAAATATTGTTTGACTCCTTTTCCAAAACCATTCAGGCATTCATTCAATAATCACTGCGCCAAGTGCTCTTTAGGATAGCACCTACAGTCAGCAGAACAAAGTTCCCCTGTCAGGTGTCAGAGTGTCAGAGACAGACAATGAACAAGTTGAGACAAAAAATACATAATCACAAAATTCCTGGAATTATGAAAAAGAAAAAAAAAATATATTGAGAAGTAAAAAAAAAAAACAGAAGCTAGTCTAAGTAAAGGAGTAGACAGTTGGAGACTTATTATTTATTTATTTATTTTAAAAGATATGGTCATGCATAAAAGAAACAACATGAGAAATGTTCTCATTATGGGAAAGACTTGGTTGTTTTTATTTTGGGAAGGTTGCCCTTTGCTAAGCCTGAAAGAAGAGAGGTATATAAGCTCAGGAATTGAAGGAAGCCGGAGTATGAGGCAAAGTAGAAGAATTAAGCCATGCTCAATCCTTGCACAGACTTGCTGTCAAATGCAGACAATTTTCTTGTATAAATTGTGTTGAATATGTTTCAATGTTCTAGTTATTGTTCACGGTGGATTCTTATCATGTCATGTTTTCTTCAGTCATCTTAATTCTATATAACATTCAATTTTTAGTTATACTGTAGTAGTGCCTATATCTTCTGAAAATAAATTTTCATACTCTCTGTTAGTTTTCAGTTTATTTTATGTCACATTTTTTAGCACAATAACAAATCTTGAAAATAGAGGCATTTTCATTAAGTAATACATCTGAATAGCTCTTTGAATATAATTTCCATACAAAATCTCTAGTAGATATGTAATAAATTAGATTTATGACAACACTTTAATGAAGAAAAGAAAAGACTTTATATCCTTATAGTATCTTTGAGAAACTGAGGTACAAAAAAATGTTATTTTCCAAAGTAATTTATTTCAGAATAAAATTTCATTTGGTGACACTTTCAAAAACTCAACTCCCACTTTTACTAGAGTAACTTTAAATAGCGCTAACTCTAGTTGATGCATTGTGTATTTGCTTAACTGCAAAAATTATGAGTTTACCCTATACATAGGAATCAACTTCAGATTTAATACTACATTTCTAGATTCTGAGCCTAAGAAAAGCTTTTAATTATTTAAGTGCAAGCTGTATGCGTAGAATTGAAATCTCATCTTGAAACCTTTTAATATATATGATTAATGCATATTATTAAAAATAACTAAATTTATAACTATTGACCATTGAGCATCTAAGTTAATTAAATAATTGTTTAAAATATGGACCATCTATAAAAGGGTTTCTCAATCTAGATTCACTTTTCGTTTCAATAACTCTTTGATAGTCAAGTGCGGTGGTACACGCCTGTAATCCCAGCATTTTGGGAGGCTGAGGCAAGAGGCTTGTAAGTTCAAAGCCAGCCTCTGCAATTTAGGAAGGCCCTAAGCAAGCAATGCAGTGACAGACACTGTCTCTAAATAAAATACAAAAAAAAAAAAAAAGAAGGGGGGTGTTGGATGTGGCTCAGTGGTTAAGTGCCTCTGGTTTCAATAACCAGTACCAAAACAAAACATCAACAATAACAAAAACTCTTTGATATAGAGGACTGTGATAATTATTACAGAGTACTGATATGTCACACCGGATGCCATTTGCAACTGCCAGTTTCCCAAGTTGCAACAACCAGATGTCTAATTGAGAAACACAAGTCAATATGTTTCATCAACATGAGACTGCAGTCTCAGAATATGGCATTCTGCCTTTTCCTGAGCAATTGGATGACCCTATTTTATGTCATTAATATTTTATACAATTAGGAGGATCTGCTATCTATAGGTATCCAAATCCTTGAGTTGTTGGTACTCTTTGAAAAATGACTCAGGTTTTGTTGAATTGACTGATTATCTTGATAACAAACATGATAAGGGCAGATTTTAAGCTATAATTTTTCTAACTTTATAATTCATTGTAATTTTACAACACTTAGAAAACTACATAAAGCATTAAAGAAAATAAAAATTACTCAAAATAACAACTTTCAGCATTTAGAATTTTTTTGCATTCTGTATTGTTTATGAAATTTGGAAAATTCATATATGTAATCATTTGTTTTTAGTATATGGCTTTCTATTATACTTAATATTATATTGCATGCATTTGCCCATGCCATTATATATTCATTGAAAACATTTTTATTGTCTTTTTATTTACTATAATTTTAGGGAAGGTGGTTTTAAAATGTAGCCTTCTAATTTGATACTTTCCCCATTTTTTCCAATGACAAAAATCCATCAATAAAAAGTTTAATACATAGCTTATTTAATGTAGTTTTAATGTATTTTGTAGTTCTTTGTATTCCTATGTAAAAAAAAATGAAGATTTTTGAGTGAATTTTCTTCTTTTAGGGTCAGCTTTTAATTATCTTCTTTTTGGTCTAATCCTGATCACTGTTATATAAAAATGATAGAATATGCATATAAGTGAGAGAGAGAGGACTGAAAGAAAATATATACACTCTACATGCTCACACATCACCTCAAATTTTAGATGTTTTTTTCTTTCATTTCTACAAGCAATACAGATTGGAAATACGTTTCTCAGGTCCACATTCACAAATCTTTAAAAGGCCACTAAAGGAAGAATTGTTGAATAATTTTGAAAGATAACAGCCTGTTTTTCCGCTAAGACTAGCATATAAGAGTAATCTATCCACCCCTTAGTATACACAAGAGAAATGAAAGCATATGTCCACACAAAAATTTATATGTTAATGTTCATAGCTCCATTATTCATAATAGCCCAAGGGTAAAACAACTCAAATGACCATAAGATGAAGAACAAACAGATTCTGTCCACACAACAGAATCTTATTCAACTATAAAAGATAAGGAATAAAGCAGTAATTCATGCTACAACATAGATGAAGCCTGAAAACACTGTGCTCATGAGAGAAGTCACTGCAAAAAAGGCATATTTATACAAACTATCCATAATAGGCAAATTAACAGTAGATTTGTGGTTTCCAGTAGAGGGTGGACAGTGACTACTAATGGGTGTGGAGTTTCTTTGAGGGAGGTAAAAATGTCCTGGAATTAGAAACAAATGATGGCTTTATGACATTGTAATATAGAAAACCCAACAAACTGTGTGCTTCAAAGGAGCAAATTTCATGGTATGTGAATTGCTATATTTCAATAAAAATAAACAGAAAACATTTAGAATCCATCCATAGCATTTTGCAATAGATACATGAGAAAACTTAGGAAAACACTTAGATATCATATTTAAACTGATAAGAACAGATGATACACTTGATTTTGGCCAAAGGACAAATGATAGATATCATATTGAAGAAAGGAGAAAACTCAAGATGTAAGAAACTGAAAATCTACATCTCAGTTAGGCAGAAAATGTTTCTAAAAGTCCATGTGTCTTGGGGCTGGGGTTGTGACTCAGTGGTTGAGCACTCACCTAGCGCACGTGAAGCACCAAAAAATTAAATAAATAAAATAGAGGTATTGTGTCCATCTCCAACTTTAAAAAAAAAGTCTATGGGTGTTCATTTCCATTGATGAAAATACCCCCAAACTTGGTAAATTATCCAAGGGGTGTGTCTCTTAGTGTTCCCCTGGAAACTCAAGGTTGTAAGCACCAAACTGAAGTGTAGCATACAGTTATATTAGGTGCATCACCTTCCATTTCCTGAAAGTATGTATTCTTATCAACACTGGCCCTGGGAATATCAAACAGCCATCGTTTTTCAAACACAGAGAGAAAACAATAGTTCAATGTTTCAGTTTTGCAAATGTACTTACTAGTTTTTTAATAGTATTCTGGTTCTTCTGGGTCAGGATGTGAACTGTTCTGCCTTGCCAGGATTTATCTCCATTGTAGTGAAAAAAAGCAATAGTAGTTCTATCATTTTAAAATATTGTGTAGGAGAAGAGGTCAGCTCCAAACACATAACAAAGCCGTTCATTCTCCCCTCTCAGCCTAAGGCTTTAGAATGATGATATAAACTTATTTCAGTTTTTAAATCATTCTAACATATTATTAAAAATTCCCCAAGGATTTGAATGTGGTGGGAGGAAAGGTAACAGTATAGCTTTCAAAGGATGCAAAATAAACCATAAGGCCTACTGCTGTCAACTGACTCATATAGGAAATTGCTGCAGAAATCTGGAGGAAAATAGTGTGCTAATATACAATGTTGAATGAAACCAATAGAAAAATCTTTGGTCCACTTGTTACTAAGCAGAACATGAACACCTTTCCCAGATCCCGTTGCTAACCTTGTCCTTGACTTTAACCTCTCACATTGCAATGGGTGCTATATCACTCAGTGAAGGACTAACACAGTCAAGCTAATATTTAAGAATGGATCAGGTCAGGGTTGGGGGAAGGGGGATCACCTCACATAAAAGCATACAGTATAGCAATGTGGAAAATGAGACCTAGAAAGGTATTATGAAAAAGAAACAAAGCTTAGCAAAGATATTTCTGTAAAATTTCAGTTAAACCACTTAGCAATATGAAATATTTAATACTTAACATTCAGTTCTTTGTAGATCTTAGAAGTACTGATTAACAATGACCTAATTTAATACAATATGCCTATTTATGAGGTGTCACTATGTGTTAACATTTGCAGTGCTATGCCCCAGTCAACATGGAGAAGTAAGGTCATATTGTGAAAAGAAAAAAAAAATGAAGGAAGAACAAGTATAAGTACTCCATTAACTATACAATCTGGAGAAAAAATGGATACAAGCTATAAAGAAATATGACGTTTTCAAAATGCATAGAAATATTCACATTCACTTCACTTGTTAGGCTTAATACACTGCACTTTCTCACACACTATTGATGTGTTCTAATCATGCCTCACGTGTGGGCGTCCAGTAAGTCCTTATGATAAATACAGAAGGCAAATAGCACTGCTGTCTTCATATTTACAGTTGGCTGACCTTTGATGGCTTCCTATTTATCAGCTTTTAATTGTAACAGATAATGTTTACATTCTCTGGGAATGTTTATCTCGTGAAGATAACATTGATATTGCCAAGAGAACATGGTAAAAAGCATTTGACCAATTATTAGGCTCCAAGACATTCTTCTTTGGCAGTGATAATTTTCTAAAATTCATTCTGCTTATTTATTATAGTATTACTGTTTATTAAACTGCCACCTGGAACTGATGATAATTCTGTAAAAATGAATCAGCTATTTAGACATAATTTATAATAGTGTCTCTCAACATTTTTTTTTCTCTAGACCTGAAGTACTTAAATGACTGGAAATATTTCTATCAGTAACAGTGGCTCAGGAACGTAATTTAACTCCATGAATTGGGGGTGTAGCTCTTCCCAAGGGCATATGTTAAAAATACATTTATCTTTTTTTTTGGTTGGGGGGAGGAGATAGGTTTTTAGAGAGAGGAGCTTAGGTATCTTGAAAGGTCCCAAGGTGTTGAAATGCTCCCTCAGTGATCTTTGTATGTATATGTCTCATCCCCAAAGCTCCACCTCCTTAAGAATCTGTTTTAGTCAGCTTTTTAGCTGCCCAGAGGAAATGACCTGACCAGAACAATTTTAAAGAGGAGGAAAAGTTTATTTAGGGACTCATGGTTTAGGCTCTCCATCCATAAACAAACAGGCCCCAGTCCTTGGGGCTCAAGGTGAGGCAGAACATCAAGAGTGTGGAAGAGGAAAGTGGGCCACATGATGATCAGGAGGGGAGAAAGAGACTCCACTCCTTACATGCAAAATATATACCCCAATGCCCACCTCCAATAAATCACTTCCTTCAACCTCCAGTTACAACTCCGTTAATTCCATCAGGAATTAATTCACTGATTTGGTTAAGGGTAAAACCCAATAATTTCTCCTTCAAACCGTCTTGCATTTTCTCATGTATGAACCTTTGCGGGATACCTCACATCCAAACCATAACAGAATCCTTAATTAGAATCATTTGTTGAAGCACTTCTTCCATTATTGATAGCTGATATTCTTATAGATGTAAGATTATCCAAGTATTTAAAAGTTGTAAAAAAAAGATATTTAAATAGTGGTGATTTCCCTCATAGTTATGTGTGTTCAATAGAATTAAAAAATAAATAACAAAAATAAAATCTACTTCAAGGCTTCTCATAATTGATATATTTCACTCATTCATTAAGAAGTAACCATATGTTAGATGCTATTCTAGCTATTTAGAAATACAAATATGACTCAGATGGGCATTCTCTTATTGGAGAGAATATAGTTTAAGAAGAGAGTTTGCAAATGTACATAAGTAACTTCAGTGTGAGCTAGAATGGTTGGTGTCCTGCAAGGAGTGCTGGTAAAATGAAAATTGAGGAGAGACAGAGGTTTTTAGATAACAAAGTGTTATCTTATAGAATCTTCCTGAATTCATATGTGTGTCAAAATGACCTGTTAATGTTTTTAGATTTTGTCACAGTCTAGTGCTGAATTTAATTCATGTTAAGACAAAATATGCCAAGAAAACCACTGATACATCCATGTAATGCCAACTGTGGAGAAAAGATCTGAGGTAGGAACATTAAATTATCTTTTGCTTAATATCATTACAGTGTCTAGTGCTGAAGACAAATGTAAAACATTAAAATACCTGTGATCTATGTCTGCCTACATCATTAGGGTCACCTCACCAGAATCCTCTCTTAACCACTTGAAAATATTTCTCTGTGTCATTCTTTAACCCTTAATCTCACTTTCTTCAGTATATAGTCTCTGATTTATTTATTTATCTATTCTTTGTCTGTTTACTGTTTTCTTCTAGAGAATCTAAGTTCTTTGACCATGAGATATTAGACTTGGTCTTGTATCGTGTATCTGGCATGTGGTAAGTATTCAATAAGTAATACTGAGTTGACAAATAGTTTGCTAACTTATCAACAAGACGAGGGGTTCAAAGGATTTCAAGGTACAAAGCATCAAAGATGATGTCATATGGGTGATTTCATCCAATTCCAGGGCTCTACGTGGAACAGTAAGACAAGAATTCCTAAAAGGAGGGCCTGGGGTCCTGATCTCTCCCCCAACAATTCCAGTTGCCATCTCTACTTGGCTGTCTAACTAGCATTTCAAGTTTTACATGTCAAGAACAGAAGTTTTGATTTACCCTCTGGGGCTAGCTCTTCCTCTATCAATCTCCATTTCAATTGACACTACTACTATCTCTCTAGTTGTTCAAGTCCCAGGCCAAACTTGATTCCTTTTTTTCCTTCACCCTGCATATTCAATCTATCACCTTCCCAGGGACATCACAAATGCACCCATGTTATTTCCATCTCAGGTATTCCTAACCTAAACCTACCTAACTACCTTTCTTCCTTTCTCTATTCCTTCCCTCCTTCCCTCCCTTCCTTCCTTCTTTCCTTCCTTCCTTCCTTCCTTCCTTCCTTCCTTCCTTCCTTCCTTCCTTCCTTCCTTCCTTTTTGTACTGGGAATTGAACTCAGGAGAACTTAAACACTGAGCCACAAAACCCAGCCTGCCCCGCCTCCTGCTTTTTTGTATTTATTTAGAGACAGGGTTTCAGTGAGTTGCTTAGGGCCTCACTAAGTTGCTGCGGCTAGCTTTGAACTTGCAATTCTCCCACCTCAGCCTCCTGAGCCACTAGGATATTATTGTGTGCACTACCATAAACCTTCTTTATTTCTTGATCTATTTTGTTCTATCTACCTTCACCTTTCTATTGTCCCTTCTTTCCATAACAAATAATACTGTGTGTGTGTGTGTGTGTGTGTGTGTGTGTGTGTGTGTGTGTGTGTGTGTTTTGCTAGGGATCTAACCCAGAGCTTCACACACACTAAGCACGCACACGCTACCACCTCTACCACCAAGCTATATCCCCTGCCCCACAATACACCTTTTAAAGGATTCAATGAGATCATGTTGTTCCTTTAAAACTTAAAATGGATTGTCCTGCACTTGGAATAAAATTAAAAACTCTGATAGGAACAAAAGGGCTCTTCATTCTCCACTTCTGCTGACTTCTTTGATCTCAACTCCTACAACACTGTCCGTCAACTTTTATTCTCTTTCTTCAACTCCAAGCTTAGTCCCACTTCAGTACCTTTCCATTAGCTGTTTTCTTAAATTTAAAGGCTGTTATTCCCCTTTGTCACTGTTCTTAAGTGCTAAGATCAAGGCCAAAATATCTCCTCCACAGAGGTCTTCTTCACCACCTTATGTAAATTGTCATACTCCACCCACCTCTGAAGACTCTCCTCTTACTCCATATCATGGTCTATAATTACCTTATATAGTTGGCCCTCAGTGTCATGGGAAATTGATTCTAAAACCCCTGAAGATACCATAATCCTCAAATTCTCAAGTCCCTTATATGAAATGTATTAGCATATAAACCATGCTTCTCCTCCCATAAATCTCCTTTAGACTACCTACAATACCTAATATGATGAAATGCTATGAAAATTGTTGTTATATTGTATTGAGGAATAATTATAAGAAGAAAAGTCTGCGTGTGTTCAGTACAGATACAATCTTAAAAAAATATTTTCAGTCCATAGTTGGTTAAGCCCATGGATGAAGAACCCATAGATATGGAAGCCAGACAGTATATTGTTCATTTGTTCAAATGCAGATGGAAACTCTGTGAGAAAAAGAATTCATTTGCCTACTAGTAGAAAGTCATTCACTAGTTATTGAATCAATTAATAATGTTAATTAAATGATTATGAAACACTACCTTTTATGAAAACTTTAAATTTATTTTCATTTCTTTTGAACGCAAGACCCCAAGAATATTAAGCAAGTGCTCTACCACTGAGCTACAACTGTATTTCCCTTTTAATCTTTGAATACTATTCTAGTTTAGTTTTATTGATATTTATTATATACCTCCTGCTTTTCCTCTACATGTGAGAGATGGAGAAAAGATCTGAACATGCAACCATTTGGATAGCATGGAACTGGCATGTTAGAGGCTTACTGGCTAGCTGGAGAAGCAACACCCCAAATCATTGCAATATTTTATAATAACTGCAACAATACAAGTACTAAAGATATGGAAGCAGGTGAGAAGATAGACAAGGCAAAATCTGAAATTTGAGATAGCAACAAAAAACATTCCAGTAGAGAGCTGGAAATATTTAATTTAAGAATTCACAAAATGTGCTAGTTGACTCCCCATGCAGTTCAGGCAGAGTCAATTCCAGCTGGAAGAAATACATAGAGGCTGCAGAGGCAACCTAGGTTCAGTTTGATTTTTGAATGTGAGTAGTTAAAAGGGAAATGAGTGGTGAGAGTGGGAGGCAGGGCTAGGCCTTTGAGAAATCATGTGTGGCACAGTGAGGAGTTAAAATGTCATCGCATAGGAGATAAGAAAAAGTAAAAAGATTTCTTTAGAATAGTCTCAAGTCACTGGTCCTATCAATCATGAAAACAGAAGGAAACCTTTCTAAAGCTGAAATACTTAAGGATGAAACAATACTTAACAAGGTCTCGGAGATGAATTTTAGGAGTGGTATATGAACATGGTGCTTTTATTCTTTATTTTAATCTTTTTTTATAATGGGGATGAAATTTTCCCTAAGTAAAATCCTTTTTTTTCCATGAACATATTATAATTCCTATATCAAATTCAGCATTCACTACTACACCTTGGCTTATTCTTGAATGATGAGAAGCCTTATAAATTATTAAATCTCATTCATGTTTAGTATCTTAATTATAATAGATACTCAATAATTAGTTGCTGAATCCTGATCAATAGTAAAATAAATTGCATACTTTGTTTACCTAACTATCTGAGGAATTGTCTAGGTGATTGTCCTACTTAATGGTTTATTGATAGATCCAATTAAACTTCAGATAAAATGATAATGTCATTGCATAGGCTGATTATTATAACTAACATTACCTGAGTGTTTACTTCTGACCATTTTACAGATGCCAAATGGAGGGGTAGAGGTTAAAATAAGTGGCTCAAGATCACATAGGTTATAATGATTGGATCCAAAAGGCAAATGAGAGGGCCAATGCAGAGTCCTTGCTTTACTAACATAGTGTAGTGCTTCTCTATCACTGTTTCATGGCACCTTGATCACATGTAATGGATAAAACTTTGCTAAAGAGAAGACACCAGATGATGATGACATTATTAAAGTTAAAGATAAATACATAGTTTTAGATTGCTTTTCTCCAAAAGTTTTACTGAATCTAGCAGCTGACATCTAGCAAATGCTGTTTTGGTAAGAAAGGGAATATTTTCTATTGTTTCAGTGATTCATTTTATCAATTAAAATTTCATCTTTCAATGTGTCCTAGATGTACTTATTTTTATTTCTTTGCAATTTTGAGTTTTTCCTGGAAAATCATGTAGTATGATCAACTCCTGCCCCCTGCCCTTCTCCTTAGGAACCAGATTCATCTGGGTTGATATTTGTAGTGAGGGTTCACTGGGGCTAAGTTAGGTCCCTAAGCTGCCCTTTCCTCTGAGTTTATCAGGGTTTCCAGGTGCCCAAAATATGATGCAAAGCATGAATGGATTTGACATTTTAAATTATTCATTAGCAAACACAGAAGATTTAAAATCAACAGAAATAGCTTAGGAATATACATACTCAACAGATTGACCTTTATTTTTTTTTTGTTTTATTTTTAAACAGAATGAATAGAACATGACTAGAAATCTTTTTTATTGCCTCTTAGGACACAACGATGATATTGCTTAATATAAAATTTAAAAAATTATATTTTAGTGTTTACTTAGTTATCTCCTTATTGTTGCAGCTAGGTGTTCAATCCAAATGGCTTTGTAATCTATAATTTTGTGGTTTAGAAAGCAAGAAAATAAGCAAAACTAGGATTTGTAGTAATAAAATACCATGGTTTAATTTTCTTTTTTCAGAAAAAAATTTCCCAGTAGGATTTTCTTCCAACCTTCAATTTTCTCATTATTACTCCATTTAACAAAAATATCTTAGACAACTCTGAAGAACAAGATCTATGCTAATGGCTAAAGGCTTTAAGATTAGGACATAGCCACTTAATCATTGACCTTCCTGGGGTTCTGTGAGGGGTAGAATGCTCTTTGGGAACCCAGAGGAAGAGTAATGTTTCAAACTATGACACATATAACATAAATGCAGTTTTGAAACAATATTAAAATAAACATGGTTAAGCTAACACTCTGTTTAAAACACAACATTCCTGGACAGAGGATGTAGCTTAGTGGTAGAGCTTGTACTTGGCATGTGGGAGGTCCTGGGTTTTTATACGCGTGTGCGTGCACACACACACACACACACACACACACACACACAGAGAAAGAGAGAGAAGATTCCTAGTGCAATTGCATCTCTCTGTGTATTCCTCCCTGATGCCCTCCTCTGTGGTAACTCTCAGGGTTTCTTTCTATATCCCCTTGCTCTTCTATATTGTTTCCATCTATGTATTGCTAAACAAACCTTTGTTTAATTTTGATCATATTTGAGCTCAATAAAAATTTGGCACACTGTAAGAAGTCTTCTGATAATTGTTTATTTTATTCAATATAACACCCAAGTTTCATCTGGGTTGATATCTGTAGTGAGGGTTCATTCATTTGCACCTCTGTGTGGATGTAAATCCACACAGAATCTATTACCCATCCTCTTGTTTGTTGCTAGGTCTTTGCTATTGCAAATAATGTAGCTATAAACATTCTTGTGCATGACTACTGGTACAGATGTGTAAGTTTCCCCAGGCCTACAAATAGAACTGTTGGATTATAAAACATGCACCTGTAATCATGCATTTTACATGAAAATAAGAAAACACTTTCCAAAATGTACCAGTTTATACTCTCAGTAGTAGTTTATGAATTCTTATTGTTTCACTATTTGCCAATACTTCATGTTTTGATATTTAAAAAATATTGCTCGTAAAGTTGGGTGCAGTATTTATATCATGGGATTTTAATTTATATTTCTTTTTTATAAATGCAGTTGAGCATCTTTTAATATGTTCATTCCCAATTGTGCTTTCCTTCAATGAAATGCCTATTCATTTCTTTTTCTTATATTTTAGTTGAATTATTTGAATTTTTATTATTCTTTGTAGGAATTCTATATATTATGTACACTTTATATTTGTTATATATAGGTATGGCAGATATTTTCTCTAGTTTTCTATTTTTTTCATGAACAGGAGATCTTAAAATTTATATATTTGATTTTGTTAATATTTATTTATTTATCTATTTATTGAGTTTCTTCTCAGCAAAAGAAACATTCTGTGAGGTGAATAGAGAACCTACATCTTGGGAGCAAATTTTTACCCCTCACAAACAGATAGAGCACTAATCTCTAGGGTATATTAAAAAACTGAAAAAGCTAAATACCAAAAAAACAAACAAACAAACAAACAAATAACCCAATCAATAAATAGGCCCAGGAACTGAACAGACACTTCTCAGGAGAGGATATACAATCAATCAACAAATATGTGAAGAAATGTTCATCATCTCTAGCAATTAGAGAAATGCAAATTAAAACTACTCTAAGATTTCATCTCACACCAATCAGAATGGCAGCTATTATGAATACAAAAAAAACAAAACAAAACAATAAGTGTTGGCGAGGATGTGGTGAAAAAGGAATACTCATACATTGCTGGTAGGACTGTAAATTGGTGCAGCCAATATTGAAAGCAGTATGAGGATTCCTTGGAAAACTAGGAATGGAATCACCATTTGACCCAGCTATCCCTCTCCTCAGTCTATATCCAAAGGACTTAAAAATAGCATACTATAGGGACACAGCCACTTCAACATTTAAAGCAACACAATTCACAGTAGCTAACTTGTGGAACCAACCTAGATGGCCTTCAGTAGATTAATGGTTTAAAAAATGCATATACACACAATGAAGTATTACTCAGCAATAAAAGGGAATAAAATCATGGCATTTTCAGGTAAATGGCTGGAGTTGGAGAAGATAATGCTAAGTGAAGTTAGCCAATCTCCAAAAAACAAATGCTGATTGTTTTCTCTGATATAAGGTAACTGACTTGTAGTGGGGTAGGGAGGGGGAGCATGGGAGGAATAGACAGATTCTAGATAGGGCAGAGGAGTGAGAGGGGAAGGGAGGGGGCAGGGTTAGCAATGATGGTGGAATGTGAGGGGCATCATTATCCAAAGTACATGTATGAAGACACAAATTGGTGTGAACATGCTTTATATACAATCAGAGATATGAAAATTTGTGCTCTATATGTGCAATAAGAATTGTAATGCATTCCACTGCTATTTATATTAAAAAATCAATAAAAAGAGAAATCAATAAACCCTGATATAATTCAAAAAATTATTGTTTTGCTTATACATTTTTTATATATTACTATGAAACATTTTTATGCCTCAAAGCCTTCCAATATTCTAAGAATTAAAAAAAATTTCCTCTTAAAAATATGACTTATTTGGGATTGATGTTTGCTTATGGTGTGTGTTAGTCAACTTTCTGCTATTACAACAAATACCTGAGAAAACCAACTTATAAATAGGGCAAAAGTATATTTTGGCTCAGAGTTTTAGACATTAGAGTCCGAAATAGTTGGATTTATTCCTTTGGGCCCTGGCAGCACATCATGATGGCAGAGCAGATGACAGAACAAAACTACTCACCAAATGCACAAGAAGAAAAAGAAAAAGAAAAAAAACAGAAGAGACTGGGGTCTCAAAATCCTCTTCAGAGGGACATCCAATGACCTAAAGACCTCCCTCAAGGCCCCACCCCTAAAGCCTTCACTATCTTCCAATGGTACCACACTGAAGAGCAACTCTTTATCCCGTGGACCTTTGGAGACACTTACAACCCAAACTACATCATGTGTAAGTAAAGAAGGGGGAGATTTTCATTTTTTTTTCCATATATACAGTCACTTGTCTTAACACTGTTCAGCACTTTTTAACACTTAACAGTAATCTACAAAGCTACCTCTGTTAAATATTATTTTCCTATATGTGTGGTAAAATTTCCAGGTTGTGCTACTAGAAATTGGAAAGCCCAAATGGATTGGCTTTTGCTTACCCCCGCCTCTTAATGCAATTTGGGTGGCCTAAAGTGTTCTTAGTCCTAATTTGGGGAAGGGATAGGGAATAGAAAGCTCAATGGCACTGCTTAGGAAATCAAAGGCATGTGGCATTGGAGGGAAGCACCTGGACAAGACGGGAACACTGCCTTGGACTAACAGCCAGTCTCAAGAAAGTGATGAGATTCTACCAGGAGAAAATTTCTACAGAGGCAAAATGGAGGAATTCTTAGAACAGTGATAAATAATATTTGATTCACAGTTTCTGTTTGAATTGGTTTTTCACTGTTTGAGCTTTCAGTAAATGTTAGCTATATCCTGGTGTCTTGGAATTGGGTGGTTTCCAAGGAGGAACAAAGGAATATAGGGGAAAAGGAGAGTCGTTTTATAAGGTAGGCTTCAGAGCTTGGGCAAAGAATTCAGCAGCCACAGGATATTAGATCGAGAATGGATGAGGGTAATATAAACGTCATCCTTTAGAGAGACACTAGGGAAAGATGAGGCTGATTCTGGGTTTGTCCTCCTCTGTTGCTCTAGATCACTTTATTGGGCTGTTAAAGGTAAAGTTTTCTTATTCCAACAACCACAATTGTATCACTCCTATAGTTCAGAAGTTCCTACAGAGAAAGCTTTTATTAGGCTCTTGTTCTGTTATTTTGCTTTAAATTACAGGATTAAATCCAAAACTCCTTAGAGCTGTACTCAGAACTGCATTGAATTTAGCTTCTATTTTTTCTTCTATTCTTTTCATTGTTGTTGTTCCCTCCCTCCCTCCCTTCCTTCCTTCCTTCTTCCTCTCCCCAGTACTGGAAATTGAACCCAGGGGCATTCTATCACTAAGCTATATACCCAATCCTTTTTGTTTTATTTTGAAATAGTGTCCCACTAAGTTACTCAGACTGGCCTTGAACTTGGAACCTTCTGCCTCTGGCTACAGAGTAGCTGGGATTATGGGCATGTGCCACCATGCTCAGATTCGACTCTCTCTTCTTCAGAAATATTGAAGTACTTGTATTGTATTAAGTAGACAAGGCACTCTCTGGCTTCCTTGGCTGTGATGATGTTTTTCCCTGTGCATGGTATTCGTGGTAGAGAAGTCACAATAAGAATAGAGATCAGGAGAGTAGACATAGGTCTGTGTAGGACCTGTCAGTGGATCATTACTAATATCCACTTTCACCCCATTCTTGGTGGTAGACAGCAGCCAGGGTGGAGGGCTCAGTCTCCTTTGGCACCTTGTAATATCTCAGTCTAGGACTGAGAGCAGGCACATTGCAACACCGTGGCATGAGCATAAACATACTGATTTCAAGGCATCTATTGAATCATGCTAATGGAAATATTTCAGGTGCAATAAGTTCACTCATTAAAGGGACAAAAAAATATCTTCCTCTGGTATGATGCTCTCCCCCAACCCCTATCTACAACTTACTGTTTCCATTAAAGCAAGATATAAATATATGTATCAGTTAAGGTATATTTTGGGAAATTCATCTATAATATTTTCTGGGGATTAAACTCTTAGATGCATTTAGCAAAGAAAAATAATTTTTTGATAAAAATCTAATAATATCCTTTTATTTAAAAGGTTTTCCTAAATTTGCTTTGTGAAAATCACACACACACACACACACACACACACACACACACACACACGAAGAAGAAATACAACATTTTAAAGTTCAATTTTAAGTCATGCTTTAGATTATATATTTACTGTAATTTTTACACCTATTTCTTCAAAAATGGTAGGTCAATTACTAAAATATATATTAATATTAATACACTGATTATGTGTTTTATAAGAGAAATGTAGAAGCCTGTTTAATGATAGGTAAAGAGAGATTTAGAATTTTGTGTATAGGAAATTTGTAAAGTTATGAAAGAATCCTACATGTACTCAAACATTCTTTGCATATGTAATAAATCATTTTATATTTTATAAAAGTAGAAAATATGGAGTTTTGAATGTGAAGCAGATAATAATTGACACATATTAAATTTCTTGGTGCGACCGACCGGGCGACTGGGTGGCTAGAGATCACCCGCCTGCCGGCAACAACCCACTGGCTGCCCCTGCGACTGGGCGGCTAGAGACCGCACGCCCGCCGGCGACCGATCACCTGCCCGCTGCCTGTGTGACTGGGCGGCTGGAGACCGCCCGCTGCCGGTGACCGACCTCGCAACTGGGGGGCTAGAGATTGCCCGCCTGCCTACGACAGCCGGCCCACTGCCCGTGCGACTGGGAGGCTGAAGACCACATGCCTGCCGGCAACCAATCACCTGCCCGCTGCCTGCGTGACTGGGCGGCTAGAGATAGCCGGCCCACCAGTGACAGTCCACCCGCTGCCCGCGCAACTGGGCGGCTGGAGACCGCCTGCCTGCTGGCGACCGGGAGCTGAAATCAGCCAGAGACAGTCCAGTCCCATCCCCCCATTTGGACACCCCGGCAAGGAGCCTGGGGCCCACCATAGCAGAGAGGTGACGTCACTGGAGCTCGGCCATCGGAATTCCTTCCCAGCGGAAACCACTTTAGCAGGCATAGTCTACCAACACAAAGGAGAGACAACAGAGATATACAAAACCAAAACAAATCTATAGAAGAGAACAGAAACACAGCAATCAAATAGAGCTGGAAAGTAATGTGAACATCATGAAAAAACAAGGGAAAAAAGGAGTACAAACAATGCAGGACAACTTAATTCTACAGGAGGACCTAGAAGCATCAGAAACATGGATAGGGAAAGAACTCAAGGCATACCTAATTCAGATGGAAAGGAATATTAGAGAAGACATGAGACAGCAAGTCCAAGCAATAAAAGTATATTTTGAA
Source organism: Spermophilus citellus (assembly GCF_964194105.1). Lineage (NCBI taxonomy): Eukaryota > Metazoa > Chordata > Mammalia > Rodentia > Sciuridae > Spermophilus > Spermophilus citellus. The sequence continues at coordinate 143,193,845 of NC_138183.1, read as the reverse complement.
AATGAATTAAACAAACAAATTCAAATGGCAAAGAACGAGCTTTACCAGGAGATAGAGATCTTAAAAAAAAATCAAACAGTAATCCTAGAAATGCAGGAAACTATAAACCAAATTATAAACTCAAACGAGAATATTACAAATAGACTAGATCAAGTAGAAGTCAGAACATCAGATAATGAAGACAAAGTTTATCAACTTGAAAAGAATATAGTCAACACAGAAAAGATGCTTAAATCCCACGAGCAATCTATTCAAGAGATATGGGATGTCATAAAAAAACGAAATTTGAGAGTCATCCGGATAGAAGAAGGCATAGAGATTCAAACCAAAGGAATGGACAACATATTAAATGAAATAATTGTAGAAAATTTCCTAGAGATGAAAGATGGAATGGATTGCCAAATCCTGGAAGCCTACAGGACCCCAAACATTCAAAACCATAATAGACCAACCCCAAGACATATAATTATGAAGATAGCCAACATACAGAACAAGGAGAGAATAATAAAAGCTACGAGAGAAAGGAGGTAAACCAATTAGGTTAACGACTGATTTTTCATCACAGACTTTGAAAGCGAGAAGATCCTGGAACAATGTATTTCAAACGCTGAAAAATAATGGATTCCAACCAAGAATACTGTATCCAGCAAAATTAAGCTTTGACAATGAAATTAAAATCTTTCACGATAAACAAAAGCTAAAAGAATTCGCAGCCAGAAAACCAGCACTGCAAAGCATTTTGAGCAAAATACTACAAGAAGAGGAATTGAAAAATAATGCCCAAATCTAACAGTGGGAGGTATCTCAGTAAAGAGGGAGGAAAATAACCAAAAAGTAAAAACTACCCAAACTATAATAAATAAATAAATAAATAAATATGACTGGAAGTACAAATCATATTTCAATTGTAACCTTAAATGTTAATGGCCTAAACTCACCAATCAAGAGACATAGGCTAGTAACCTGGATCAAAAAAACAAATCCAACAATTTGCTGCCTTCAGGAGACTCATATGATAGGAAAAGACATACACAGGCTGAAGGTAAAAGGTAAAGAAAAATCATACCACTCACATGGCCCTCGGAAGCAAGCAGGAGTGGCCATACTCATATCGAATAAAATCAACTTCAAACCTAAGTTAATCAAAAGGGATAAAGAAGGACACTATATACTGTTAAAAGGAACCATCCTCCATCAAGACATAACAATTATCAATTTGTATGCACCAATGGAGCTGCAACGTTCATAAAACAAACTCTCCTCAAGTTCAAGAGTCAAATAGACTACAACACAATAATTATGGGTGACTTCAACACACCGCTCTCGCCATTAGACAGATCCTCTAGACAAAAACTGAATAAAGAAACTATAGAACTCAACAGCACAATCAATAACCTAGACTTAACCGACATATATAGAATATATCAAACATCATCAAGTGGATACACGTTCTTCTCAGCAGCACATGGATCCTACTCAAAGATAGACCATATATTATGCCATAGGGCAACTCTTAGTAAATATAAAGGTGTGGAGATAATACCATGCACCATATCTGATCATAATGGAATGAAACTGGAAATCAATGATAAAAGAAGGAAGGAAAAATCCTACATCACATGGAAAATGAACAATATGTTACTGAATGATCAATGGGTTACAGAAGACATAAAGGAGGAGATAAAAAATTCTTAGAGACAAATGACAATACAGACACAACATACCGGAATCTATGAAACACAATGAAAGCAGGTTTAAGAGGGAAATTCATTTCTTGGAGTTCTTTCCTCAAAAAAAGAAAAAAAAAACAACAAATAAATGAACTCACATTATACCTAAAAAACCTAGAAAAGGAAGAGCAAAACAAAAACAAATGTAGAAGAAGACAAGAAATAATTAAAATTAGAGCAGAAATCAATGAAATTGAAACAAAAAAAACCATTGAAAAAATTGATAAAACTAAAAGTTGGTTCTTTGAAAAAATAAATAAGATTAACAGGCCCTTAGCCATGCTAACGAAGAGAAGAAGAGAGAGAACTCAAATTACTAACATATGGGATGAAAAAGGCAATATCACAACAGACACTACAGAAATACAGAAGATAATTAGAAAGTATTTTGAAACCCTATATTCCAATAAAATAGAAGATAGTGAAGATATCAATAAATTTCTTAAGTCATACGATCTGCCCAGATTGAGTCAGGAAGACACACATAATTTAAACAGACCAATAACAAAGAAGAAATAGAAGAAGCCATCAAAAGACTACCAACCAAAAAAAGGCCTGGACTGGATGGGTATACAGCGGTGTTCTAGAAAACCTTCAAAGAAGAATTAATACCAATACTTTTCAAGCTATTTCAAGAAATAGAAAAAGAAGGAGCTCTTCCAAATTCATTCTATGAGGCCAACATCACCCTGATCCTGAAACCAGACAAAGACACTTCAAAGAAAGAAAACTACAGACCAATATGTCTAATGAACTTGGATGCAAAAATTCTCAATAAAATCCTGGCGAATTGAATACAAAAGCATATCAAAAAAATTGTGCACCATGATCAAGTAGGATTCATCCCTGGAATGCAAGGCTGGTTCAATATACGGAAATCAATAAATGCTATTCACCACATCAATAGACTTAAAGACAAGAACCATATAATCATCTCGATAGATGCAGAAAAAGCATTTGACAAAGTACAGCATCCCTTTATGTTCAAAACACTAGAAAAACTAGGGATAATAGGAACTTACCTCAACATTGTAAAAGCTATATATGCTAAGCCTCAGGCTAGCGTCATCCTAAATGGAGAAAAACTGAAGGCATTCCCTCTAAAATCTGGAACAAGACAGGGATGCCCTCTATCACCACTTCTATTTAATTTAGTTCTTGAAACACTAGCCAGAGCAATTAGACACACAAAAGAAATTAAAGGCATAAAAATAGGAAAAGAAGAACTTAAATTATCGCTATTTGCAGATGTCATGATAATATATTTAACAGACCCCAAAAAAACAAAGAAGCTGCTAGAGTTAATAAATGAATTCAGCAAAGTGGCAGGATATAAAATCAACACGCATAAATCAAAGGCATTCCTATATATCAGCAACAAAACTTCTGAAATGGAAATGAGGAAAACCACCCTATTCACAATATCCTCAAAAAAAATAAAATACTTGGGAATGAACCTAACAAAAGAGGTGAAAGATTTATACAATGAAAACTACAGAACCCTAAAGAGAGAGATAGAAGAAGATCTCAGAAGATGGAAAAATGTACCCTGTTCATGGGTAGGCAGAACTAACATCATCAAAATGGCGATATTACCCAAAGTTCTCTACAGGTTTAATGCGATGCCAATCAAAATCCCAATGGCATTTCTTGTAGAAATAGATAAAGCAATCTTGAAATTCATATGGAAAAACAAAAGACCCAGAATAGCAAAAGCAATTCTAAGCAGGAAGTGCGAATCTGGAGGTATAGCGATACCAGAGTTCAAACTGTACTACAAAGCAATAGTAACAAAAACAGCATGGTACTGGTACCAAAACAGGCAGGTGGAACAATGGTACAGAATAGAGGACACAGAAACAAATCCACAAAATTACAACTTTCTTATATTTGATAAAGGGCCTAAAAACATGCAATGGAGGAAGGATAGCATCTTCAACAAATTGTGCTTGGAAAATTGGAAATCCATATGCAACAAAATGAAACTGAATCCCTTTCTCTCGCCATGCACAAAAGTTAACTCAAAATGGATCAAGGAGCTAGATATCAAATCAGAGACACTGCATCTGATAGAAGAAAAAGTTGGCTATGATCTACATACTGTGGGGTCGGGCTCCAAATTCCTTAATAGGACGCTCATAGCCCAAGAGTTAATAACAAGAATATACAAATGGGACTTACTTAAACTAAAAAGTTTTTTCTCAGCATGAGAAACAATAAGAGAGGTAAATAGAGAGCCTACATCCTGGGAACAATTTTTTACCCCTCACACTTCAGATAGAGCCCTAATATCCAGAATATACAAAGAACTCAAAAAATTAAACAATAAGATAACAAATAACCCAATCAACAAATGGGCCAAGGACCTGAATAGACACTTCTCAGAGGAGGACATACAATCAATCAACAAGTAAATGAAAAAATGCTCACCATCTCTAGCAGTCAGAGAAATGCAAATCAAAACCACCCTAAGATACCATCTCACTCTAGTAAGATTGGCAGCCATTATGAAGTCAAACAACAATAAGTGTTGTCGAGGATGTGGGGAAAAGGGTACACTTGTACACTGCTGGTGGGACTGCAAATTGGTGAGGCCAATTTGGAAAGCAGTATGGAGATTCCTGGGAAAGCTGGGAATGGATCCACCATTTGACCCAGCTATCGCCCTTCTTGGACTATTCCCTGAGGATCTTAAAAGAGCGTACTATAGGGATACTGCCACATCAATGATCATAGCAGTGGAAACAACCTAGATGCCCTTCAATAGATGAATGGATAAAAAAAAATGTGGCATGTATACACAATGGACTATTAGGCAGCACTAAAAAATGACCAAATCATAGAATTTGCAGGGAAATGGATGGCATTAGAGCAGATTGTGCTAAGCGAAGCTAGCCAATCCTTAAAAAACAAATGCCAAATGTCTTCTTTGATATAATGAGAGCAACTAAGAACAGAACAGGGAGGAAGAGCATGAGGAAAATATTTACATTAAACAAAGACGAGTGGGGGGAGAGAAAGGGAGAGAGAAGGAAAAGCATATGGAAATGGTAGGAGACCCTTAATGTCACACAAAATTACATATATAAGAGGTTGTGAGGGGAAAGGGGGAGGGAAACAAGGGAGAGAATTGAACAACAGCAGAGGAGGTAGAGAGGGAAGATGGGAGGGGAGGGGAGGGGGGATAGTAGGGGATAGGAAAAGTAGCAGAATACAACAGTCACTAATATGCCATTATGTAAAAATGTGAGTGTGTAACCGATGTGATTCTGCAATTTGTATTTGGGGTAAAAATGGGAGTTCATAACCCAATTGAGTCAAATGTATGAAAAATGATATATCATGAGCTTTGTAATGTTTTGAACAACCAATTAAAAAAAATTCCTTGGTAAAGTCAAACCTTGCAGGCCAGGTCCACTGCTTGTTTCTCTGGATTCTCACACTGTTGTCACTATCTCTGTCATAGAGCTTAATATCTTATACTAGATCCTAGAGATAAGAGCAAATCAGATATTATGGATTATTGTATGCATAAAACCAAAGCTTAAATGAATTGAAAAATAAAAACCCAATTAAAGCAAAGCTTTACACCCTGATCAGTGCACACAATGATCATTGTCATCTAATGAATCAACATGATATCATGGGCTGAGTCATTTGGAACTATTAGAAAAAAAAGAAAGAAAGCAAGACAGAAAAGAGGAAGAAGGGAAAAGAGAAATGGTAAAAGGAAGAAAGAAAGGGAGTTCAAAAGGAAAGAAAAGAGAAGAAAGGGAAGAAGGAAGAAAGAAAACGAAAACATTTTGGAGAGGCAAAATATGGTGTATCCTAAAAAGTTACCCATATATTCAATGGAAAGAAATGTTTCTAAATTGATACATTTTAGTAAAATGATTCTTACATTTTAATAACTCTTCTATGTGAAACATTTAAATGGTTATGTAGTTAAAAACAGAAATGCCATATTAATTAAGCCAGAAATGTTCTGATCAGGTAGTCTTTTCTTTCAGAAATGCCAGATTAAGAAATTGGTGTTAGAATGACCAAACAGAAAACAGGATAAAGAAAAACTCTATATATTATGAGTACTAAAGTAAATAATTCTTTTTTATTGTCCATACGGACTCTACCTGGTGTAATAATGGACTTTCATGTTGCCAAGCAGTGAAAACACTCCCAGAGTTATCATCTGGAATACCTTAAAATTTGGTCCTTGGGAAATAAAAGGTCATTTACCCAGTTACCTAGGCCCATATACTTACACATTACACTTTAGTCCAACCTTACCTTTAATACACAGGTAGAAACAGGTTAATTATAAATAAAAGCAGGAAGACAATTAAATATCCAAATTAATATCACTAAAAAGTAGAACTTTGTTTTGGTAGGAGAAACCAACTCTAATGCCTCAGGATTAGGATGGCATTTCCATCAGGGATGTCAAGCAGACACAACCATTTATTAAGTCCAGAAGCAAAACTAGTGCTGTATGCCACATTCTTTATCTTGATTATTCAATAAAGACGAAGAAGCATTGCATGATGAGGAAAGATAGAATAGAAGTTTGGAAAGAGCCCATGCTTAGGATTCAAATCCCCCTGGAGTTGAACAGCTATTTATCCGTAATCAAATTATTTAACTTTTCTGTTCAGATTTCCTCCTATTTGGAACAGGCAGTTTGGATATGGTTATTACAGGATTGAGAGTAACAAGTGAGATAATGTATAGGTTCTTGCATGGGATATGTGGTGGCTTCTCAGTTGAGCTCCTTTCCCACCAACATCTTGTATCATTCTGTGTTAGTTTATTAATATGGAATGTTATTTTATTCATAAATCTTCCACTACTCAAAAAGGTTTGTTAAGGTTCTTTTGTTCATAATCAGAGAAGGAGGAAGGCTGCTGTTGGGAATGCAGTATGTGCTGGTCATGAATCGAGCCCAGAATTTTTTTTCTTTTTCTTTTTTAAAGGATAGTTACACATATGATCTTTTTGCTACCAAGGTATGAATCATTTAGGCAGCACTGAAGCAGATGACTGAAATAAGTTATCTCTAGCAAAAATTTGTTGACTAGGGAATTAAATTACTATGAAAGTCACTATAACTTCCCTCGAATAGTCTTTCTGCTCTGGTCTTACGTGGGAAGGAAGTGGGTAACTGTTGGAGGTGTTGGGCCAGCTGGATATGAACGCTATAAAAGTAATGTTAAGAAATAAAGACAAAAAAAAACAAATAAATTAATTGAAGAGGGGGCCTGATGGGTGGAAGAGACATAATGGATCTGATTCTAACAAAGAGAAAAGACTGTGAATGTTTTATTGATAGCAGTACATTCCAAAGAGATTCTGTAAGGAGCTTCTTGAGGAAAACAGGATAAGAGTGGGGAAAATAGCTTATTTGGAGCTTGGGCCTAATCCTAGGCCCATTTCTGGGCAGCTCCCTTTGGTTGTGAGCTAAGCCAGGGCGCTAGCATGATCTGGGCTTTCTCACACCTAGGAATTTCACTCAGGAATTCCCAGAAAAGCAGCTTCCCTGATTCACTGGCTCAAACAAAATCCATTGTTCATACATGGCTTCCAACATAGTCTCCCTTATTTTTCTATAATTAGCATACACGTAAGGAAAGCAAAAGTTAATCATCAAAGAACATCATTTCATGCTTCTAAATTTTGTAAAATAAGAGTCTGTGGTAAAAATAAACAATGAATGGGCTCATTTGACCAACAGTATTTTTAATGTGTAATGCTAATTTATCAGACAAAAAATGCCATTGTCTTTTTAAAGATGTTACTTATATCCTAATCTAAAAAAAGAAGACAAAACTTCAAAAACTGAAAATAATAACTGACTATTCACCATTTCTCATGGGTAAACCATCAAAATGCTCATGTACTCTGCAAAGATCCACACGCCTAGTTCAATTCAAACTATACTTTGATTTAACTTTTAGAGAGAGGCCTAACAAATACCTTGGCCAGAGTTTGTTTCCAATACTAAACTGTTGAAAATGAGTTTCACTTCTCAGCAGAATGTGTTTTGTGGACTCGGCAGAAGCCTTAACCTTCCATTTTTTAAAAGAAACCAATCAGTATCCATAACACATAGGGAGATTCCCCTGTTAGGGCATTTTACATGAGAAATAACACCAAGATCCAGACTTAAAACAAAACAAGACAAACAACACAACTACAGAAACTCCTAGCTGCTTCTCAAAAGAGCCAGGTTTATGGGAACTTCAAATCCCATTAAATACCCAAAGTAGGAGAAATGGTGAGCAAATTTCACTTCCAAGTTTCCGTTTTCAATAATTATGGAAAACTAACCCATTTAATGATCTACTTTATAAGCAAAGCCAAGTTAAGAGGCTAGGTAAAACTGAATTTCTATTTTTTTTTTTTTTGTACTAGGGATTTAACTTGGGGCCACTCAACCCTTGAGCCACATCCCCAGACTTATTTTTTTATTTTATTTACAGACAGGGTCTCAGTGAGTTGCTTAGCACCTCACCATTCCCGAGTCTGGCTTTGAACCCCTGATCCTCCTGTCTCAGCCTCCTGAGCTGCTGGGATTACAGGCATGAGCCACCACACCTGGCTAAAACTGAATTTCTCAGGGAACATTTTTTGTTTTGTTTTTTGAGATGGCTCTTGCTATGCTACCTCTTTGGTCTTGAATTCTTGGAGTCAAGTGATCTTCCCCACTTGGCCTCCCCATTACCTGTGATTACAGGCATACACCATGTGTCCACCTCCCAGTGAACATTTCTAAACTTTGAAAACTGAGTATGAGTTTAAATGAATAAATAAACTAGTTTGAAAATTGTTGTCTGATGGAAGAATTAAATTATTAAAATTACTTTAAAACTTCAGGAATTTTAAAGATTTGATGCATTCTCATGCCAAAGAAGTAGGACTTGTACTTTCATTTGAATATATATTTGGTCAAAATACAAACCTATGGTAAAAATAGTATTCACACACACACACACACACACACACACACACACACACATACACACACACTCATGTATAATTAGATTTTAGCATCAAAAATTTTTGTATATATCCATTTTCTATGTATAATGAAAAATTTGACTTTAGCTTCAAATATTAGAGAAATAATATCTAAGAACTTATGGGTGGATAGTCAATAGGATTATAATATTCTCTGAGAATTATTGAATTCCTGATAGCAATCACTTTTTGTCAGTATCTTTATAAAAATCTGAAATTTGCGAAAATTTAAATGGAAATAGAAAGCCATTTTACTCTATATCCTCTAAAGAGTCAATTTTAGGTATAAATGCAATCCCTTACTGTAGCTACTATACAGTATTTCGGTAAAGGCATTAGTCTTGGAATGCTGGGAGGAGAAAAAGATGCAGTTCACAGTGCTGGTTCCCAGGTTGTCTGAGTTTAACTCTAGTTCTGCTGCTCACCACTGTGTCACTAGGTGAGCCACTTAAAGCCCTCTAAGTGTGCATTTCATTGCTGTAAAAGTAATAATAATCCTTCCTGTAGTCTCCCCAGGATGTGAATCATTCTTTTGTCCAGCATTTCTGTGCTGTCTATGCTACCACCTGTCAGTCACAGAATGACTGCCTCAGCTATCAGACTGACTCTTGCAGTAACAAGGAGCTTGTGTTCAAGTCACCCTTGTTTTGCTTAATTATGACCCCAAAGCACAAGAGTTGTGGTGCTAAAAGCACACCAGGACATAAAAAGTGGAGAGACATATTATTCTGTTGCTGTGGCAATGATGCAGGGCAGGCAGGCAAAAAACATACATACATGTAATGTTTGGTATTATCTATGGATTCAGGCATCCACTGGGGTCTGGGAACATATCCCCCATGGATAAGTGGTGGATTACTATAATGTCATTTTAAAAGGAATAAAATAAAGGAATCATGTGAAGATGATGCCAGTGATCTTATGGTCAGCACAAGCATTTAACCAGTAGGGAAGCTCAAGTTTTCCTAGTTTGTTCTTTTTCTATGGTCTTTCATCTCTCTTCTTATTCTAATGTACATTAAGGCCAGGGTCCTTGTGAACCATCATCCTAGGGACTGGAGACGTCAGTATATTCCATAGGAAGATTTAAATCCTGCTATGCTCTGAGGCATACTGATCTTGGATTTCTTCTTTCTGGCTTGTGTCTGTGGGAAGCTTTTCCTCCTGTGGCTTGAGTGCTAAGAGAAGTTCTTAGGTGTCCTTCTGCTCTTCTGGGTGTGGCTTCCTCCTATCTAGCTTTCTTCTCAGTTCCCCTTCAGAACTGATCCTTTTTATCAGAAGGCAGATTTCAATAAAAAAAAAAAAAAAAAAAAAAAACGTTTCCTTCAATTCACACATGGTTTAGCCTAGTTTACTGGGGCAAGTCACTCCCCATTAGAATATGAAGCCAAATAAACTCTTACTAGAGAAATAAAAACACAACAGGTCCCACTATCTTCTGGGCCCTGGTAATACTAACACGGATATTCAATATTCAAACATTGCTCCCCAGTAGAGCCATGTAGAACTGTAGCCAAATTATAGACAAAAACTAGTGTCTCCCATTTGACTAGGGGCAAACCTGACATCTCCTCTATGCAATTCAGGCTTGCAGGCTGTTTCCTGCAAGCCATATTTGGGTGACACATTCTTCTGACTCTGCTGTTCTCCAGCAAAATGCTGTTTTCTGCTGCTGCTGCTGTTGATGCTTTGTAAACTCAGCTGAAATGTGTACTGCATTTTAGGTAGAAATATAGTCTATTTTTCTATTCCACTGTATAACCTTTAGAATCCAGGACACAAAGTGAAAGTGCTCCTATCTTCACTTTCCCAAGGGTTTTACCACCCAAATGGCTGAGGTTTCCTAAACAGCAGGCACAGCATGATCACATCATATAACATCCATAGAAGGATGTCCACATATCCATTATATGTGGATTTCTCTGTATAAAGATATTGTAGGATTTTTTTACTCTATTCTGTATACTTTATAGTTCCTAATTACCTGATGTTAATAGTTTTATAATCACAGAGGAAATAAAACTATATTCATTGAAATTAAAATATCTATAGATGCTGCTCTTCCTCCACTCTTGGAAGAGGCAGGGCTAGTCTTGCAGGTCAGATTCAACCCTGCATTCTGTTATTACTACCACAGGAAGAGGAGTGCAAACCTCCTTCCTCCTTCAGAAAAACATTCTAAGTGTATCTAGACTGGAAATGAAGTGATTGCTAGTAAAGTTGCTAAGCTTCACATTTATTTGGCAGAGTCTAAAGACAAAAATGAATTTCATACACACCGCACCAATTTATAACTAGAACTATATCCATCAGACCCTTTGGCTATTTTTTCCAGGGTTCAATACATATTTGTAACTTCAGTTTGTCATTCCAAGCTTTTTGATAGGCCTCACTTACATGCTGATTGGCTAATTAGTCATAGTTTGGAGTCAATCACAAAGTTGGTATGTACAGTAGATGCTTCTTTCTGTGCTTTCAGTGAAATGCAGATCAGCTCAAATCTCTGAGTTCAGTGGCCCACGATTAATGAACTTAATCACTGAATTGTTGGAACAGATGCAAATCCTCTTATCTTTAGTATCATTCTCAATATATATATATATTTTCATTTGGCCATGACAGAGTATGAGAAACTGTAATAACTATGTTGCTGAATTTAAGTTAAATGAAATATTCTAGCAAGTCCTGAAATAAAAGAGAATTAATTTCATTTTCATAATTTTTATCTTGATACCAACTAATTATTGGTTACTACTTTATTTTCCAAGTTTTCTAAAGTTCAACCAAGAATATTTCCAGAGAGATATCAGAAAATATTTAGGGTTTTTGACATTCACTTTATTTTCTTATTTGAAATCACAAACATATTTGCCTAGCTCCACTCTCCTGACATCTCTGTTAACATGATCCTAAAAAATAAATATTGATTTAAGCAATCACAATCACATCTTTAACTTAAAATATCACAATCACATCTCTATGTTAAAATTACAAATGTTTGAGTTTCAACTCTGCCTATTTAGTAATTTATATTTTAAAGTTGATTCTCTTTGAATGGGTGTGCCCCTTATCAGTTTTGGAACTCATGCAAGATTACAACTGGAGGTCTACATGCCACATAATTCAATACCTAAATGTTAAACTGAGTGGATGCACTATAAATATACTATATTAATCCTACCTTTACAAAAACTCGTTTAAAACATCCTGAACACAAAACTCAAATACAGAATTTCTGGGCCTCTCTGAGTTGTATTACTTCTTCTCACTTCAGATCTGTCTGCACTTGACAACATCCCCATATCTTTATATGAAAACACCTCAACCCACATATCCATGGTTTATCCACACCACCTCCCACTTACAAGAGACACTGAACTCAGGAAGAGGGCTGAATATGTTTCCCAGAGGGCCTGAAATTCTGGAGCATGAGCAGGAGAGGGTGTGGGCTTTGATGGCCACAGGGACTACTGGCCCAGGGTGGAGAGGCCTCTTTTGTCCGGGTCTGAAAACCATACTGACTTTGCTGTATTTTATTCTTTGTTTTCAACTAATATTAATCTTCAGTTCTTTCATTGTTCTTAATGATTTCCCCATAAACATAGTTAGAAACAGGTGTTTCCTTTAGAATTTTAATAATGCTTAATCTGGAGTTTTTTTCCTTGAGCATTCTAATAGATTTGAGAAACTCTTCCATACTCATTCTTAATTATTTGCCTTTCAGTCTTTATATTTGATTTATCTCTAACTAATACACAGGGATAATAATAACCATCTGATACTATTTTTCATAAAAGTTGATGCATAGTGAATTGATATTCAGGCACCTGGTTCTACTCACCAGCCATATATCTCAAGCTGTCTAAATACAATTATTGTTTTGTATAAAATAAAAATAAAGATAATTACATGCTATTGTCACAAGATTGTTTTAAGGACAACATAGAAGAATATATATGAAAATACTCTTTGAATAGCATAAAATGTCACATAAGTTAGTGAAATTATTGTGGCTACCACTATAAACTTGTTCTTAAAAATTAAGTAGTATATAAGGTATGTTGACACCAAATTCACATTTTCATACATGAATTTTGTATAAAGATGACCGTAAATGATAAATGGTGGTATAAAGGTGTATTAAGAATTGTATGCAAAAAAAAAAAAAAATTAGGAGAGCTCATGTGTAATGGCATAATTTGGTGTGAACATACTTTATATACAGAGTTACAAAAAATTGTGTTGTGAATGGGTAATTATGAATGTAATGCACTCCACAATTGTCATGTGTGTAAGAAATAAGTAAAAAAAGAAAGAAAAAAATTAAGTAATATCGCTTTTCAATTCCCAACTCAAGTATTCTGAAGCCTCATTTGCCATTTTATTTTAAAATTGATCTGTGTTTATTTCTAGAATGCATGGGTATTTATTATTATTATTATTATTATTATTATTATTATTATTATTATTATTATTATTAACAAAGTATAGAGTTAAAACTAAGCTCTGCCCTTATTGACCCATTTATTAATATTCACTACCAATTAAACCAAATGCACAAATAACAAAAATTCACACATAAACTGAACAGAAAGTGACAGAAATATTACTAATAGTCCTCTAGGAGTCTATCCTGATTCTACCTTGTGCTGCATGTATTATTGTTTATACTAAAACCATCTTGTATTTGCAGTTAATTTAATTTCACCTATTTACATATTGTAACTACTGATCCTGAACTGAACTGTAAACTGTTAGAGTCTGTAAACAAGTCAGGAAGGCACCTGGCAAATGTTAGAGTCTGTAAACAAGTCTGGATGGCACCTGGTATTTTGCCAGGGGGAGTGGTTTGTGAGGTGGTGCCAGTGAGCCATTAAGTGTGGAGATTTCTTATTGGTTGACTGCTGTATCTAGTTTATGTTAATTAAGATAAGCTGTGTGGAATGTATAAATACCCCTCCTGTCCTACAATAAACGGCTCCCTCTCCTGCTGTATCAATCTACACAAGTTGCTCGTCACCTCCCGGTTATTTTGCTGCAGCTGGACTGCTGCAGTAAACTCCTTGAAAAAAAGTATTTCCTTAACATGCTCTTCACTCTCTCCCTGTAACAACCAAAATCTCATGCAGGACTTTATAACTGCTGACAGAAGAAACACAATGTATTGTTAAAATACAAATGTTAACCTCCAATTCTACAACATGGATTTTAAGGTCTCCTAGCCCTGCCTAAAGACATATGTGATTGAAAACAAAAACAAACATGGGAAAATTCCCCTTCAAATGTCTGGAAAAAATTTTTTAGGTGCTTGTCCAAGACATTTTTAGATATAAATTCCTTGAAAGTCCTTCACATCTTTTACTCCTAATAGACCATGAAATTTGTCCAGGGATGTCTTTTAGTGGCTTCTTCTGTTGGATGACCAAACATTCATCGATGAGGAACCTCAGCTGTGTCATCTTCTCATTTTGTTGATGAGCCTTCTGTTCTTACCAGTCACAAATCATTCTAGGCTCAGACATAGAGTTAATTTGATGTTCTCAAATGATCCACCCTGATATAATAACCATTGAAGACATAAATAAGACCCCAGTGTTTACATAATCTCTTAATTCAGGAAAAAGTGTCATTTTTTAGGACCATTACCATGGAGGACTGACAGGACTCTTGTGCTAAAATACCATTGATACTGTCCCCCTTTATGTTACAAAAGCTCCATAAAAGATTGCAGCACTCTACAAGAAGGTCCCAGAGTAAGGGACTTGTTTTAATGTGTTATAGCAGAAGATAGAAAGGCCAAATCAGACAAGACCTATTTTAAAATACTACCAAATTTTCCTGTCAATACTAGCAGTACTAGAAGGAACAGTTAGATTAGAAAGTGCTTGAAGTCTGGAGTACTTGAAATTGTAGCCCAATCAAGGTTCAGGCAAAAGACCCTAACATGGATCCAAATAAACTTGAGTAGAAGTGGCTATAAAGAATTTAATTAACTATAAAAAACTCAAAATATGATAGCAACAACTCCTATTTAACTTTTTCCCCCACACGATTTTTGTTGTCTTTTATATGGGTGCAAAGGAAATAGAACAGATGGAAAACAAGCTTAAGATGCAGTGAAGGGAAGGCATCTCTGTCTTTGGTCACCCAAATTCTGTAAACCACTTTCTGCTAGTTGTGTGAATCAGCTTTGGACTTTGCTCACAAATAAATTTTGTTATTTGTGCATTTGGTTTAATTGGTAGTGAATATTAATAAATGGGTCAATAAGGGCAGAGCTTAGTTTTAACTCTACACTTTGTTAATAATAATAATAATAATAATAATAATAATAATAATAATAATAATAATAATAGTGCTTAGATTCACTACTTACAGGTCATTCTTTGAACTGGTAGAGGCTTGTGAGTTATTTTGTGTAAAGCATTTAATTAAGTACATCCCTTAAGAAATTTGTTCAGGGTCAAGTGTTTGGGCCCTTTTTTTTTTCTTTTTGTACTAGGGATCAAACACAGGTGCATTCTATACCCAGCTACACCCTCAGTCCTTTAAAATTTTGAGTCAAGGTCTTGCTAAATTGCAGAGGCTGGTTTTGAATGTGTGTCCTCCTGTCTCAACCTCTGGAGTCTTTCGAATTACAGGTGTGCACCACTGTGCCTGGCTCTGTTTGGCTACTTTTATCCTTAAAGGACAATGTACTCCCAAACTCCCTTTTAATTTGTCCCATTTCTGAGAATTTTTGGATTCCTATTTTTTACAATTATTCATTCATAGCTCTGATCCCTGGAAGGTATCAGTTTATATGTAGGGGATGGAATGTAGAATGCAGAACAGTGTTCACTGGATACGAAGGAGCTCCTCAAGGTAAAAGGTAAGGTTTGGACTTAATCATTTTAATTATCCAATCTTGATATTTTCAGTTATAATTTTCTTTTTTGGTCTGAGTAATCTACTTAATTTTATGTTGCATAGATGGATATTGTCAACCAAACATTACCAATTTTTCTTAGTGTATGCTCGGGCTGAGATTAGCTAACTATGCCTCTTTGATAACAGAATTACTTTTATAACCAAAAATTTAAGGTATATGAAGGGGTATCTGTATTGTTTAATGTGTATGTACATTGGTTTCCTAATGATAATGCCCCATACTTCCACTAATACACACATACACATGCACACATCATACTACAGCATTGATGAGAGATACATGTTTATCATTCACACATTAGCCAGTGAATGTACTAATTGTACATTTTAAGTACATATTGCCAAGCTGGATTGGCATTCAAATGAATGCTTATCTCACTGGTCTTATAAGAAGCACTTTCCTCTGGTGAATGGGTTAAACTGCTGCTGTCAGATTGAATATAATTAGTGCTGCTGATATGCAAAGAATTGCTCTGTCAGGAAATGTCACTGTCATTGAGTGCTGTTCCTTGTCTGCATTCAATTTTCTGTCTGGCTCAGAAAATTTTAATAACAGGTTGGAATTCACCTGTAAAATTTTAACCAATTTTCAAAAAAATACCTTATTTCATGTTCATTTTGCTCTCATATAATCTTTGGTTGTCATAAAGCAGGGTACTAAACACATCTTATTTCCTTAACTTTCATTGCCTTTTGTCCTTTAAAGACAGATGCTTATAGTTCATTTTTTACCTTAGTACTTTTCAAATTTTTAATGGAAGTTTAAATTTCATTGAAAACGACAAAAGAGAAGGGACAGTGAGATGCAGAAAGTTGCAGAAAGAGGTCTGAGCAGTTTCTCCCGTGTATCTTCAAGGGGAGGAGACTTCCTTAATGTCCCAGGAACATAAACTAGTGCATTAATTTTAAAAATTGCTTTTAATCAATACAAATCTTGGTTTATAGACTATCATTAGCCAGAGTCCAGTGAAGTCAAAAGAGTCAGATGCTTTCATTACATAACCTACTTGAATATAATCTAGAACCTGTCTCTGGGGGTTTCAAAGTCCTTTATTCCTATGAAGTCCCCTCAAAGTCTTGAGGGCAGAGGTATTGTTTTAATCTCTTCTTTTAGTTGAAGTATATAATTTTGCAAAAGAAGAGAAGTGGAATTTTTAAAAATCATTTTGTGGAGGACAAAAAGAGGACAACAGTTACTTTATTAAGCTTCCAATGCCTCAAGTAATGATTCTTGGCAAGTGACAGAGAACGGATTGGGAATACTACTTTGTGAACACCCTGTTAAGGGGACTATAAAAGGAAATTTTGAAAGACTGAAGGAAAATATCAAGTTGGAATTATAAAATATTAATGTACAGAAACAGAAGGGGGTAAAGCTATGATACTTGCCTATTTCAGAAGGAAATCAATTATGAAGATGGGTGGGATGTTGGTTTATTCTCAAATGTTTATAAAGTAATGCACAGAGAATAGATAATAAAGAAATGGACTTGAAATTATAATATAAGAAGAGAAATTTAACATAAGGTTTTGCTGAGACCTAGAGGGATGTAATTGACTGGAAATAAAGCAACAGGGAGGCACATTTTGTTCAGAGAAAAATACTCTGATTGATAGGAGAGGGAGGAAGATAGCACTCTGTTATGAAGAAATGCTCCTGACCATGAGGTTGCAGCTAGAGACAGAAGTGACATCATTGCAAGAAAAGAGAATCAAGTATTTGTAGATTTTTCAGGAGGAAAGTTAGACAACTCTTCATATTACAGAGGATAGACTAAGGTCCAGAGAGATACTATCCCAAACACAAATTACTGTGGTCTGGGAGAGATTTTGGGTAACTATAAATTCACAAAGATCATAGAGAATCAGTATATGCTAGTGGTGTTGGTGGTGGTGGGAGGAAGGAGACACATTATTTATACAATTTCTAGAAAACATGCAATTTGATATATTCCTAGCTTATACTGTTGGCTGTTTTGTTTAAATCAGAGGACACTGCTGCTTATAAGTTAATTCCAACTAAAGTTGGGAAAATGAATTGATACTTGATTGGAATCCAAAATCTTGGGCATAGAAGTTATTATTATCTCCAAGCACATGGGATAATTTGTTATATATAAATATAAAGTTCCTGTTTATGCTAACCTGACTATTCTTTCTGTCCTCATCTGTCTTTTTTATGGGAGTCTGTTGATGCGACATTGTGGTGCATCTTTAAACGTTCAGCCTCTAGATGGAGTCAGAAGGAAGTTTGCATATAGGGATGGCAGTGATATAACTAATTTCTAAGTAGAGATACTTTGGAAAGCAAACGGGTATGCTGAGTGGTTGGGAATAATCTAGTCTGACCTGGACAAAACAGAAAGTATGGTAACAGATATTTATGGGTCAGGAAGGGAAACTTAAAAAAAATCATTAATAATATTATTTTTGATCTGGGCATTATTTTTGATGAGAACAACGCTATATTAATAGAAATAACCAAGCATAGAAAGACAGATATTGCATGATTTTACTCATATGTGGAATGTAATAAAATTAAACTCATAGAAGTAGAGAGGCAGGGTGACTTTACCCCTGTTTCTTCTCTTATGTAAAATTAAGACGATTAGTTGATTGTTGGTTTCTTCCTTTTTGTTCCTTTGAGCCTTCACACTGGTTTGGGGACCCAGGTTTCTTTCCTGGTAAATCCCCTACTGTCCTCCTAGTCTACTGTCATCCCTAGGTCTACCCTATGGTGCTGCTTCAACACATCCTTTTCATCTGCCTCTTGGCTGAAGGGTACAATCGTACCCACCAGCTCTCCATCTAAAGAGAGGGAAAGAAGATTTCACATGCAGTCAACCAAGGGAAACCCACCTACAGGGTCGAAACTCCTTTCTCTTTTCAGGATCTTAAAAAAAAGGAGGTGGTGGTGTGAAAATGGGAATACAGAGGGGTAACAATAGCCTGTGACACAAGAGAAGGAGAACACAGCCCTTAGGGTGTGAAAGAGGTGGCACTTTTGTAAAGGATCTACCACAGCCTGCAGAAATAGATTTTGAGAACATATGCCTTGGGTGAGAAATACATTTTAACATAACTTTCATGGGGAGAAAGTGCAGCACAGCAGGAGTGATAGTAAGACTGTGATCAAGACTGAAAGAAAACAGACCAAGAAAAAGAAGGTGTTTGGAATCAGAACATAATACCCCAAAGACAGGTATGCATCTGAAGACTGGTTCATGAGCACACCCACTCCTTAGAATCCTCCTGAGAACCCAGGTCCCTCTGGCCTTTCCCTGTTTTCTTCCTGGTCCCATCACAAAGAGAGGCTTTCTGCAAAGTCCCTTTTCTGTTTGACAAAGAAGAAACAATTACCTCTGGCTTCTTCTATTGAGTTTTCATTAACTAAACTCATTGCAGGAAGAGTGACTGAAATCTATCAACACACCTGTATGACTTTTGTCACACACCATTGTCTTCTATTTCAGTCCCATAAAGAATCATTTTCAAACCCAATGAACTTTGATCCCAGGCCATTGTATGCTCTCTAAGTTCTCCTGAAAATCATTTATCCTTCCCTAACAATTGTCTAAACACTCCACCCTGTCCCTCCTCTTGTATACCTCTAAGGGCAATGAGCTTCTGGTGGGTGAGCACACCCTTTTTATTTTCCTCCTTGCTGTGATATGTGACAGATCTCCTTTTGCATTTTAAATAACTTTGCCTTTCTCCTACTTTTTCTGTCCTTGTCAGTTCATTCCAGTTTATTCTCAGGAATAAACTGACATAGAGAACAAACTGGGCAAAGAGAAAATTTCCTTTTACTTTTACATGTTGATAAAAGAAAAACTGGAGAGTAACTAAGTTCAATAGTAGATTTTAATCTTCATCAGAAGCATTGCAAACAAATTATATAATGCAGAAATTTCAATTAGTGAGCTGAAGAACAGGATGGAAAGTAAACTTCCAATGATAAGAATGCATGATATATTAAAGTTATGGGAAATAGTAGAATTGGAAAAGTGTTAGTTAGCTTAAAGACGGTCGAAAGGAAATTGAATAACAGTGAAACAGCTAACACTGAGTGTCTTCTATGTGCCCTGCACTTTAAGTGCTCTTATTTGAACCTCCCAATAATCTTTCTTGTTGTTATCCTACTATCTGCAGTTTTATAAAGGAGAAATGGAGGGAAAGAGAGAGAAAGTAGAATGCCTAAAGCCACACTGTGAAGAACTGGAAGGGCAAGGATTCTAACTCAGTCTGGCACCAGAGCCCCAGTTCTCCTAATGACAGAAGGTGAAGGCATTCTGTCATTATGCCTTCACAGCAAAAGAAAAACGATTAAACTACCATAAATCACAATCTGCCAGTTCTAGAAAAGGACCAGAGTACCTGATGGAAAGCATTTTCCTTCCAGATTCCATATAAAACTTTTGATAAAATTATTCTTGAAGAATAATTGGAATTTTGGGGATAAAAATATGCATTCACAAATCAACAAAATATATTAAAACAAAAATGTGTTGCCTAAATAGAACAAAGTATCAGGTTGATTTCACACTTTTTTGAACATTAAACTCTAGAAAACAAGAAATAAGTAGATATATATATTTTTAAAAGGCTAAAGTTTACACCAGGTTCTTTTTTAATATCTGAAGAATTTGCCATTTGAATGTGAACTCAGCAGGAAACAATTTCAAATAAACAAAGTCTTAGAGAATTTGTAATCATATACTTTTCGATGGTAAATAATATTATGATGAATGGATAAAAAATGTGGCATTTATACACCAGGGAGTATTATGCAGCACTAAAAATGACAAAATCATGGAATTTGCAGGGAAATGGATGGCACTAGAGCAGATTATGCTTAGTGAAGCTAGCTAATCCCTAAAAAACAAATACCAAATGTCTTCTTTGATATAATGAGAGAAACTATGAACAGAGCAGGGAGGAAGAGCAGGAAGAAAAGATTAACATTAAACAGAGACATGAGATGGGAGGGAAAGGGAGAGAAAAGGGAAATTGCATGGAAATGAAGGGAGACCCTCATTGCTATACAAAATTACATATAAGAGGTTGTGAGGGGAATGGGAAAATAAACAAGGAGAGAAATAAATTACAGTAGATGGGGTAGAGAGAGAAGATGGGAGGGAAGAGGAGGGTGGATAGTAGAGGATAGGAAAGGTAGCAGAATACAACAATTACTAATAGGGCATTATGTAAAATTGTGGATGTGTAACTGACGTGATTCTGCAATCTGCATTTGGGGTAAAAATTGGGAGTTCATAATCCACTTGAATCTAATGTATGAAATATGATATGTCAAGAGCTTTGTAATGTTGTGAACAACCAATAAAAATATCATATTTAAAAAAATAAAAAAATAATATTATGAGATTAGGTAGCAAAAAAGTGAGACTAACTAGGGAAGATTGAGATTATAAAAAGGATGGCCAATATTATAACAAATATATACCAGGGTTATAAAATGTAGTAAACATATTAAAATTCATTCTTGACCTTCTTAATATCAAATACACACACACACACACACACACACACTCACTCTTTTTTTTCTCTCTCTCTCAAGAAAATATTTTCCTTTTTTTGTAATAAATAGTTTTTTTTTCTTTCACTTGGATTTTCTCAAAGCATATGTATAAATACATTCACCTCTTCTCTTCAAAACAAACAGTCAAGCAAACGCAAGAAAAAAGACAGTTTGCTCCTCAGAGATGCATGTATTAGTGCTATAACACACAGAAACAAAACCTGTATATTAAAAAAAAGAATCTACTGACAAATTTAAGGAACCTCATTTATAAATACAAATACAAAAACCTAAATAAAATATTAGTTATTAAAATAGAAACTCATTAAAGAACTAATAGCTAATTACCAAGTATGCTTAATTTCAAGAATAGTTCTAATATTAAGAAATGCATTAATATAATATACCTCATCAATAAATTAATAAGAAATTGTGAGAGATAACTAAAATTACATTTGAGAAATTCAACATAAAGTCTTAAATCAGTACTAAACATACTTTCTTTGCATGATAAAGAATTTCAATCTTTTTTTTTTAAAGAGAGAGTGAGAGAGGAGAGAGAGTGAGAGAGAGAGAATTTTTAATATTTAATTTTTAGTTCTCGGCGGACACAACATCCTTGTTGGTATGTGGTGCTGAGGATCGAACCCGGGCCGCACGCATGCCAGGCGAGCACGCCACCGCCTGAGCCACATCCCCAGCCCAAGAATTTCAATCTTTAATAAGCTAAATGATAAGACATGTTAGTGAAGTTGCCATTTAATCAAGAGTAAAATGAGGGTAAATATCTTCACCAACATACATTTTTTCCCAATATTCATTCTCAGATAATCTAATATATTAAAATTAATTTTGTTTATCAGCATCATAATATTCACCTTTTTTCCCTCTTCTGAGTCAAATATCTATGGCTTATGGGTGAAATGGTATTTAGGACAGAGAAAAGAAAATTTAGAGCCAATTTAGAAAGCAAGAGCTAGAACAACAGAAGTCTGAACACAAGACTGAAGGATCTGACTACAATTCTACATTTTGGAGCCTAGATGACAATTTTAAGAGAGAATGTTAAAGGCTGTGCTATGTACATTGCAGACCTCCTTGAAGTCTTCTCTAGGGAATACTAAACACCAATAAAGTGGGTAGAATTTCTTCTGGGTGGGGATGAGGGGTGCAAGTAAATGTTGAGCACTACTTCAAGTATAACAAAAAGCAAAGGAGAGTCTGCCCAGAGGGAATACATAATTATATAATTACAATGTCATAAAAAAGATAAAATATCATTAATTATTTCCAGATAATCACTGCCTACTTAGAAAACCCTAGAGACTCAATTGAAAATCAATTATAATAGAGTTCAGTGAAGAGGCTGTTTATAAAAACTATGAAAAATTAGTATCTTTCTTATGTTACAAGAATAACTATATATGAAATGTATGAAAAATATCTGATTCATAACAAAAGATATTAAGTATGCAGGCATATCTGATCTTACAGATATTTAACATTATAAAAGAACTATAAAATTTTGGGAGGAAAGACTTGAATAAACAGAGACACACAGTATATCTAAAGAATTATGAATTATATTTTCAAAATTGAAAAAGAAAGGAATTTGCATGTCCATATGCTAAAACAACAATAATTTACTTAAGATGGTATAGTCCAGAAAGTTCAAAAGTATACTCAAATGCATGTAAATATTCAGAACTATAACATAACATTTTGAACTGTGAGAAAGGGGTTTTGGCTTCCGGTAATGGCAGAATGAAATGTTTTGAGAAACTTCTCCCAAATAATAATTATAAAAAGTATATGATTATTATTTTTAACAACCTATATGAAGAAAGTAGAGAGTCACCAAAATAAAAGCAAAAACCAGAGATTCACCCTCAAAAGACTACAAATATAATGGATAATAAGCATGAGTTTGTAGATTTTTGCATGAGAGCTTTTCTCAACCTCCTGTAATGCTTACTGTGGGAATCTGAAGACTCACCAGCTGAAGATGGACTATACAGAGTGGAAGTCTGACAGAACAATCTAGAAAGCTAAGGAGGGAACACCAGAAGCAAAAGAAATGTAGAAAAGATGAGACACAAAATCTGAGCATAAACTCTACTCACATCCCTTGCCATCTCTCAAGGGCCAAATGTACAAGGACAGCTGGCACAACAAACGAAAACTTCAAAGGCGGAACTTCACCAGTTGAGATTTGAAAGTCAATACCTTCCTTTTTGATTGAGTGCTGTCTTCAACCTGTTTTCAGCATGGAGGTATAGAGGTGAAGTCCTACTCAAACGACAAAGCTCAGGGATGGCAAAGAAACCCAAATTTATGAGAGATGCAGTTAGGAAGCAAGGGAACCCTGAGAAGAATGTCTCTAACTTCTTTCCTCATTTGATTGAAAGAAATCCCCCACTCATTAGTTTACAGTTCTAAGAATTTCCATAACCCCCAGATATGAAAAAAGAAAGAATGACATACAGCTGTCTTGTAACCACTGAAAGGAAAGAGGGAGAGGAAAAAAGAGAGAATATGAAAGTTGAAAGAGAAAAATGACATACTGCATACAAGGGAACAATGATATGTTTAACTGTTGACTTTTCATCAGGAATAATAGAAACCAGGTTACAATGAAACCATACATTTCCTGCTGTTATAAGACATTCAATACTGACTTTTAATATTTTATCATTATATGTATTATCACTTTGTTAGAAAAAAAATCCAATGGCAATGAATAAAAACAATACAACAGCAATATTTGTAAAATGTTAGGGAATAAATTAAGTTATGAAAACACATGCAATGACTTAAGTTTCATAAATACATGCACATTTATTATGATGAAAAAGATTGGATTAAGATGTTTTACAAGTGATTTTTCCTGTTTACTTTACTTTTCATCTTACAAACTAAATAATTGGTTTTTGGTTGTTTTTTTGAGGTAATAGGAAATCAAATTGAAGGCCTCACACATGCTAGGCAAGCACTTGCTCTACCCCCAGCCACATCACAGCCCCAAACTAAATAATATAAACAAAAACAATTAAACATAATTATCTGGACTTGATAGTAAATTAATCCACCATTCTTAATATGAAATCTATGAAAAAAATGTATTTTGAGTTCAAAATCATCACCTTACAATTGAGCCTTTGTAACATTATCCCATTTAGAAGTTGAGGACTCCTATTAGGACTATCAAATGAGGATGTATCCTTGCTAGGAAAGCAATATAACTAGATGCCATTTATGTCACCAAAAAAAGAGATATTTCATGTTCATTAGACAACTTAGGGAACTGAGGAATTTATCTCATGTATCAGCAATAAAATATAGCACTCTGATTTCCTACCGGGTGAGTCTGTCAGAGCAACAAATTTCTATAAAGGGCAGCATTTTAAACATGTTAAAACAGACTAAATGATATATGAGTTTTAAAGAAGCAGTGCTACTTAACAGAATGTGGAGTTATTTATGGAATTTCCTCTACAGTCCATAATAGAAAACACTAGCATGCTAGTCAATATTACACCTCCTCTGAGAAACAGTTTTGGAATTGGAGCCTAAAGACAGGTGTATGCTAATGCTATTTTTGTACAGTAAAGAAGGTCTTAGGGCCCATTTTTTTCCCACATACACGAAGCGCATCTTATCTAATGAAGGCAGGGTGGGGGACATAAAGTACAATCTCATAATCATGTGCTTTCCAGAAAACAATTTCTTCTTTACCAGTTAAAGACTTTAAAAGCTATGGAGCTGGGCATGGTAGCACAGGCCTGTAATCCCAGCAGCTCAGGAGGCTGGGATAGGAGGATACTGAGTTCAAAGCCAGCCTTTGCAATGGTGAAGTGCTAAGCAATTTAGTGAGACCCTGTCTCTAAATAAAATACAAAATAGAGCTGGGGATGTGGCTCAGTAGCCAAGTACCCTGAGTTCAATCTCTGGTGCCCCACACCCTGCCCCCCCCAAAAAAAATCTATGGATAATTTTTTGAAAGGGAATAAATATATTTCAGTATGCCCCCTACCCAATCTTGGATCAGAGGCACAATACTAACAAATCTATTAATCGAAGAGACGTGTAATTTATGAATATATTCATTGCTCTCCACTGGCATGGTGAAGGTACAATATGGCATAAAGCACTCTCTCATAATTACAAAATAGCAGGTAGGCAAATATTAAAGACAGAGTCACATGCTACTTGCAATTTGAGCAAAATTTGACACACCATAGGAAATGTTTTTAAAACAACCCATTTTTCTTTTAGGCAAGTCATGGTAGAAGAATGATAGAGGAATTATCACTAATAGTGTAGCTACCTGATAAGGAATGGCGGGGTACAATGGGAAAGAGAAAAAAGATAACATTCTAAATCACTTTATTTCAAGGAAGTAAAACATATTGTCTTGTATATATCTCTCCAACTAGTATGGAAGAAATATAGCATGCTTATTAGGTTAAAAGATTGAGGTAATTCTCTAACCTTAGTAACCTTTGGATGAATCACACTTTTTAAAAAATTCATACACATACAAACCACATTTTCACTCACAAATATGCAACATCTGTATTTCATTAGAAGAGTATTTAAAGAAGACTCTGTAGTTTTCCACTTATTAAAATTATAAATCTTGGAATGTATTTCCAAGTTCAATGGCTTCTTAAAGCAAATACTCCAGAGGGTGAATCTTTGCTAAAATTTATCTTGGAGAACCTTACTCTATGAAGCAGTCACCTTGCAGTGCACAATCTCATTGCAAAGCATTATAGTTTCATTCAATGACATCAATTGTCATTGTACCACAAAAAGGAATTTATCGCAGTTATCTATGTTTGGTGTTAATAGCAATTAGTATTAACTTGTTGTTCAACTGTAGTGGGGTCAACATTCTACAACATGTTTTCAATTGTTGTTTTGTCCAGATAATGAATGTCTACATTCTGTGTTTAAGGTGCAAAGCTCAGGAATTCTTTGATAAACTGATTTTGCAATTCCAAATGAAAAGTCATTCAACATTTTACTTATTTTTTTTTCTGTTGACAAACTTTAATCTAAATTTAATCAAAATTAGAGCAAAAAAGATGGTGTTAGGGTTTGAATATGAGACATTCCCCTGAAAAGCTCATGCTGTGAGAAAACAGGAATGTTCAGAGGTGAAATGATTAGATAATGAGAGATGAAACTTAATCAGTGGATTAATCCATTTGATGTCTTAATAATCTGAATGGATTACTAGGTGATAATTGTAGATAGGGTATCCATGGCTTGAGGAAGTAGGCCAATGGGGGAATTGTCTCAGGGATTATATTTTGTCCCTGGATCCTTGTTCTATCTGTCTGATTCCTGGCTGCTGTGAGCTGAACAGCTTTCCTCTGCTACACCCTTGTTCTCCCTACCCTGGACCCAGAGCAATGGTTCATGGACTGAACCTTTGAAACTGTGAAAAAAATAAACTTTTTCTTCTATAAGTTGTTCTTGTCAGGTCTTTTCCTCACAGCAATGAAAAACTAACACAGATAGCCAAGAAGAAGAAAAGGATAAAACACATTTAGAAGGGGTACATTCTACAGAACAAATACTATTATAAAAATAACTATTATTGAAAATAAGAAATTTGAAGAAATGCACGTGTTCTTTGATCTTAGATTGGATCTTAGTTCATACAGATCTCTTACAAAGATGATGCTTGTGACAATTAGGGCTGAATATGGTTAACATTATTTTTGTCACTAAGGTCCACATTTTATTTAGATGACCTTAATTTATTTCTAATGTCCTTAAATCATCTCCAAGATCCCTCCCAGAATACCATATGACATTTAATCTCATATCTCCTGAGGCTCCTCTAGATTGTGACACTGTCTCAGACTTGTCTTGTTCTTGATGACTTTTACAGCTTTGAGAAGTACCTATCAGGTATTTTGTGGAATACCCCTCAATTCAAGTCTCTCTTTTTCTTCATGCTTAAAGTGGGGTTGCGAGTTTTGGGAGAAGTAATAAAATAAAGAAGAGACCCTCCTCTTCCATGAGTTATCCTTAATGATGGTGCCCTTAATCATCTGACTGAAGTACACATTTGTCAGTTTTCTCAACTGCTGTTGCTCTTTTCTTTTTCCATCTCATGCTTTTGAGAAGGAAATTGCTATGTGATACCCATAGCCAAAGGATATGGAGTTCTACTCCCCACCCTCTAGGGTGGAATATTTACACCAATTACTTGGAATTTTTTTAATACAGAAATTTATGTATTCTTCCCCATTTGCTTTATATAAGCATAGACTTATGGATATTCATTTTTTTAAATATTTTGGGTTGTATTTCAATGCTTATTTTATTGTGGTGTTCAAATTGTTCCAATTTTGGTCCCTGGACTCTCTTCCAGTTGGCTCCTATGTCATATTTCCATTATTGATCTTTTTCAGCTCTTACGTACTTTCTCTCGAATCATGCCAACTGATGTGTTAATTTTATTGCTTTTGCTGTTGTTAGGGAATGGCATAATCATTACCTTAGAATAAATGCTTTTTGTGTACTGATTTATTTTAAGATCCTCTAAATTCAGGGGAATACTGTTTTGATTTCTTTGTTGTTCCAAGTTAATGTAAAATAGTAAGAGCTTTGTTGATTTACGTGTTCTGATCAAATAGAGAACTTGACAAGTGTGGTAATGGAATGCTTGCTAAGTAGAACTGATGCGATTCAAGGGCATTCACATCAACTATTTTAGGGGTAAGTATTCATGTGTGTGTGTGTGTGTGTGTATGTGTGTGTGTGTGTGTGTTGTGTGTGTGAGAGAGAGAGAGAGAGAGAGAGAGAGAGAGAGAGAGAGAGAGAGAGAGTGAGTATGTGGCAACAAAGCAATCAGCAAAGAAGCACAATTTGGGGAAGGATTTTTTTCCTCAAGACATTTGATGATATTACTCCCTTCATCCCCTCCATCTGAGCCAATTGGGCTCCAGATGTGGGGAAAGGGGAAGAATTTACCAGCACTAAAGGGAATTGTTAAGGGCAAGTGTTGAGGTTTGCTGTCAAAGATACTGCTATTGATCAGTTTTACTCTAATCCCATATCATCTTTTACTAAGGCAACTTATGAAGAAGAGGGTTGACTGAGCTATCCAAACTTGCCCTCACCACCACCACCATCACCACTACCACCATCATCCCTTTTAAATTCACTAGTTAGCTTTTCCCCACATCATGTCAAATTAAAAATATTTACCAACCTCTCCCCTTTCTATAATTGGCTGTTTTATTGATTGATTTTATTTTACTACACAGTAATTGAATTTTCCAAACATTATGCTATATCATATCCTTTATGAGCTATCTTGTCTAAAAACAATTGATTGATTAAAATATTTACTGAATATTTTACTCAGACACTTAGCATTTAATATCTCATAGACTGAGCTACATTTTGATACATGTTATGGTTTGGACCTGAGGTGTCCCCCAAAAGCTCATGCAAGGCTTAGAGAAAAATGTTTGGGTTAGGAGACTCTTAACCCAATCAGTGAATTAATTACCTGGTGGGATTAACTGAGTGGTCACTGAAGTTGGTTAGGGTGTGACTGGAGGAGTTGGGTCCCTTTGGGGCGTATATTTTGTATCTGGTGAGTGGATTCTCTCTCTGCTTCCTGGTCAACATATGAACTGCTTCCCTCCAAAGCACTCTTCTGCCATGATGTTCTGCCTCATGTGGAGTCTCAATGAATGGAGCCTGCTACCTATGAATTAAGACTTCTGAAACCATGAACCCCCAAGTAAACTTTTCCTCCTAAGATTGTTCTTGTCAGGTCTTTTAGTCAAAACAGTGAAAAAGCTGACTAAAAACAATGCTTATGTTTTATAAGGGCTTGACTACAACCTGATCAGAAATCCAACCCCACTAGCTATGTGACTTGCTTATAAACCTCTTTGAGACTGACTTTCTTTTCAATAAACAGGGGTAACAACAAACCTGACAAAGACCCTGCAAGGATCAAATGAGATAATTTGAAGAGCTTCACGTGTTCCATGTGTCACATGGACATGCTTAATACATGGCTAATTTTGCTTCATTTAGGGCCTGCTTCATGTACCTTTGTGACTTGTAAAATTACACAACACCTTTCGCACGGAGAGGGACTTGTGCTCGGTTTTGTACTCTGCTGTTGCTGTCTTAAATTTCTTAGTCATTTTTGCATGAGGAGTCCTTCATTTTCAGTTTGCACTGAACCTTGTAAATCATGTCCTGGGTCACCTAACTAAATTTTAAGCCCTTTGAAGTTTGAGATGTCATAGATGACTTTTTAATCTCTAATATATTCTTCAGTGTTTTGTTCGGTTTCCTGCATGTCAAAAGTAACACTTCATGTTTATTGAAAATAATAGTAGTGGTGTAAAAGAGTTGGAAGAATTTCATTGATTTATATGGATGACTTGCTGGGGAACCACATGCAATTATTTCATACCTGAACATTCAAATGATTTTACTAGTAAAAATAAATTAAATTAAGTTGATCTATTTTACTCAGAGTGTTGTTATAAATTTCTAAGGTAATACCATGATCATGGGTCTAGAAGGCATTTTTCAGTCATATTTAACAAGGAACACACATCTTGGATAAAGAAAATTCATTTAAAATGAAAAAAAATCAATATGAATATTACTATCATTAGGATATTACTCTTTCAAGTGGGTTAATCCTATTGATAGAACAGAGTTAATGGTGCTGTAGGTGCATCAGTAGGTTACATTATCTCCATGCTAAGTTTCTAAATAGCAATGCTTCAAAATATATATTATATAAGCTTTAACAAGGACACCAAAGTCACTTTACAACGTGCATGGACTTGTGTTAGAACCAACTGAAATGGTTTCTGAGCACCCCTTATTGCAAGGACTCTGAGAGATGTGAGTTTGTGTGTGTGTGTGTGTGTGTGTGTGTGTGTATGTGTGTATTTTGTATAAAATATATTTACACATTTCTATGTACATAAATATACACATACTTTTACATTTTAATTTACCCCAGCACGTTTTTAAATCCAGCTACCTTGCTTCTCTTGGTTGTGGAATAAAACTAAATTAAATCAGCATTCTTAACCATCTGCTGGGTATAAATCACTACTTGCTCTAGGAAGAGAGCTCTAAGTTCGGCACATAAAATCCTTACCAAAACACATTTTAGCTCCTTGGCATCATGGTTCAAGGACAGACTGTGCCTGCTGATCCTCTACCAAATGATCTGACTCCAGTTGATTGATTTTGTTTAAGGGTAACAAACCAATCTACTGCTATAGAATAGAAAAAATACAATTGCCTGCAATCTCATAAGGCAGCTTTTCCTGAGATGTGAATATAAAGGAGCAGCAGCCCATGTATTTGCATCAACAAACTGCCCCTAGCAATTCTGCCTCACACCTTTGCACAGCCCCTGCAGATGTATTCCACTACAGCTTAGAATGTGAGCAAGTTCATTTGCATATTAATGAGAAACAACTGAAATGAAGCAATTAGGCAGGTCCTAGTTTGGGGGGGACAGAGATTTTAAATACTGGCAAGTGGAATTCCAAAAAAATCTAAAGATAAATGTACTTTGTATTCATTGTCTTCTTTAACCTGAGCTACATTAATGAGAAATTAATTGATTCTTGACAACTTTAATGAGTCTTTATTAACTGCATAATTGGAAAAAAAAATCCATGGATGTAATACGCATCTTAATTTCTTAGATCCCATATGATTGACTGAGTCATGACTTACTTTGAGTAATTCCCACAGGGTGCTGAGCCCAGCTCCCATACATGTCTAGGCAAGAGTAATGCAGACTTCTCTGTGAATTTTCCCTGCCTGGGTTAAGTGGAAGATACCATCTAGAGCCAACAATGGGAGTAGAATGGATGCTGAATGCAGGATTCTAGTCCCATTTTTATCGAGAACTTTCTGTGTGACTTTCATAATTACATTTTTTTCCCAGTATTTTTTTGTCACATGTGCCCTTGGTGTCTCTTTTCTCATTTGAAAAAATGATGAAGATTAACTCCAAATTCCCTTTTAACTCTCAATTATATGTTTCTAATGGTAAATTACATGATGACTTTGTGTCTTAACGACCCAATCAGTAATCACCATCCTGTCATCTACCCAAAATAAAGTGCCTTTTCAGCAAAGTAAACGTTAGCCACTTTCACCAAATGATCAACTGAAAATTTTTTAACACTCTTTTTATTTTTAATGCTGATCAGAAATTGTCAAAATGTGTCTCCTGGTCTAGTAGCTTCAAGTTCACCAGAGAACCAGAATTTCTGGAAATGTTATTTCTCAGCCCATTCTGACAAACTGAATCAGAAATTCTAGGAGTGAAGCCAAGTAATTAGTGTTTTAACAAGTTTTCCTAATGATCTGGATAATGCTAAAGTTTGAGATCCATTGGCATGGATAAATATTTTCTGTACTATATATCTTTGATTCCTTTGAAAAAAGAAAATATTTTTTTTGTGAAGTCATTATGTTACAGTAGATGTCCATTATCCTTGAACACAGAGTAAACCACTAGTCCTATTGATAGCGGACAGACAGATGTGATTGGGCGATTGGTGAGAACATAAAGTTAAGGGAATAATTCTATGAAATGATGAAATGGGCCCACTGTACTGACCTCACATGCTTTTTTTTTTTTTTTTTTTTGCCAGGAAGCAGTTTATCTGCAGCCCTGTTTAGCTTAAGTAGACAGGATATGTTACATTCCTCAACAAACTACTTGTTATCTGCAGGAGAAATGCAGGCCCAAAATAATATTGATAAGAGGAACTCAAGTTACCCTGAAGGGGGAGATTTTCACAGATCAGATCCCTAAACTCAGGGAAATAAGGATAATTCCTTCTAACCATAAAATCTGTAAGAATTTGTGGTTCAGAATCCAATTAGAACCAATCAGTATGGCCAAGTGACCCAGATTTGTCATGGCAGTGGGGACTTAAAAATCTGATGTTACCCTGCTGTCAGTCAAAAGTCAAGAGGTGGACCTTGGCAGGACTCTGGAAACTTCTTTGGGATTCCCAATAAAACTGGAGTGCAAGAGTGGCACATTGTCTCTATCCTCTCTGAGAGGACCCGGAGTGTCCCCTTTCCCTTTTCCTACCCCTTCAATAAAACTTATGCCTGTTATTCTGAGTGACATGTCTCAAATTTTTCTGATTTGATCACAAGAATTGGGGTTTGAAGGGGGGGGTCTTTATGCTGCCTCAGTTTCCTGGAAATGGCTGAGCTCTGTAACACTATGTCTCTCTTAGTTTAAACACATATCCCCCAACTCCTGCTCTTTTCTTCATCTCTGCAATACTATCAAGAATATGTAAATTATACCTAAATCTAAGACTAAGGAGGCTAAAACAGGAGAACCCCACATTCAAGGCCAGCCTACCGAGGAGGAGGAGGAGGAGGAGGAGGAGGATGAGGAGGAGGAGGAGGAGGAGTGAGTTTCCACCTCAAAATAAAAACTAAAAAGAATTAGGGACAGGACTCAGAGGTGGGGTGACCCTTGTTGGTTCAATCCCCAGTACTGGGTTAGAGCCTGGGCAAGGGCGATGTAACTAACATTTACAGATTGCTTTGGAATTTCCAAGTTACTTTTCACAGGTGATATCCACTCTCACTTTATGGACAATGAAGGCAGGAGATAAAGTTATTTTACAAGGTTATGGTACCAGTAAATACAAGAACTGAGATATGAAATCATCATTAAAATGCACTACTATATGGTATAGTAAAATAAAGTTACCATATGATTTTTTTACAAATTTTATGCCTAAAACATGAAAAAAAATAGGCCTATGTTTAAAAAGTAGCATTTCTAGAAGAGAAAATAATCAGTCTTGTTCCTGTACAACAGCTCTTTTATTTGTAACACTGATGTCAAAATTCCTAAGGTTGATTGATGGTAGCACAACTCTTAAGAAATCCATTTCATTCACAAATCATCACATAAATGCAAATTTTCACAAAATATCTCTGAGAAACCAGTTAATTTAAGATTAAAAAACAGATTTATGAAAGATAACAGGCACATCAACACTTAAGCTAAGTAAAATGTGAAGTGCGAACAAATCCAGTGGCATATTTTAGAAAATATTCTGAACCCAAATGTCCAAAATGAGAGGTAGTAGAAAGAAAATATTCAGGATAAAGGTCACAGACTTGTTCTCCACATTACTATTTGGATCAAGATACCTTTCACTACTTACAACATTACTGAATAGTTTTTAACCCAAGCTACAAATTTTTCAAACTTTGAGAAAGATCTTAAGTGAATAGAAAACATCCTAGATTATATTTTTTTTCTAAGAATTTTTGGTTTCTTTTAACCAAACTGCACTTCAAGACTGTACTGATGACAAACTTAAAATAAGTCAGACAGTAACCAGAGTTATTCTACAATATATTTATGTTGAGCTTTAAAATAGGAAAACTGGCTTTAGTCAGTGAAGATGGCTCTGTTATAGATTAACCCCAAAGACCACAATCTCTTGATTCATTTGATGGTTTATCAGTTCTAGGAAATGCATGCAGGTAATTTAGATGAAAGATGAAGATGAAGGCTCCAAGGGCCTGCCATTCAGCTCAAAGCATTATTTGCACTAAAGATTTTCATATTCCAAAGGTTGAGAGAACATGGCCAACTCGATTCACTAGGTTTCATTAGAAGAAATCATAGTAATGGAAATCTCTGTGTTACTGAGCTAAAAGGTTAATACCTTTGTTGAAAGGGGTATTAATTTACACAAATTGTTTAACTTATATCAGTTGTAAATTTATAATTCTCCTAACATTCCTATCCAAAATGAATAATAAGTAAACACAACAAATTATGTAAGTATTTGACATTTGAAAGATTTTTCAATCAATTGTTCTTATGTGTTAAGCTAAAGGAAAAACTGATTCTTTTTCAAGTAAGGTTGTTAGGCTTCAATAAGATCTAATTTCTCACAAGGAAGTTTAGAATAAAATTACTTGTCTATGTGACAAATCAAACTAATTTGGAAACTCATTTTTATTTGGCAAATACACTTAAGAAGGACACCACTTATTTCCTGCATTTGTGTGAGAATATCTACTTTGATTATGTTTCAGAATTGGTTCGCTTTTCAATATAAATACACTTCTAGCACATGGGGTACTTGGAGCTAGTAGGGTCTCATTAGTTGTTGTACCGAGATATTTCAGTACTTGTCTAATCCTCCAAAGTTGTCAGAACAATGCCAACTATCCAAGAAAGTTATACAAGTGTGGCCAACAGAAATCAATCCATTCAGTGGCAGAGTGCTTGCCTAGCATGTGTGAGGCACTGGGTTCAATCCTCAGCACCACATAAAAATAAACAAATAAAGGCATTTTGTTAATCTACAACTACAAAAATATTTTAAAAAAAGAAATCTATCCATTCAGCCAAACAAAGTTCCCCACTGTAAAACAATATAACCAATCTAACAAAAGCAGTGAAAGACTTCTACAATCAAAACTACAGAACACTAAAAAAGGAATTTTAAGAAGACCTTAGATCTAAGATGGAAAGATCTCCCTTGTTCTTGGATATGCAGAATTAATATTGTCAAAATGACCATACTACCAAATGCATTATACAGATTAAATGCAATTCCAATTAAAATCCAATGACATTCCTAATAGAAATAGAAAAAGCAGTCATGAAATTCATCTGGAAAAATAAGACACACAGAATAGATCAAGCAATCCTAAGCAAGAAGAGTGAAGAAGGTAGCATTACTGTACCAGACCTTAACTATACTACAAAGCAATAGTAACAAAAACAGCATGGTATTGGCACCAAAATAAACGGGTAGACCAATGGTACAGAATAGAGGACACAGAGACCAACACACATAATTACAGTTATCTTATATTAGACAAAGCCATCAAAAACATATATAGGAGAAAAGATAGCCTCTTCAACAAATGGTGCTGGGAAAACTGGAAATCCACATGCAAAAAATAAATAAAAATGAAATTAAACCCCTATATCTCACCATGCACAAAACTCAACTCAAAGTGAATCAAAGACCTAGGAATTAAACCAGAGACCTGCATCTAATAGAAGAAAAAGTAAGCCCAAATCTCTATCATATTAGATCAGGCCTCTACTTCCTTAATAAGACTCCTATAGCACAATAATTAAAAACAAAAATTAATAAATGGGATGGATTAAAAGTAAAAAGCTTCTTCTCAGCAAAAGAAACAATCAGTTTGGTTAATAGAGAGCCTATAGCTTAGAAGAAAATTTTTACCACTTGCACATCAGATACAGCAGTAATCTCTAGGGTTATAAAGAACTCAAAAACCTAAACTACAAATAAATAAATAAATAAACAAACAAACCAAATAACCCAATCAATAAATGGGCCAAGGAACTGAACAGACACCTCTCAGAAGGTGATATACAATCAATCAACAAATATATGAAAAAATGTTCAACCTCTCTAGCAATTAGAGAAATGCAAATCAAAACTACTTTAAGATTTCATCTCACTCCAGTCAGAATGACAGCTATTAAGAATACAAATAACCATAAATGTTGGCAAGGATGTGGAGAAAAAGGCACACTCATATATTGATGGTGGGACTGCAAAATGGTGTAGCCACTCTGGAGAGCAGTATGGAGATTTCTTGGAAAACTGGGAATGCAACCACCTTTTGACCCAGCTATCCTACTCCTTGGTCTATACCCAAAGGACTTAAAAACAGCATACTACATCAAGTACCCTTCCATCAAGGACCCTTGCTGCCACACACATTCAAACCTCTGCCATATGTAAATGGACCACTAGGAATGCTCCCTGTGTTCTGGACTCCTGCCACTTCATGTCCCACCTCCAGTGTAGAATGCTAAGTCTGTCAAAATGCTTTCCAAACCACACAGCATATCTTCTCATTCTTCTTCTCAAAACTCTCCTTTGGTTTCCTATAATCTTTATATACAAATTCAAAGTCCTTTCCTACAACGCCTTTTTGAGATGGCTCCTAACTTCCTCTCTGACATTTGATTCATATTTTTATTCTCATCCCTCATTTCCCTTTTCTCCAGCTATTCTGACCATTTCACTATTTCTTGAACACATCAAGCAAATTCTTCTCTTTTAAAAAATTTATTCATTTATTTATTTATATGAATATATAATTATGCTTTCCAATTTTATTCAAAGACATACCGTCCATCATTATCTATCTTTATCTATCTATGTATGTATATGTCTATATATTTGGGGAGTATTTGGGATTGAACCTAGGGGTACTTTACCACTGAGCTATAACTTCAGCCTTTTAAAATTACTTAACTACTTAATCAATTTTTTTTTTATTACAGCATTATATTTATACAAGGTAGTTGGATTCTTTTTGACAAAGTCATACATACATGGAATTTTATTTATTTCATTTCAGTACCTGTTCCCCCCACTTTCCCTCTCTCCTTATGTTCTTCATTCTTGCTCTGCATTCTACATGGAACGTTTATCCACTCCAAATAGCATGATTATCCCTCCCTTTCTTTGGCTACTTGATCAAATGTCATAGTTTAGAGACCTTCATGATCATCCTAAGAGTACATCACAACTCTACCAACACTCTTCATTCATTTATCCATTTTTATTTTCCTTTATGACACTGAGTACATTAATTATATCATATATCTATTTTTTAATCTTATCTTTTTCTGACATAACTTAAGCTATAAGAGAGGACAAACTTTGTCTTTTTTGTTTGACATCATATCCTTGGCATCCAAAGAAGGACAGATATAGAATGGGAACTCAATGACTGTGTCTTATTTAGATAAATAAGTCATCAGGATGAGTTGTCTCCAAGTCCTGTGAGTCCCAGAAAATTCTAGAATTCTTTTGGTTCATTGATTAAAACAGCTAGACGGATTAGCTTCACAACAGATGGCAAACCCAAAGCCATGCAGCCATCTTTCAAATTCTATCATGTGTCAGAAGATGAATTAGGCAAAAGTGTGCACAGATCAGCTAAGATTCAGCAGTGGTGTAGAAACACACCTTAAACTCTAGTCCTGCCATCACTGGTATTTTCATGAAATCCAATAGAGTCCATCTTATAATATCAGTTAACTCCACGAACCATGGATTAAATGAATTTTAATTCTATTCTGTTAGGGATCTGAAGAAAGAAGCCATCCTATCTTCTATGTGATTTGAAAAATTCAGAGCAACACACTACATGCTGTAAATAAGCAATCTTATTATTAAATTTCACTTTGTAAATCAAATGATATTACAGAGTTCTTATATGTTAAATATAACAAGTACAAGTATCTGAGACAGTGCTTTCAAAAGAAAAAAAAAGCAATTTCTCTTCATAATACCTGATGATATCTGATTTGAAAAGAATAGAAATAGATACCACTCAACATTATTATCATGTCATTATTATTGAAAAGCAATAATGAAGCTAATGTTTCTGTCTTGGAAATAGCAGAACAAAATCACCTGTTAGAAATATTCAAGTCGGCAGTTTGGTTATTTCGGTATCTAGTAATAGTAGAGATAGTTAGAATCATTGCATGAATTGTGAATTTTGATGGTATCATGTAGGCATAGCCACACTCAAATGAAATTTGCTCCTATTGAAGTAAAAGGGCTCTTATTCACAATATAGGAAATTAAATGATCAGTTCCTGTGAAACAAAAAGGAAGTTGTTTTAAGGAAAAAGAATTCTTCTGACATTTAGTCAAATTTTATTCTTTCAGAAAACAGGCAATTCTTTGACAGAAAAATATGTTTTTGCCAGAGGGTATATATTGCTCTGTTATATTTTGCTAGATTTTTATTTTCTCAGCACATAAAGAATATATGAAACGAGAGCTGATCCAATGAAATAATTTCTTTTACATCCCAGCAATAAGAAAAACTGAAATTCAATGAAATAATCTAACTAAATTTACCACATATATGTATATGTGTTTATGAAACTTTATAGGAAGTGTAAAAACCAGGGAGAAATCATGTGAATTATTAAAATAATATTACCTTTTCATTCTTTTCAGATAACTTTATAGTTGTTATTTGTATTATTCTCAAAATTCTCACTTTCTCCTAAATATGCATATAAAAACACTATACTACTTGTTCCAAAATTATGTTTAGAGAGATTTTTACACTCTGAAAAATTATACTCACTAGGGTTGGGCCTAATCATAGTATTTTTAAAAAAAGAATATTAAGGTTCTCAGATTTCTGGATGGTAAAATAAAATTTTCCAATGCACTACATGGGTATGTTCATCTCATGCCACTCTATCCATCAGATTTTAAAATGTAATCATTGTATAATAAAATTATTCCCTTTAAATCAACCTTCGTGCCATTCAATAGTGTGTCAGCATAAGTAAGTACTCTGCAACAATATTGAGAGAAATTAATTTGACTCTAATCAGATACTTAACTCACCTTCGATCATTCTCAGAGTATCAAGTTCATAGCAACTAAAACCATGGCAGCTGTTCACATAAATGGAGTTCTTTCAGATGCCAGCATTCTTCCATCCATAATACGACAAAACAAGGAAATTATGGCAAATTTCACAGGCAGAAAGACAATAGAAACTCTTGAGTGGGTTGCCCGTGTGAAATAGGCAAGCTTTCCTTTTATCCGAAAGGGATCAATCCTGTTAGTAAATGACACATTAATGATACTAAATACAATATCTTTATACCCTTGTTGGTAGTTCTCCCAGGCACCCAACCAAAACAAACACTAGAATATATGAAAAGCTATTAGGGATTACATGGAGCACATTTAAGCATTTTAAAGAATGGAGCTCAGAGAAGAACTGTGTCCCAGCACAGTTTTCCAGATTAAATTCCCTTTCACCCAAATTCTCATGCTCACTCAAATGCCTGCTGAGGTGAGGGGAAGTAAGAGGGAAGAGATGACAGTCTTAACTGATTGTAGTTCATGTGTGTTTTCCAAGTTTTACAAAATATATGGACACGAGAGCACATTTCTAGGACACCTTTCTCAGGTCCCATGCAAGTGGGGGTCCCTGAAGCCTAAG
This sequence comes from Spermophilus citellus, assembly GCF_964194105.1. Lineage (NCBI taxonomy): Eukaryota > Metazoa > Chordata > Mammalia > Rodentia > Sciuridae > Spermophilus > Spermophilus citellus. The sequence continues at coordinate 143,154,554 of NC_138183.1, read as the reverse complement.
CTGCATTGCCTTCTGCCTTCGTGCCAATCAGCAGAGCTCAGTGTTAGTGTAGAGAATAATCACACAAAACAATTAAGCAAGAAAGTAAAAGTAAGGTCATAGTAGCTTTCACTCGTCATCTTATTTCATACATTTAAAATTCCCCACCCCAACAGACGTCTTGACAGAAAACCATCATTGTGCTTCCTCTTCATACTATTATGAAAGGCAAAAGTTCACATGGGTTTTTGGAGAGAGAGAGAGAGAGAGAGAGAGAGAGAGAGAGAGAGAGAGAGAGAGAGGATCTAGGTTATCAAGCAGTTATTAGCTCTGAATAAATTGTGAAGTTATCTGAACACCTGGAGATATTTAAGACAAATTACTAAATATTTAAAGAAGTGAACTGTTTGTTTATTTGGTGCCCCACAAGTGAGCTCTCTCTCTTCGTCACTCCTACTCCAGTGCGTAAGGCATCTGGAGTGGAAACTGGGAGTTAGGGATGAGGGGCTCTGAGGGAGCAGAAGTAACACAGATAAATTCCTAGGCTTCCAATAGGTTAAGCAGCATCCGATCATTGTCTAAAAGTTGTTAAAATTTCAAAACACCTAGGGCTGCCCAAGCACAAATTCTCTGTCCTTAATAAATTCTATTCTTACTTTCTTTAAACTACATCTCTAGAACTTCATTTGGGATTTGTAAGAAAGAGAACAGCTGATTCAGAAAAGTACCAGAGGATGTTTCACAGTTAAGAAGGTGGCTGAACCTCCACTTGACTGTGCTGTCCTTGGCCAGTGACAGAACCATCATGTGAGTCTAAACACCGGAGAAAGGTGAAGTTTATGCCTGAAGAAATTTGCTTTTTGTTAGGGGAGCAAAGCATGTTACAGGCTGTGAATGAATTGAGAAGAAAATTTCAATGAAGATGAAAAAGGACAGAAGGAAATTACAGAAAATGGGCAACATAAAGTTAGTCTGTGGTTTAAAAGAATCAGTAATAGCTGGGGTCCTGAAGAATGAGAAAAAAACATTTTTTTTTAACTCGGGGGAGGATATAATCAAATAAAAAGTTCTGTAACATTTAATACTGTTATGAGATGATAAATTTAAAAGCTAACACACAGCTCTGTAGCTTGTAGTTAACATGCCTGCATATTATATTAAATAATAAAACAATTTATTTGTGTTTTTTTTTGCATAACAAAAACAAATCTTTAATTCTGTGGCACAAAGTCTTCTTGTTTTATTCCTATTTTTCCAAGTTCTCATTTTCTTTCTATGGTTCTTTTCATCCACCTGTGATTCCTTCTGTGATGCTTCATTCACCTGTCACATAGTATTGTTCCTTGAGATTTCATCCCCATAGACAGGTATTCGTTTCTCCTTGTCTGTAGAACCTTGTATCCTCCCCTTCCTCTTCCTTTTCATCCTTCTCCTCCTCCTCACTTTTCATATGCTATCGATGACTACACAACCTTACACCCAAGCTATGGTCCTTGAGTTTCAAATCCTTATTTCTCACTGTTTACTGGCTACTCCCAGTTTAACATTTCATAGAAACAACATGGTTAGGATTTCTAAAACTATTTATTCTCTCTCTAAAAAACCATTTTTTAAATCTTCTTTAGTGACATTATGTCACCTAAGCCAAAATATCTATCTGAAAGCTTGCTATAATTCTCTGTCTTAATCTTCTCACTTCACATGTAAGGTTGGGAGCAACATGGAATAGTAGTGGTCAAGTGTAATTCAAAATCTGACTATGCCACTTGCTAGCTGTATAACCTTGGATAGGTCACTTAGCCTCTCTGAGCTTCTTTCATATAAGGTCAAGATGATTAACTGGATAATTTATGTTCTTTGCTCAGAGCACTGCCTGGTGCTTAGTAAGTGTTCAATAATTTATTATTGTTTACCTCTGTGCCTTCATACCTGCTGCTCCCTCTACTTAGAATGCCCTTTCTAGGATTTTATTATAATTTAGATGCCAGGCTGATCATACCAGTAGAAGCATCTGGGATGCTGTCTTTGCTGATAGATGGGCTTCTGTTTGTAACAAGTGTCCCATGAATTATAAGTAATAAATCTCCCCTAATTTAAGGGACAGGTGATTTTCACTGTTGCTTTTACTTCTGGAAAATCAGTGGAGAGGAAAAGTGATAGTCCGTAGTCTGGTGTGGAAGCAATGGGTCATACACCCCAAACAGCATCTAATAGCTTAGCAGTGATTCTCCAGGCCTTGCATAATTTGTGAGTTTTTCACTATAAACAAAGATACTTTAATGGACAGAATAGTGTGTCTCACCCAAACTATATCTTAATAGCTAAGAGAGTTTCTGGCTGATAGCAGATAAGTCCTTAAATTTTATGTAGGAAAATAAGGAAAGGAGGAAAAGGAAGGCAGAAAGATGGGAGAAAAGACATGAAAAAAAAAAAAACATCACATGTATACAGGTAGGAAAGGTATTTCTGGGGCTTGGGTTGATGCTCAGTGGCAGAGTGCTTGCCTCGCATGTATGAGGCATTGGGTTTGATTCTGAGCATCGTATATAAATAAATAAAATAAGGATCCATTGACAAGTAAAAAACTATTTTTTTAAAAAAGATATTTCTGACTATAGTGAGCTAAAGCTACCATAGAAATAGTTACATAATAATATGCACATGAAAATACATATTTATACATGTTTAAGTTTTATATATTTATTTATTTTAATATAGCTTTGAAATAGTAAATTATCTTTTTCTTATGGTTCTAGTGATGCAAAATTTTCTCTTTGTGCATTCTTCAAATTTGATTCTCTTCTGTGACTTTAAAGGGGGCTGATTATAGCCATGTGAGTAGTCCAATTTTTGGTCAAATATAAGGCTGTACTAAATCTTACAGAATTCATAAACATCTCTTCAGTCAGTTTCAAATGGGAACTTCATATATAGACTGCATGTATATATGTTTATGAACACATACATATAGGTAAGCATGTACCTACATACACAGATACATAATTTTTTTTTTTAAAAATATAATGATAGAAATTGCTCTACTTTGGGCTTTTCCTTGAACCTAAGAAGTGCTGAGTGTTCTCATGATAGGCAAAGTTCAACCAAACTTTGATCAAGAAGTAGTAACTGAGACCAGGAGTCCATGTGCTTCAAGAATCCATCATTGCTGAGGCTAAGAAATAGATATGGCTGAAGTGAAGAGACAAGAGCTGTTGAACACGCAAGAGACTAATGAAGATGGGAAAGCCCTGGCCAGAGAGTGCTTCAAAGAGAGGACAGAAGCCTATGCATGAACCCTCTGTGAATGACCTGGATCTCTTTGTTCTAAAAGTAGCTAGCTTAGGTACACTGGGTCCCTGCTATATTCTGAATGTGTTCCCCCAAATTTCATGGGTTGGAAACTAATTCCCCAATTCAAATGTTAGTGATATTTAGAAGTGGGCAAATGTAACTTGGGAGGTACTTAGGCTTAGCAGAGGTAATGAGGGTGGGATCACCAGGTGGGGACTAGTGGATTTATAATGAGGAAGAGAGGCTTGAGTTTGCAGGCTCTGTCCTTTCACCAGGTAATTCAATACCCTGTCATTGTGATATGATGCAGCAAGAAGACCTTAACAGATGTGTTCTCTGGACCCTGGCCTTCCCAGACTGCAGAACTGTAAGAAATATTTTTTTTTCTTTATAAGTTTCCCAGTTTTTTTTTTCTTCACATCAACATACAATGGTCTAAGATAGTCTGTTTGTTATTTATTGCTGTGCTCTGGTTCTCTTACACCAATGCTAAATTTTCCTTTTGTTAGGTTTGGTTTGGAGGATAATGAGGATTTAAATAGAGAATGTCATATTTTTTTTCAATAATTGTAAAAAATATCACTCTGGGGTGTACATGTTTAATTGTTCCATAGACAACATTATTAGATCTCACTTGTTTTTTCTAATTTGGTTTAAAATCCCGATAGCAAGTCCTCTAGGATTTTGGGTGCATTCCAACAATTTCTCCAAGCTCACTACTTTGAAGAACAACATAATTACCAAAAATTTAGTTTCAATTTTCTAGGTAAGCCTTATTGACTTTTTTATACTAAATATAAGATTATAGTAAATAAAGATTAATTCTGCTATGAAATAGAATTTCTTTTTTTTTCCCATTGGCTCCTTGAAAGCTCAGAGAATCTAAGTGGATGTATCTACAAGACTGTGTTTTTATAGAATTCAGATATCTCTTTTTCTATTAACAATTGGGTCTTTATTTTCCGTGGTAAGTTTCCCAAATCAATTTTGTAAGAAAGATAATGACCAGGGTCTGATACATCAAAATATTTCAGCAGGGAGAGGAGATGTCTTTTAAAATTTAAAAAACCAACCAACCAACCAACCAAACAAACAAAAAAACAAGACACAAACAAATAAAAACATAGCCAAGAATATATTTAACCATTTAAAACAATGAATAAATTCATTATACAAAGTGAGAAGAGAGATAAACTCCCTTTCTCTGAGGGAGAAGGGAATATTTGAGGTATAAATGAAAATAAGAATTTTATAAGAAAAGATGAGATGAAAAGGCATTCTGGGAAATATAACAACATTTGCAAAGACAGGAAGTTAGGAAAAATGTGATATACTTGGGAAACGGTTTTGTTGGAATGTCTGGTATATTGATGGAGATATAGAGAGTAAAGTTGAAGTAGAATATTACAGGGTCTCTTGGGCCATGCCATGGGCACCCAAATCATCAGGAATTAGTAGGGAGTGAGCCATTGGAATCTATTCAGAAGGATGATGTCATTAAATTTGTTTTACAAAAATTTAACAATATAGTCTCTTAAAGAGGAGATATATTAGCATTTACATTTTTGACAATTCATGGAATTTTCTGTGGTTGAAATAATTTACAGTTACTCTTTTTTTTTTAAAGAGAGAGAGAGAGAGAGAGAATTTTAATATTTATTTTTTAGTTTTTAGAGGACACAACATCTTTATTTGTAATGTGGTGCCAGGCGAGTGTGCTACCTGCTACCACTTGAGCCACATCCCCAGCCCTACAGTTACTCTTAAAGCATCTGGATAGTAAACTCTGGGACCTTGTTGGCCACACAGAAAGGATTACTGTTTAATTCCTCTTAAATAAATCAACAAGTCAGGCTTTTGATTTTTTATTTGACACAAAATTACTACGTTGATAGCCTAAAGTAAGAACAATATATAAAATGAGAAGACAACTAGAAATAATTCTCAGAGGTGGATCAAATAATCTCATTTGTTTAAGATAACTCATATTGGTGTTTTGAAACTAAATCAATGGAGAAAAAAACTAGCTGATAGCATCAAGAATAACCATCAGATTCCAAGAAGTAATTTTATCATTGAAAATCTTGTAAACTTTGGCAGTTAACTAAATATTTCTGGAACTAATTAATATGTAAATACCTATTGAAAACATAAAATATCTAATATTCTGCTAGAAAATATATGTAGATAACTGCCATTGAGTGTTAATGTAGAGAGAATTGGAAAGAACAATTATCCCTTTGGATCCAGAAACAAAATTGTCTATGTTGGACCATTAAATCTTGAATTTAGGGCTTCAGAGTCAAGAGAGTCAGGGAAATATTTGCAGCAGAGTAATTTTATCCTAGCACTTCTCTACCTAAGATGTTAGTTATAGAATGTATATAAGTCAACTTCCCAAGAGCAGTGTTTTCCCTCCAACCTAGACATGAACTGGTGTATAACTATAATCAAAACAACTTTCCAAGGGTAGATGGGTGTAAATTTATGGCATAAAGAGTTTCAAAGTGGGGCACACTTATGGAGTTGAATACTGTGAGTGAATAAAATAATTGATTGTATAGGAAATGGCCCAGAGGAGTTTATATAAAAGTGACTTATGAATATAAACATGGTGACTCAATTGAGGTTGCTATCTCAAAAAATCAGAGAATTTGTGGTGCTTCATTTCAGAATTCTTCTCTGATCAGGGGCATTATCTCTCTCATTAACTTCTATCTGAATCCTTGAAATTATATAAGATGAAAATGCTTACTATTTTCATTGAAAAACTTCATTTTCTGTTGTCAGTTGAAATAATCATCCTTATAGAACCAGATGAATAAATTATGGAGATTTTAAAAGTTATTTTGATGTCATAAATGTTAGACCACAAAGCCTTTAGATTCCTTTCTAATTTTCTTCAAACTATCACTCACTACCATCAACACATACATATTAACATATGCACTGAGATTCCCCAGGAAATATATTTTATATTTTAAAATTGATTTAAAAATAGACGTAAATTACAACCAAGTCAAATCTTCGAATCAATCAAGGTAAAAAACTTCCCCTAATTCTTCACCTGATGTCCATTATGCAATTAAAAACCTTAGGTATTAATAAAAATGTAAAATGCCATGGATAATAGCAGGAAGTCAATAGATACCATTTGATTACAGCAAATGAGTACAATTTATATGTAATATGATTCTGTAAAAGAGCAGACATATTTAAAATCAAAAACTGTTTTTTTTTTCCCATTGATCTTGCAGAAAATACATTTTAAGTTAGGAAAAACTGGTGTTTTTCTTTTGCCCAAATTGACTATTGTAGGGCTCTATGCACATCATTACTATAATATTCTAACTTCCTAACCTGGAAACAGTAATGGTTATTTTGGCAAGTAACTATACTTATTCTTCATATATATTATAATTCTTTGCATTTGAAATTATTCTGGAAACAGCTAAACATAACTTGAAAAGATGTGTCTAGTTCCTTGGGAAACAATTCTATTCTTGAACAAAGTGAAATTTGACTTAGTGTCCTTATTAGGAAAAGAAACAATATTTTATCCAGCATTTTCAATACTTCAGAGTTATCTTAGATTCATTTTCCTTACTACACAAAAACTAATAATCCTAGAGAACTTAAGAATACTAAGGCATATTTTTTTTACATTCCTTTATAAATCCCCTTTCAAAAGTATCATACTCCCTTGTTTGTAATAACTGACTTTGTTTTTCTTATCTCTTTTTATTGACTTTCAAAATTATGTTATGTTCCTGAACTGACTGCAAGCTCAGAATATTAGGTAAGATTTAGCTAAGACTATTACCTATTAATAGGTAAGATACAGTGGAATAAGAACCATTACTAGAAAATTCTCTTCCATTTAGCATGACTTTTTATCCACAGACTGTAAATATAAAATAAAGAAGACACAAACTGAATGCCTCTTCAATTGTCTGAATATGTGTCCCTTTCCCAAATTCATATGTTGAAATATTTACTTCCATGGTTATGTTATTAATAGGTAAGGCATTTTATTGAAGAAGACATGAGGAGATGGAAAGAATTCCTATGATCATAAATAGGCAGAATTACTATTGTCAAGTCATTATATTATCAAAAATGATGTATAGATGCAATGCAATTTCCATCAAAATACAAATGGTATGCTTTGTACAACTACAGAAAACAATCCTAAAATTTATGTAGAGGTACTAAAATCCCCAAGTAGCCAAAGCAGTTCTGAGCATAAAGAACAGTGCTAGAGACATCACAATACCTGATTTCAAATTACAGTACAGAGTCATAGTAACTAAAACAGCATAGTAATGGCATAAAAACAGACATGTAGACAAGTGAAACAGAAGTCACAGAAATAAATCCACACAGATGGAAAGGGAGTTGCACGGAAGATGGAAGGAGACCCTCATCGTTATACAGAATACATGTATGATGTTGTGAGGAGAAAAAGAAAAAAAAATGCGTCACATTAGATTGGATAGAGAGAAGTGATAGGTGGGGAGGGAAGGAGAAGGGGGTATAGGAAGGGCAGCAGAATAAAACAGACATTATGATTGCTGTATGTATATAGGTGACTGTATGACAAATGTGATTCTGCAATCTGTACAATCAGAAAAATGAGAAATTACACCCCAATTGATTTAAATGTATGAATTGCCAAGATCATTGTAATGTCATGTATAGCTAAAAAAAAAAAAAGCTCAGTTTACCCTCCCCTTTCCTATTTCTGCTCATGGTGCCCCTGTTTAAAAAAAAAAAAAAAAGAATACAAAGACCTTCTCAATCGACCTGCATGGGAGCCCAGGCCCAGGGTAGGCTTAGGGTCCTCTTCCCTGCCTACCTGGGAGCCCGGGCCTAACCTACCCCCATCTTGGGACACTGTATCCATCGCCATAGCCCTCCTCTCGAAGTAGCCTACACCTTTCGAAAACAGACAGACCTAGAAGCAGGTGTATCTTGGAAAAGGCATCCCAAAGCCAGACCACCCTTTCAGCTCCATCTCTGAAAGAGGTTGCATGCATCTTGGGACACCCTCACTGCATCTCAAGTTATCTCCACTATTGTTGCCACCACCTCTAGTTGCAGTAGCATCCATTGTGGGATACTGGCAGGGTCTGGAAGCCAAACACCAAGGTGAGGTACAGATAATCTGCACAGATACCACAAGATTCCAGGGTAGAAACTGTAATACCTCAGATCTGCACTGCAAGAAAGGAAGACACATAGTCAACATGAAAAAACAAGGGAAGAAAGTGCCCTAAACAAACCAGGATATTACAATAGCAGAATCCATGAACAGCACAGTTGATAAAATATCAGAGAAGAAGTTCAGAATACACATAATTACAATTATCTGTGAATTTATAAATGACCTAAATGAGAAAATGCAGGCAACAATTGGTCACTCCAAAGAAGAGATAAGGGAGCAAATATAGCAAACAACAAAGAGACTAGGAGCAAATACAGGCAGAAAAATATTACTTCAATAGAGATATAGAGATTATGAAAAAAGAACAATCAGATATACTTGAAATGAAGGAAACAATAAATCAAATAAAAAACTCAATAGAAAGCATTCCCAACTGACTAGATCACTTGGAAGACAGAATGTCAGATAATGAAGACAAAGTATATAATTTGGAAAATAAAATTGACCACACAGTAAAGATGATAAGAAACTATAAACACAACATCCAAGAATTATGGGATAACATCAAAAGACCAAATCTAAGGGTTAGTGGAATAGATAAAAGCACAGAGATTGAAATGAAAGGAATGCACAACCTCTTCAATGAAATAGCATCAGAATATTTCCCAAACATAAAGAATGAATTGGAAAATCAAATACAAGAGGCTTACAGAACACCAAATGTTCAAAATTACAATAGATTTACACCAAGGCACATTACAATGAAAATGCCTTACATACAGAATAAGGATAGAATCTTAAAGGCCAAAAGAGAGAGGAATCAGATCCCATATATGGGGAGATCAATTTGTATCTCAGCAGATTTTTCAGCCCACACCCTCAAAGCCAGTAAATCCTGGAACAACATATTCCAAGCTCCGAAAGAAAATGGATGCCAACCAAGAATCTTATATCCAGCAAAATTAAGCTTCAGATTTGATGATGAAAATAAAACCTTCCATGATTAAAAAAGTTAAAAGGATTTACAATGAGAAAGCCTGCACTATAGAATATTCTCAGCAAAAAATTCCATGAGGAGGAAATGAAAAACAACAATGAAAATCAGCAAAGGGAGGAGCTATACTAAATGAAAGGCCAATTAAAAGAGAAACTAAGTCAAGTTAAAAACCAAAAATAAATCAAAATGTCCTTGAATACAAACCACATTTTAATAATAATCCTGAATGTGAATGGCTTAATCATCAATATAAAAATAGACTGACAGATTGGATTAAAAAAAAGACCCAACAATATGTTGCCTTCAAGAGATTCATCTCACAGGAAAATACATCCACAGACTAAAGGTGAAAGGTGTGAAAAAACAGACCACTCATATGGACCATGAAAACAAGCAGGGGTTTCCATCCTCATATCAGATAAAGTGGATTTCAAAGCAAAACTAGTGAAACTAGCAAAGAAGGACATTTTATACTGCTTAACAAGACATAACAATTATAAATACCTATGCCCCAAACAATGGGAGCATCTATGTATGTCAAACAAATCCTTCTTAATTACAAAAACCAAATAGACCACAACACAATAATACTGTGTGACTTTAATACCCCTCACATAATTTAAACAGACCACACAATTTAAACAGATCAATTTCAAGCAAGAAATAGGAAACACCATCAAAATCCTACCAACCAAGAAAAGCTTGATACCAGAAAAATTCACCGCTGTATTCTATGAGACCTACAAAGAGGAATTAATACCAATACTCCTCAAATAATTCCATGAAATAGAAAAGGAAGGAACCCTTCCAAACTCATCCAACGAAGCTAGTATTATCCTGATATCAAACCAGGCAGAGGCACATCAAGGAAATAAAATTTTAGACCAATATCCCCGATGAATATTGATGCAAGTATCCTCAATAAAATTCTGACAAATCTCATACAAAAACATATTTAAAAAATAATGCACTACAATCAAATGGGGTTCATTCCAGGAATGCAAGGTTGGTTCAACATATGAAATCAATAAATATAATTTGGCATATCAATATACTTTAAGATAGGAATCATATGATTATATAAATTGAATCAGAGAAAACATTTGACAAAATATAGCACCCTTTCATGTTCAAAACACTCAATGATACAATTACTAGAAAAACTACATATAGTATGAACATACCTCAACATTGTTAAAGCTATCTGTGCTAAACCTAAGGCCAATATCATTCTAAATGGAGAAAAATTGGAAGCATTCCCTCCAAAAACTGGAAAAAGACAAGGATGCCCTCTTTTACCACTTCTGTTCAACATAGTCCTTGAAACTCTAGCCAGAGCAATTAGACAGATGAAAGAAATTAAATACAAATAGGAAAAGAAGAACTCAAACTGTCATTATTGCTGATGACATGATTCTACACTTAGAGAATCCAAAAACCTACACCAAAAAATGTCTAGAATTAATTGATGAATTCAGCAAAGTAGCAGGATATAAAATCAATACCCATAAATAAAATGCATTTCTATACATCAGTGATGAATCCTCTGAAAGAGAAATTGGGAAAACTACTTCTTTCACAACATCCTCAAAAAACAAAATAAAACCAAAAAAAAAAAAAACAAAACAAAAAACCCTTGAGAATCAACAAGAGTTGAAAGACCTCTTCAATGAAAACTACAGAACACTAAAAAGGAAATTGAAGAAGACCTTAGAAAGTGGAAAGATCTCCCATGCTCTTGGATAGGAAAAATTAATATTGTCAAAATGGCCATATTCCCCAAAGTGCTATACAGATTCAATGTGATTCCAATTTAACATCCCATTGTAATTCCTTATACAAATAGAAAAAGCAATCATGAAATTCTTTTGGAAAAAGAAGAGAACCAGAATAGCCAAAGCAATCTTTATCAAGAAGAATGAAGCAGGAGGCATCACAATACCAGATCTTAAACTATACTACAAAGCTATAGTCACAAAAATAGCAGGGTATTGGCATCAAAATAGACTGTAGACCAAAGGTACAGAATAGAAGACACAGAGACATATACTTAGACGTATAGGCACCAAAAACATACACTGGAGAAAAGATAGCCTCGTTAACAAATGGTGCTGGGAGAACTTGAAATCCATACGCAGCAAAATGAAAATAAACCCCTATCTCTCACCCTGCACAAAACTTAACTCAAAGTGGAAGAAGGACCTAGGAATTAGTTCAGAAAGACCCTGCGCCTAATGCCTAATGGAGGAAAAAGTAGGCCCAGATCTTTATCACATTGGATTAGGCCCCAACTTTTTTACCTAGACTCCTAAAGCATAAGAAATAAAATCAAGAATTAATAAATGGGATGGACTCAAACTGAAAAGCTTCTTCTTAGCAAAAGAAACAATTAGTGAGATGAAGACAGAGCTTATATTTTGGGGGCAAATTTTTGCCACATACGTCAGATAGAGCATTAATCTCCAGAATATATAAAGAACTAAAAAAAAAAAAACAACAACAACAAAACTTAACATTAAAAAAACACCCAATCAATAAATAGGCTATGAGCTGAACAGACACTTCTCAGAACAAGATATACATTCAATCAACAAATATATGAAAAATTTTTAACATCTCTAGCAATTAGAGAAATGCAAATCAAAACTATTCTAAGATTTCATCTCACACCAGTCAGAATGGCAGTTATCTAGAATACAGACAACAATAAATGTTGGTGAGGATGTGGGGGAAAAGGCACACTCATATATTGATGGTGGGACTGCAAATTGATGCAACCACTCTGGAAAGCAGAATGGAGAGTCCTTAGAAAACTTGGAATGGAACTATCATTTGACCCAGCTATCCCACTCCTTGGTCTATACCCAAAGGACTTAAAATCAGCATACTATAGTAACTCAGCCACATCAATGTTAATAGCAGCTCAATTCATAATAGCTAAACTGTGGAAGCAACATAGGTGCCCTTCAATAGATGAATGTATAAAGAAACTTTGGTATATATACACAATGGAATATTACTCACCATTAAAAGAGAATAAAATTATAGGATTGGCAGGTAAATGAGTGGAGCTGGAGAATATCACGCTAATTGAAGCAAGCCAATCCCCAAACACCAAAGGCCAAATGTTCTCGCTGATAAGTGGATGTTGATCCATAATAGGGCAGGAACATGAGGAAAATGGAGGAACTTTGATTAGGCAAAGGGGAGGAAGTGTTGGGAAGGGTTCATGGGGGCAGGAAAGATGGTGGAATGAGATGGACATCGTTACCCTAGGTACACGTATGACTGTACATATGGTGCAACGCTACATGGGGTACAACCAGAAAAGTGTAAATTTGTGCTGCAATTGTGTATAATGAATCAAAGTGCATTCTGCTGTCATATATACTTCTTTAAAACAAATAAATTAATAAAAAGAATACAAATAATAATTGCTAGAAAGGATGCAGGGAAAAAGAAACTGTTGATGGGAATGCAGATTATAATTATTATAGGGTCTGTGGAAATCAGTATGGAGTTTCCTCAGAAATCTAAAGGATATACTCCATGGATACCTCTCTTTGGTACTTATCCAAAAGAATTAATCAGCATATTCTAGAGGTACATGCATATCATATTTATTATAGTACAAAGGCCAAGTTATAGAAAAAGGTTAGGTGTCTGTCCAGAGATGAATAGACAAAATGTGGTAAATGCATACATGGGATTAAATACATACAAACACACACACATACACACACACTGAAATTTTGTTCATCTATAAAGAAGAAAGAAATTATTTCCAGGAAAATGGTTGGATCTGGAGACTATAATTTTAAGCAAAACATGTCAAACTAAGAGAAAAAAAAAGTTTCCTTTCATATGTGGAAGATAAAAGGGCTAAGGGTGGGGAAGAGAGGTGTGGAAGAGTTGAAATAGAAATTGATCAAATTATGTTTTTATGTATGCACAATTAAGGTGCACCAATAAAAAAGAAAGATAAATAAAAGATGAGGTTTTTGGAAAAGTGATTAGATAGTGAGGACAGAACCTTTAGGAATGGAATTAGTGCCATTATAAAAGAGGCTTCAGGCAGCTTGTTTTCCCTGTCCATCATGTAAAAACACAGGAAAAAGAGAGATATCTTTGAATTAGGAAAGGGGCCTTCATTAGATACTGAGTCTATCAACACCTTAATCTTGGACTTCCCAGCCTCCAGACTGTGGGGGCCCAGTTTATCATGGCAGATGAGTAGCCGAGGCCTGTTCACCTTCTGGCTGGAACATGACTGTCCCACTCTTCTCTTCAAGGGCACACCACCAATGACCTAAAGCCTCCCACTAGGCCCCCCTTCTTGAAGTTTCTAGCACCTCTTAAGAGTATCACTCTGGTGAACAGGCTTTTAACACATGGACCTTTGGGGAACATTTAATATCCAAACCACAGCAGATGACATAATGTCCACTCATGGATTTTAAAAATGGCTCTTTCTGTGTACACTTCTAGGTGTTCAACTATAAAGTACAGATAATCTCATAAATTAAGGGTGAAAAGTGCAATTAATTAGGCTTCCCCAAAATATAAACAGATTACTTAAATTCTTAGAAAGTAAACCAAGTTACTTTTTTTCATATCAACTGTATGTTTGTCAAAAAAACAAAATATGTTTCTGTGAAATAATTTTATCTGTCTTCTGTGCATGGAGTTACTAAAAATGATTTTGCATTTCACAGAAGGAACATGGGATCAATCAAACTGTCTCCTGTAATTTAAGGAATTAGAAATGGATTTCCTCAACAAATAGTATTCTTCGAGAGGGAGAAACTACTGATTCATGGATTTTTTCATATGTGCAGAAATATATTGTTAGGATAGAGAGAGTGAAAACATTTGAACACTTTAAAATGTATCTCATATGGCAAAGAAATATTGTTTCAACCATTGACATTTAAAGGACAAAAGGTAGCCTGAGCCATATTTTCCATCAAGTTGACAATGTCAAAGACACAGAACAGTCTCCTATAAGTTAAAGCACAACATCGTGTCAGTGAGGTATTTTTATTTTCTTGAATAGAATCAGAATAACAAGTATAAAATAAGAAGGCGTAAAATATTACTTAGATATAAAACAATTTTTTTAGCTATTTTCAAAACATGTTTTGTTTTTAGAAATCATTTTGTAGATTAAGTAGCTAGAGGTGGAGAAAATGCCCTGGAGAAATCTTTTCACATTATCTCCACCTCTATAGAGTTTTCTATCAGGAGGTTACTGTTTGCTCTAGCTATAATAATTTCAGAGATCACTGCTCAGGATGCAGAAGGTGGAGGGTCCACAATGCAAATCTCCTTTAGTGGTTGGATCATAGTCACTAAAAAAAGCAGAATCATGAACACTGCCAGGTACCAGCTGCAAATACAACTGAAATTTACTTTTGCAAATATACTGGCAATTTTATAATAGTTGGGAGGAATACTCTGGAGAGCCTATTCAGTTGGTACATTTACTGAATTAGCCATTGAGCTTCATAGAGTGCAATTGCTGCTAGAGTTCTATTTTAACATTTTCTTGAAAAGCTGCATATAAATAAAATTATACTTTATGTGCCCTAGGGAATCTTCAGATACAGGGAAAACATACTCTAATTTCCTTTAAAAATAAGAGTTTACTCTACTGAAGGGTGTACAGGACTTTTATGTACAACTTTTTAAACAAAATTCGGTAAATCTATAATTATTTCAAAATAAAAAAAGTTTTAAAACAATTTACTCTAAATTTCATTAAAATTGGACTTATTTAAGATTTATAAACAACAAATATTTATGTATAGGTATAGATAATGGCATGGCAAAGGGTGGCAACTTGTATTTTACATAAGATCTTTGGGGGATTCTCTCTGAGGTGAGCAGAGATGTGAAGGAAATAGGAAGAAAAGTATGTGGATACCTGCAGAAGAGTCTGACTACACGGCTCAATATACCAATTATTTTGAATTATAAATTGCCTTTATTGACCTTTTTCTTGCCCAAGAAAGATGGGTTGTGCATAATCCTTGATGTATAGGTCACATGTGAGCATACAGTTTGGAATTTACAAGTAGAGTGTGCAGCTAATGTTGTTCAAATCCCTATAACTTAGCAGCTTTAATACATACCCATATATTATTCTGTTTAGCCCCAGTTCCTCATCTGTAAAATAGGGACAATAATATCTTACAGAATTATTTTAAGCAATACATGAAATAAAGTATGTGTAATGTTTAATATAAAATAAGTGCTAGTTGTCATAACAATTATTATTTAAAAATAACAAATAAATGTAAATTAGAACTCTAACTTGCATTGCCTCATATGGCACTCATCTATTTATTCATTCCACAAAATCAAACCCTGACTATGTGACAAATATCATAAATGATACAAATTCCAAAATTTAAGAAAGATCAATGTATTTCTTACTGGCATAGGAGATAAACATAACAATTTGGTTATGATATAATGTAATAGTTGTCATGATAAATCTACTCTATTTGAGGGCTTGATTGAAGGTTTCACAAAGGAGGGAATAAATAATTTTAAGCCTTGAATAGGAGTCCATTAGATAAATGAAATAAAGAGCAGAGCAGACAGGGCAGAATGCATGGAGTAAAATCTCGTGAAAACAAGACAAAAAGAGGAAAAGGGAAAGAAAAGAAAACCACTTTTAGTGAGCTGCATGTCATTCTTTGACTTCATCACAGGACACGTGCAAAGGAAAGAGGTGCAGTCAGAATTGCAGGCTGGAAGTCAGTAAGGAAGACTTTTTTATGCCTGCAGGCTTATATGCCACACCAAGGAATCTAGACTTTGTTCTGTGACATTCGGAAAGGGAAACATGACCTTGTTTCCATCCAAAAGCTCACTTGGTAGCACTGTGGGGAATAGGGTGGAAGAGTTGCTGATAATTGAGATCAGGAGACTTTAATGACACACTGGTATTCCAAAACATTCCAGCTTAAGATTCAATGAGAAGGAAGTAAAAGGAAAAATCTAGAAATGAAATGAAATGAATTTACAGAACAATGACCTATTTTGAAGAAATTAATGATCACCTAAACACCAGGATTGAAGGTACTGGAGCAATGTTAAATATCAGATTTTAACTAATAGTACTTGGTAGTTGATTAGATATGTAAAAGAGAAGTAGAAGAAGGGGTTTAGTAGTTCTCTCATATATGTGCATGGAATGAAATTGAAAGAGTAGCTTAAGAGGAGAGAGAGGTAATAAATTTGGTCTGACAAGTGGGCATATGCACCTGGTTTGCGGGATGTTTAACTCTAGAGGAAGTGACATGGGTAAGGGCTGAATGGAGCTCCCCAGGAGAAGGTTAAGAAGGTTCAGAAGGTTCAATCCATCTGGGTGCAACTGTTATGAGGGAGAGAAACCACAGTGTTGAAATACGGTGGGAAACGGTCCTTGTTCTCTTAATAGAAGTTTCATTCTTGGTCATTCTGATGTTTTCTAACACTAACAATCCTCCAATTCTCCTCAACCAACTGAGTGTTCAACAATTCAATTCTGTTGCTGCTACCTGGAGTGAGCATGTGATCCCACATGTTAAGGGCTCAGTCCCATGCACTTTCCCCACTTCAGATGCCAATCACAAGTTCTAGTCCATTCAAATGTCTGATGGACCAACTATAAATCAGGGGTACCCTGACTGCCTTCTCCACTTATAATTTTCCAAATGGTTCATAAAACTAAGGCACTTTACTGTCATTTTCTGGTTTATTATAAAGAATGCAACCCAGTAATATCTGAATGGAAACGATGCACGGGGCATGTTAGAGGAGCGACAGATGGCATAGAGCTTCCACATCCTCTCAGGGCATGCCACTCTCCCAGACCTTCTGTGTGTGTTCACCAACTCAGAAGCTGTACAAATTTCATTGTTCAAGAGTTTTTACAGAGTATAATCTTCAATTCCCTCAGCCTTTCTGGAGGCTGGCAGGTGGGTTAAAGGTTACAACCTCCAATCACTTGATATTTTTGGTCACCATCTTTGTTATGAGCATAAACTCAGGTAAGATTAAAAGGGCCATACTATAAATGAAACTTTCCTATTATGAAATGCCAAAGATTTTAGGAGCTTTGTGCCAGAAACTGAGGATGAAGAACAAATATGTATTTCTTATTATGCCCCAACCATATTCTCTCCTTATTTCTTGTGCTGTTATCCACAGTCCCCTATTTCAATAGCAGATTTTTGATGATAACTTCTGAAAGTCCTTCTCCAATTATGGATGAATCCAAGCTTTTACTCTTGACCTGCACAAAATGTTCTTTAAATGATCTCAACATATTTTATATCCCAAGAGAATCAATTAGATGAAACTGAGACAGGCATCTGAAACAACGAAGTTTATATTTAGCATTCCTAATCAGTGTTGTACCACAGTAGCTGTTCAATAGACATGTGATGACAGAACGCCACTCCAGTTCTAGCATATGCTTTTATCATTTTGGCCTTAAATAAAACAGGGAACTGTAGTGCAACATTTATCTCAAATATCACCACATGACAGAGAAACATCAACTTTATGTTTTTTAAAGAGTATGTAACTACTGGAAACACAATGAAAACATTTCCACTTGATTGATTGTGCAAAAGAGACTATCAATACATGGCAATTATCTTTTTCTTCAAAGTATATAAACTTATTCAGTGATCCCCAAATAATTGTAAATAATTTAAAACATTAGATCTCTCTATATATATATAGAAGGAAAACATTATGTAATTATCCAAGTTTTTAGATTATTTTGCCTTTACTAGATGCAATGCCATGTTCCCTGGGCATCATAAAACTCATTTCATAATGCTAGAAAGAAGGATTAAAACATTAAGGGATATCCAAAGGACTTAACTGCCCCCATAATAGAACTCCTTCAATTAATCAAGAAAAATAGTGGGGTTAATGGTGGAGTTTAATGGCAGATTTCTTGCCCAGCATACATGAGGCCAGGTTTGATTTCTAGCACTGAGAAAAAAAAAGCAAATTCTAGGAGTATGTATATCTAAGATACTATTGTATAGAACATTTTTTAAAAATGTGCATCATATTGTGATGCACTACCTATCTTTCTTTTAAAGACTTTGGGTTAAGAGATTACCTAAATTAGATATATTAAACAATTCCACTTTAGAAACCAATTTGTAACCTTGTACACTGGGAGGCTCACATATATAATTACTCAAACCATCATTTTTCCTTTTTCACTGTCTATCTGGAATATAGTCAAGCTAATGATGAGAACAATTCTCCTCACTCCTGGTTTTGTCATTTAAAATATAACAATGAAATACTCTAAAAAGCAGTAGCAATCTTTAAGCAAGTAGAACAGTAAGCAAATATATGAATTCATTAGCAGAATAATACATCAGACCAGGAAAGACTTGCTTATCATTAGCTCATGTTTTAAAAGGAGTAGATGATACATAATTTAATAGAGATCAAATTACCACAACATGATGCAGTGTGTGTACAATGCTTTGTCATAAATATTTCATGATGTATTTAACTATTTACAATAGGAAAAAATAAGTATCAAATAATTAATAGTATAATAGCACTCCAACAAAGTTGTAAAAAAATGTTAATAGCTTTGAAGCTAGCAATTCAGAAACACATCATTTATTCATATTAATTGGAGAGAATCCATCTGAATCAGTGAAAAAAAATTGACATAGAACATTTTAATATACATATGGTTTTATAACATGATAATTCAAACTATGGAACTGCTACAAGAATAACTAAGTGAAGGTTTTGCTGAGCTACACTAAGGATAGCTATGATTCATTTATAACAGATATTGTAATTGTATGCAGATGTATCATTTGAAAATTCTAAAACATAATATGCAACTTAATGAGTAGGTTAAATATTTCTCCTTGAGATTTTACTCATGCTGTTCATTCATTTTCATTCTTCCATGGATAGTACAAAAGTTAATGTTGACTTCATGATTTCATAAGTGATGAGGCTTAAATTAATGAGATTTTTTCCCCCTAATTAACAGGTATCTATTATAATTATACAGCCATCTATTATGGTTCTGGTACCCTGTGAATAATTCTGTTATTTCCAGCACTGATAGAGTATGAGTCTCACTTTCTGTGAAACTCAAAATCTATCCTAATATTTTTCACTAAGCCTTCAAGATGAGTACTATGATCCTGTGGATTTCTATACCATTATTTTTATGACATGGAGAGTGTAGAGTAGCAGGGAATATGGAATCAAAATGATCAGGTGAGATTCCACTGACAGTCTGGGTTACATTGGACAAATGATTTAACTTTTCTCTATACCAGCTGTAAATTGAGGAAAATAAGAGACTTTTTTTTAGGATTAAACAAATTAACACTCATCAATTGTTCAGAATAATATTTTAAACATGTTGAGTGATCAATAAATATTTGCTATGCCTTCTTTTTTGTTCTTTTTAGATATACATGACAGTAGAGTGTATTATGACATACATACACAGAGTATAACTTATTTTGTGGTCATGTGTTCATATATAAGAATAGGAAAATTATGCCAATTCATTCTACTGTCTTTTCTATTTACATACCCTCCCTTTCCTTCATTCTCCTTTGTCTAATCCAATGAACTTCTAATATTCCCCACATTGTGAGTTAGTATCCACATATCCGAGCATTTGGTTTTATGGGACTGGCTTATTTTACTTAGCACGGTATTCTCCAGTTCCATTCATTTACCAGCAAATGCCATAACTTCATTCTTCTTTATGGTTGAGTAATATTCCATTGTGTATATATACTGCATTTTCTTTATCCATTCATCTGTTGTAGGTCACCTAGTTTGGCCCAAAGCGTGGCTATTGTGAATTGAACTACTATAAACTTTGATGTGATTGCATCACTGTAATATTCTGATTTTTAAGTCCTTTTGGTATAAACTGAGGAATGGCATAACTGGGTGGGTCAAATGGTGGTTCCATTCCAAGTTTTCTAAAGACTCTCCATACTGCTTTACGTAGTGATTGCACCAATTTGCAGTCCCACCAGCAATGTTGTCATAAGTATCATAAAATTTATTGTTCTTGGTTTCAATGTTAGTTCCATAAAACCTTTCCTAATGATCTACATAGTGTAATAATTGCCTTTACTACATGGGAGTGGCAATTATCCTTTCTTCTGTTATACTGATGAACTAAAGTGCTCATTGTTGCTTTCAGATAGAAAGTGACTGAATTAGATGAAACTATAGTACAGGAAATATTCCCATTATTATAAATCCTCACCATCATAAAGGTGAAAAATGCTTTGAAGAATATCAAAGGCAGTTAAACGTTTTGTCTCTTAGAGGATACTCTCTGCCAATTTTTTCAATGTTGGGTTAAATTTAGAGAGGGAAATGTAAGGATAGACTATCCCAGAATAGGAAATCTTAGATAGACTTTTCAAAATTCCATATAAATTTTTTCTTGCCCTAAAAGGACGATAATGCTTAACTTGGTTTTAGAAATTCTGGTCCATTAAAAAGCAGGCGCTTATATATTGTTACCTAAAGTGTCTGTTTAGTTCTGCAAACTGCATTCTCCAACTCATTCTTCCTTTTTTTTTCTTTTTCTTCCTTGAACTACTTAGTAACAGTGTTTGTGGCCTTTTATTTAATATGCGCTTCCAGGCTACTTCCCCTTGTCTTTTAGTTTGCCTCCCATTCTAAGCAAACCTTCTCACTTCAGCTATTTTGTAGGCAAACTATTATCTTGTATACTTACCACTTTATACACAGCCTAAAATAAAGAGCTGAAAAGAGTGGATCGGGCAAGCCACAGTCAATCTACTACAAAACATTGATAAATATTAAAGTCTGAAATCATGAAATGGAGCCAAATGCCGCATAAGTTAACCCAAGACTTGAATCCTTGAGGGACTATTCGGTCATACAACTCCTCATTGTGAGATGTGACTGACAATCAAGAACTTCCTTTGTTCTACCTTATTGCCGTCAGGCATACAATATAGTGTGGACTCAGGGACAGCTTGGAACATTCCCAAGGCCTTTAGGTTATGAGGCTTATTGCAACTGAAATCTAATTCTTGACAGTTTCATGGTTTGTCTCTTCCATCTCTCTTTCCAGGCTCTCTCTGGGGGGAAATGGAGGATTGTTGGAAAGAGGCCTGAGAAGGTCAACCCTTGGCAAAAGGCTTCTGTGTACCACTTTTACACTAATCTTACTCTGGTCAGTATTTCTGCTTAGATGTTCCTAACTTTCTATTCCACGCCTCTAATAATGATTTGAAGTACAGCTTTCTGGCTTTGTCATGTATAAGAACCATTTAGGAGAAGTTATTTAAGACACAGATCCCTGGATTCAATGGCCTTCCCCCTGGTCTCCATCACAGATTCTAATGTGATAGATTAGGTAGACAGAATCTGCATTTTTAATAAGCTCTTTTGGAGACTCTAACACAGGTGATCTTTGCCTGTGTTTTCAGAAAATGCCATAGAATGATTCAATCAATGCAGAGGTTTTGGTCTTCTGGTAAATAGAAAGCAGCACAAGGAATCTTAGCTAGTCAAACTGCCAATTATTATACAGCATTTGTCACTCTTCATTAGATCTTAAAATTCTAATACAAGTGGCCCCAGAATGATCATCTTCAATTATATGGGAAAACCAACTTCTTCCTTTGCCCAGAGGAAATGTGCCTTCCTGCATTAGGCCAAAGTAAACATCAATAAATGAAAACTACAGAACACTAAAGAAAGAAATCGAAGAAGACCTTAGAAGATGGAAAGAATTCTATGGTCTGGGATACAAAGAATTAATATTGTTGAGACGGCCATACTACCAAAAATGCTATAGAGATTCAATGCAATTCCCATCAAAATTCCAATGACATTCTTCACAGAAATAGAAAAAGTGGTCAGGAAATTCATTTGGAAAAAAATAAGAGGACCAGAGAAGCCAAAGCAATCCTTAGTAAGAAAAGTGAAGCAGGAGGCATCACAACACAGGACCTCAAATTATACTACAGAGCTGTAATAACAAAAACAGCATGATACTGACATCAAAACAGAGTAGAAGACACAGAGACAAATTCACATAAACATAGTTATCTCATACTAGACAAAGGTACCAAAAATACACACTGGAGAAAAGGTAGAGTCTTGAACAAATGGTGCTGGGAAAACTGGAAATCTACAGGTAGGAGAATAAAATTTAACCTCTCTCACCCTGCAAAAACTTCAGCTCAAATCGGA
This sequence comes from Spermophilus citellus, assembly GCF_964194105.1. Taxonomy (NCBI): domain Eukaryota; kingdom Metazoa; phylum Chordata; class Mammalia; order Rodentia; family Sciuridae; genus Spermophilus; species Spermophilus citellus. The sequence continues at coordinate 143,131,857 of NC_138183.1, read as the reverse complement.
TCAAATACCAAGTAACTAGACCAGAAACCTTGCACCTTCTAGAAGAAAATGTAGGCCCAACACTTCAATATGTTGGCTCAGGAACTGATTTCCTTAACAAGACTCCTAAAGCATAAGAAGTAAAATAAATAATAAAAAAAATGGAATGACATCAAATTAAAAAGTTTCTTCACAGAAAAGAAAATAATCAAGAACATGAAGAGACAGCCCACAGACTGGGAGAAAAGCCTCGCCATCAGCTCCTCAGATAGGGCGTTAGTATTCGAGATATACAAAGAACTCGGAAAGCTTCACACACAAAAATCAGCAAATTAGCAAGGACACCAAACACATCATTCTCAAAAGAAGAAATGTGAATGGTCAACAAATACATGAAAAAGAATGGTCAACATCTCTAGCAATCAGAGATGTGCAAATTAAAACTACACTGAGATTTCATATCATTCCAGTCGGAATGGCAATTTTCAAAAAGTAACAATAAATGTTGGCAAAGATGTGGGGAACAGGGTACACTCATTTATTTTTGGTGGGAATGCAAAATTGGTGCAACAATTTTGTAAAGCAGTATGGATATTTCTTAAAAGACCATTTGACCCAACTATCCCTCTCCTCACTATATATCCAAGGGACTTAAAATCAGTATACTACAGTGATGGAGTCACATCAATGTTTATAGCAGCATAATTTACAATAACTAAGCTATGGAGCTAACCTAGTTGCCCTTCAACAGACGAATGAATAAACAATGGCACACACCCACACACACAAACACACTTACACAATGGATTATTATTCAGCCATAAAGAAGAATGAAATTATGGCATTTGTGGTAAATGGATGAACCTGGAGACTATCATGCTAAGTGAAATAAGCCAGTCCCAAAATGTCCAAGGTCAAATGTTTTCTCTGATATGAAGAAGCTAATCCAAAATAAGGGGTGGGGATAAAAAAAGAATAGAAGAAATTTCTGTGGAATAGACAAAGAGGAATGAGGCAAAGGGAGGAGGGATTGTATAGGCAAAGACAGTGAAATGATTCTGACCTCATATTCCTCTGTGTGTCTGTATATATATATATATATATATATATATATATATATGTATATATATATATATATATATATATACACACACCACAGTGAATCTTATCATCATGTTTATCCACAAGACACCAATTAAAAATAACTGTAAGTGAATAGCAGAAAGTTCATTACAGTAGAGGGAAGGGAACAGGGGCTGGGCTGGGAGGAAGGGAGTGGAAAGAGAAATACTGGGGACTGATTTAGAACAAATTATATTCCATGCCTTTATAATTATGTTAAAATGAATTCTATTGTCATATGTAACTAAAAAGAACCAACAAAAATGAATACAGTATATAAGAAATAAAATGCACTGTAAGATGTGTTATCAGTTGGCTGATGACAAAGTTGCATCATGGTCCACCTGACTATGGTCTCTGCCTAACTGCCCAGAGAAACCTGATCTTATTTATTGAATAACACTTCCCTCTACTGGCTTACATGCTAAACATATCCTCACATTATTTTCTAGAACAAAGCATTTAATTTCAAGTTCAAAGCTGCACATTTTTACCTCAGAATCACTCCTACTGATAGTGGAGGTATTCTTCAAAGGCTAAATGGTGAAGGGTGTTTTTATTGATGTGTGATTTGCCCACTGAAGTGAATTGTGTCAGAAACCCAGTCTGCTTTTTTTTTGCCAAGGGTCAAATCTCACATTTTAGGTTTGGATGGGACACATCTTTGCTTTTCAGTAATTCAGCTGTACCCCACTGAACCATTCTAAAATAGATTGGCTAGAACTCCAGTAGGAAATTAACTTTGGATTGGTAATGGGCTGTATAGGATTCATTACAACACTGTTTAAATCCCATTGATATGACCTTAAGGAGGTGTATAAAAAAGGAAATGTATTTTGATATGAGTGAATATGTGAAAAGCTAGGCTATGAGTACCTAATATAGTTTTAAAATTTGGGAAATTGGTCCTATTTCTAGAAACACGTGGAATTTCCATGTTCCTCTTGTAAGGATTGTAGATGTTAGTCTTCCTGAAACTTCCAGTTATTTCAGTCACGATTATGGTCACAAAATGTGGTATGGGGACTCCTATATATTCAAAAGTATTTCCATACTAAGATGCTATTTGATTTTTTTAAACTCCATTGAGTATATAATGGAGTTTCCAAAGTGTGTGATGTGCGACATCTCAAAATATTGACTGCAGAAGCAAATATGAGAATCCATTTTAATCCAGAAATTAATGAGAATTAATGAGAAAAAAATATATATCATATATCTTTGGAAAAAGTTTTCATAAAGCTATATTTTTATGTTATAATATAATGTTTTATTTTTAAATAAATTTAAATATTTTAAAATTATTAGTTTTAACTTCAAATATAGCAGATATTAAGATATAACCCACATAAACCAAAGGTTTTGAGGTGCTCAATAATTGGTAAAAGTGGAGAGGTGTCCTGATAAAAAAAATGTTCAAGAAACATTGCTCTAGTTAAACTGGGTGACTTGCTAATCACTTTAAAGACCCACAGCCTTTTCACTTCTCTAAAATACTCACTGCTTTTGACTGAAATACCCTCTTTTCATACTTCCAATTTTATATATCTCTGCAATCTTTTGAAATCCAGCACAACTTCTACTATCGTCATAAATGTTCCAGCTCACTTCTACCCCATTTTTCTTCTCCTTCAGCTGTTAAGAGTTCGGATAAGCTCCTCTTTCATGCAATTAACCATTTTTCAACATTTATATTATAATTTATTTTTCTTTATGGCTTCTCTCATATTAGCCTCTTGATGTCCTTGAGGAAATTAAAAAACACGTTCTGCATATCATTTGTCAATGTTCTCTCCTTATTTCCACAATTCAGTATAATGTCTACCACAGAGTAAGTACAGATAATCTGCAATATGTATACGGGGTAAAAATGGGAGTTCATAATCTGTTTGAATCAAATGTATGAAATATGTCAAGAGCTTTGTAATGTTTTGAACAACTAATAAAAAATATGTTTTGGATATGTACACCACAGATATTTCTCTTAAGTTTAAAGAATGCTTTCTAAACTCTTGAAATTTTACTTAATGTGACTAAAGCAATGAATACTGAACACAAGACCATCTCTGAACACAATAATGAGCAGAGAATATTGCCTTTGGTTGCTTTCAGTCTCCTAGTTGCCCTTTATCACTCATAAAATTCCTGTCTGAGTCTCTTTCCCATTCCCTTCAAGATTCTTATTGCCCCTTCCATCTGTAGTTACCACTGAGTGGGGGGAGTGATAGAAACCTAGCACTTATCCACTGTCTATCTTCCCAATTTCATTGTTATTGTACCATTAACAAGGACAACAACACTGTTACTGAATGCCAAACATTTGGGAAAGAATTTTGGTAAATAAAATTTAAAAAAATCTTCACACACAATTAACTAATAGACTTGAAGTCTCTTTAATGAGACACATTTTTTTTTCATTTTTTTAAAGTTATAAGCAAATTGTACTCATTTACTCTATATAACAGACTGTCTTGGAATATGTTTACATTGCTGATGACTAAATCTGGATAATTAACAATGTATTACTTCACATTGTTATCCTTTTTTTTTTTTGTGGTGAGTACATGTCATATCCGCTCTAAGCAAAGAACACAATATATTGTGAACTATAGTCACCATATTTGTACAATAGATCTCTTGAAATTACTCTCCCTAACTGAAAATTTGTATTATTTGACCATCATGTCTCCAAAATCCACTTCCAACTACTCTAGTCTCTGGTAATCACTATTCTGTATTCTACTTCTATGAGATCAACTTTTTTAGATTCCACATGAGTGAGAACATGCATCATTTGTCTTTCTGTGCCTAACTTATTTCACTTAACACAACGTCCTTGAGGTCCATCCATGTTGTTACAGATGACCAGATTTCAAATTTGTATGGCGTGAGATTGTATGTAATAAACTAACAAATTATTAAATAACTTATTTTTCTCTGTGGCACTTACATTTTAAATTAAGGAAAAAAAGACGATGTTATATATTATTAATAGGTAGAAACAAACATGAAAACTAGGGAAATCCATGAGAAAAGGAAAAAGACCAAGGAAAAAATTACAAGGAAAAAAATTGTGCAGTGAAAGAAGGATAATTTTTATTTCTTATTTTTTGCAAAGGTAGAAACACCCAGCTAACTCTGAACATAATACCTGGTAACGTTACCACTGAGTGGGGGGATAGATAGAAACCTAGCATTTAACTACTGTCTGTCTTCCCAATTTCATTGTTTTTGTACCATTAACAAGGAAAACAACACTGTTACTGAATTTCATGCTTTAGTGGTTTATAGGAAATATGTTTCATGCTCTTGCACATTTCAAAATGGGATTTAACAAGTAAAATCTTTATATATGTGCACAACAATAATTTTCAACATAATAGGCACAGTGCAATATTGAAAGAGACAGAGGGTAGGTATCAGAAAACGCAGACTGGTGTCTATCTCCCAGAAAATACCTATGAAGCCACAGTTGAGCCACTTAGATTCTCAGATCTCATTACCCATTATTTTTCAGTCTTCTCTAGGAATTGATTGTGTAAAACCAGGGTACTAACCTAGACAATCTCTAATTTATTTATGGCTGCATTGAAATAAATCAATGGCTACTTTGGACATTAAACAAACTGAAATACAAATCACTGATTCAAATTCATCTCGAAAGTTAGTGGCAAAATCAAGGTGAAACTCTATCTTCTCCAAACCACATTTCTCTGCTCTGTCCACTCTGTCCATGGCATTTTAGCTCCAAAATTAATCATGTATCAGGGAAAGAGACAAGAGATGAATGGTGACAGAAACAAGACCATAGCAATAAATAATTTCTAAATCTACCTTCACATTAAGTATATCTATGACTTAAAAAGATCTTTTGAACAACTTGAGAAACATGAATATCAAGATGGTCAACTTTCATTTAATCACAATTAAATTGGTTTACATGCTCATTCTCCTTACCTTAAATTTGAATCTTTTCTTGAAAAGTCAAAGCACATTTTTAAAAAAGGAAATTTTTTAATGTGTTGAAATGATAAGGATGTTTGTATAACTGTATTCGTGTTAGTTCATGACTACTAAATATAGCAGAAGGGTGGCTTATCAATTACAGAAAAATACTGGAATAACAAATTCTTGCTAATCATATTTCTGGAATATACTTTAAAAGTTCTAGAGTCATATATTTGTTTACTAAAATTAATTATAAATTATATTATTCTTTTTCCTTTCCTCATGGATTTCCCTAGTTTTCATGTTTGTTTCTACCTATTAATAATATATAACATAGCCTTTCTACATTTCAAAAAGTAAACATAGTAAATAGTTACTTCTACTGATGTTAGTTTAGTTAATAAAAATTCCTGAGATTTTTATCTGCTGTCTGAAACTACCATAAAATTATTTGAATGTACTTATTGAAAGCAGATGGGGCCCATCAGAATGCTAGCAGGAAAAATCCATCAACTGGGCTATGACAAAGAAATCCCCTTTTAGAATATTAATTGTAGGGTGGTTTGACATGTGCAGTCATGAGGTTCTTTCTAGTTTTATTTATACACTAATTAATAAAAAACTTGTGAACTGGAAATATAATGTGAGCTTAAGTTTTTGTTTTGTTTTTAAGGTTAACCAGGACACCAGTTAATCAGTATTTACAAATCTTGTTTAGTAAACTACGAAAAAAGCCACCTGGGACACCTTCTCAGTCTGTAATGTGTGTGAAGATAGCTGTACTTCCAAGGTGCTTGAAGAATTATCAAGTCCGTGCCATAGAAGTAAGGTGCTCAGGTAGGTGCTCAAAGAATACATGTTGAATAAATGTTGAAACCCAAAATTGGGTTAATAGCTTCTGCTTAGAAGAATCTAAATTAGATTTTACCATCTAAAATTAGCTTTTCAGAAAACTTCTGCTTCATCAAGAAAGGTGCTTGAAAGAACAACAATGGCCATTACTTATACTAATAGAAAAATCAAACAAAGAGAAGGTTTGAAGGTAGAAATGACAATAAGATTCCTTATATATTCCTTATATAGAAATTCCAATAAGTCAGTAAGAGATTCATTGTACATGTTGTCCTCCGTGTCCAGGTCAGTATGACCAGATGATCTCTCTGATCTACAATAAAAAAAATCAAATGACTGATAAATTAATAAAAGCTAATATTTTCTTATTTTTAAAATAGCAATGCTCATAAGCTCTCCCAGAGGTTGAAAAAATTCCCAATGGGAGAGTAAAGAACAATGTTATAAATACATAATTTAATGGAACAGAATAGATAATACTAAAACTAAAGATATGTGTATGAAGTATGATGACAGTAGAAAATTGGAGCTGAGCAGATTTTATCTTAAAAATAAGCACAAAATTTTAGATGTAACAAAAAAGAATATTGTTGGAAAATAAAAAAAGATCAATAATTTTTTTTCTTTTTTTCTTTCTTTAAAGATCAATAATTAAAAATGACTACAAAGCAGAAACATTTTAAAACTCTGAATTCAAGTTGTTCTGGTGATAAACTTATTACCTTAGCATCATAAATTTACACTTCTTGCAATAGCTCTTTATTTTACTTTACTCTAGGTATCATTAGACTTGTTAGTTCAATACACTTGAGCCTTACTAATAGGTAAATCCACTGTATTTTTTTTTTCACAGAACAAAATAACAGTCTCCAACAGTGCAGGAAAGCAGAAACAAATTACTCAAGTTGACTAATGCAATTTGATAAACATTTCCTGATTATCCTATTCAAAAATTTAGTATAACTGAAAAGGGTTAATATACCAAAATAATTCCCTAAATGCAATAAGCATGCTTGAAAGGGATTGTAACTCTAATTTTCTTCCATGTTTCTTTGATGAACTCACAACCACTAAATTAGCCCATGGATTATAGCTCATTAGCATCTGCAGAAATAATGTTAATGAGAAATTAAAAAGCAAAACAGCAGGTGCAATTCTGTCTCTTCATGAAGATCCTTGGGAAACACAAGAATGGTCCCATTCAGTGGGTTAATTTTGTTTGTCTTTTCAAATGTTTGACAACTCTAGAAAGGACATTCAGATCCCTTCTGGAAACAATTGCAAACCTGGGTCACTGAGAAACTTTAAAGCTTTTCTCAAAAACATTCATTAGTTTTGATTTATTATTTGTAATTTTGTACACCATTTGTACTTAATCATATGCCTTTCATTGGTTCCATACTAATGGATATTTTTCTTTCATAATCTCTTAATGTGTGTTGAAATTCTGTTAATTATGTTTCTGTAATAATGGGAAATCCTAATAGAATGGCCTTTCCAATTCTGGTTTTATTTTCTAATCACTTAAGTACTTAAGGTAGGAATAGTGAATTAAAGGTTTTGTCTGAGTAATTAGAATGGAAGTATAGAAATTCTGGATGGTGGTTAAAATGTAACATTGCACAAATTATACTTCAGATGAATTTCTCTTCTGATACTTAGAAGGATAAAAAATATTATTCTCCTTGCAGATAGTAGTAGAATATAAAATTATTATGAAGCATTTGTGCTGTTAATACAGAATCAGGGATGGATCACTAAGCAGTAGAACCCATAATATCAAGCTAAATGTATATAAATATATAACCTACTTCAGACATGTGTAATTAGGATGTGTCGGTCACATTGAGATGGCCATCAGTGAAGAGGGGCAGGCATTCTTACAGGTAGCTGCAAAAGCACAGACCTGAACTAACTGCAGTTTTTTGCTTATTTAATAGTTGGATTTGGTTATGAAAAAGGAATGTTAGGCTATGTTTAAGATATGTAGCAGACATTACCAATGTGCATAAGTTTTAGTCCCCCTATCTTGTGGCATAAACAAGATCATAATTCCTTGCTCTCTTGAAAAAAGGAGCATTGATGTCACTACTCTTGTCATTAAAATAGTAGAAGTGTTATGTGTCACTTCTAGTCAAATGCATCGGAGCCAGTGAGCAACTTTTTGTACACTCTTCCTTTGCTACCATTCCAGGCAACAGGGCTTCTCTGAACTCAGGTCCCAGAGTGAGCTCTGTGTTGGAATAAAGCCTAGTACAGAAATGTTATATACATTTAGAGTGAGGAAGAAATCAGGTGATGCTGTGTAAACCATTGAGATTTGGGGGTTGTCAATCTCAGAAGAGCATAGGCTATTCTGCTGGTAAAGAAGGACTCAGCAATTTGAACTCCCCAAAGTGAAAGTAGCTTAGATTTTAGAAGATGTAGTAGAAAAAGCAAACCAAGGAAAAGAAGGAGACTAGAGCATAGCTTGCTTGCAAGTTATTATTTGAAGCAACAAAGCAATGGACCTTTTCTCTCTTGTCAGTCCCAATTCTGAATTGAGTTTTTAAAATTCAAAAGGTAAAAGTGTTTTTTTGTTAAGTACCTAACTTGATCAATATTTGTCAAGACTTTCACTGAATGTCACTTTTATGCAGGTAGATTAGTGGAGGCTCGACTGATCACTATATAAATTAGTTGGATTTTAACTAATTTATTTCATGCCAAAGTACACACTTTTAATTGACAAGAAACCCTATTCAGACTGACTGAAGCTCTCCAGGTATTTGCTTCAGATTAAAGAGAGATACTGATGAAAATCACCATAATGAGTAAATAATTACCTGTTGCTAAAAATTGCTCTATTGGATTATTTGAAAGGTACCACTTGGGATGAACCTCCTTCAGAATAAATATCAAAGAATTTTCAAATAACAAATGATAACACAAATGTATTTGGATATGAAATACTTATTCATTATCACCATCAGTAATGTTTTTAGAAATCTATACTATAATAAATAGTCATCTTCTTTTAACAAAGTTTTCTAATGTGTAAATTGACAGGTCTCAGTTGAATTTGCTTGCAAAATTTATGATTTTTATCTTCGTAACTGTATGCCATTAGATTCAGTTATTGCAGAACAAAAGGGTTAACTTTGAACTTGAAACATTAAAATCCTGATGGGGCTTACCATTTCTGCTTAAGCAGAAGTAAAGAGAAAAAATGTGGGGCATTTACACAGAGTTGGAGGCATATACTACTCCCTATGTTCATTTGAAAGATCTAACTGCAAATAATATCCCAAACAGAATGATTATATTTAACAACTACCTAAAGATTTCCATCTTATTGTTATATATACGTATTTTGGAAGGGAAATTGACATTTAAATTAGCATTGGAGGACAAATAACAGTTAGATTATTCATTGAATAATTATCTCCTTTGTCCTTTGCCAAGCCACATGTATGTAAATTTTTAAGCAACAGTGTAAGCATGGAAGTCAGAGGTCACTGATTTTCTATGAAATGCAAAGTTGTGCTGGTTTGTAGGAAGGAGCCCATTAGCTTTGAGTTTCTTTTGAATGTTCTCAGGTCTGGCCCTCCATGTCATTGAGACATGTCCTAATGTTCCCCAAATGCTCATTATTGCAACAGCCATGTCAAAGTTAAAAGAGAAATCCAGCTGTGCTGAGCATTCCTGTTATATAAAAAGCTGCCTTTTCTAGAGGTAATTATTTTATACACTGATTCCCAAAATGAATATACATCAAATCATCTTTTACAGGTCCCCTTAGCTGAATCAAACCTATGTTTACCAAGTACCAAATAGCTAAATTATTTCAGTATCGGTTACTAAACATAGTAAATAGAAACAAAATGAATTAAGAACTTAGTAAAATATGTGGATAAAATGACAATAAAACAAACCCAAAGAAAATAGAAGAAATCAATTCATAATAATTACAAAAATAAATTGGAAAATAGAAATATATTCAGTGATAATTATTTATTGAATCATGATATTAGGCACTGTACTAAGTATTTTCATGTATTAACTCATTTAATTATCATAAAATCTCAGTAAAGTAAGACTGGAAAACAGTAACTCTCCACCTGCTGTATGTTCTGATTAAAAATGAATGGAATTGAAGAAAACCTAAAATAAGGGCTGGAGATGTAACCCAGTGGTAGAGCCCTTGCTTATGCATGAGTCCCTGGGTTCCATGCATGAGTCCCTGGGTTCCATCCCCAGCACCACAAACAAATAAATCTCAAAAAAGAAAGCCTAAATGCATACAAAATGAATCCACAAATAAATCAATTGAAAGATGAGATACAAGTTAAAATAACATATGTGCACTTTTTGGCATTGAGAACTTATTTTGAACAAGTATATTTGAAATGTTGATGTTATATAATTTGATGCAAACAAAAACCTTAAAAGGACAGCACTAAAATGAACAGTCTGTTCATTTCGATTACACATGAATTGAAAAATGCCCATGAATATACTCAGCAATTCTGAAAATATTTTATGTATATATCAGGATTGACAAACAAATAAATAGAGTGCGAGTTACAAATAAGGAAAAGGGAAAGATAAGAATAACTATGGTACTGGATTGAAATCAGAGATATCAAAAGGTACCTGTGGTTTTTAACATGCTTACAGATGAACAGCTATGGAAATAAATATGTGTGAATGTACACTCGAGTATACATACACCAACGTCATCATCTATGAACTGAGAGGACCTGGGGCAAAGATACCCGAGTAGCAGTGAGTACCTCTGGAATTGGTAGCAGTGCCTTGTCTGGGGAAAAGAAAATGCAAGAAGAGCCTGCAATATCTTTTAGTGCCAGAAAGCATAAAAGGACCCTCCCTTTCATAGAGTACAGGGTTAAAGGGCATAGGAACAAACTTGAGGAGTCCCTAACAGGCAAATCAGGAACACTTGAAGTAACAAAATAGAGAGTGATTGTAATGGGCTATGAAGCATTGAATAAAATAAATATTGACTAATCCACAACAATTCAAATAAATAACTGAATTCTAAAGTTGAGAAAAAAAGAAGTTATTCCTTTCAGAATTCCAACTAATAAATGTAAGAGAAATGATAAAATAGGAAATTACTATTATTATTTCCAAAGTAATAATAGTTGCCAGTAAAAATTATTGATAGATGCAGTTAGTGGGAAAACATTTACATAATTTCCAAGTGTCTCTCCACAAGATACTTAGTAATTTCATTAAGAAAAATAGAATCTTACAGTAGGAAACCTGAAAGAACCAACCTTAACCAAATGATTAGAATTAACATCAGGACGCAGAAATAGTTTTATAATATGATATAACTGTATCCTCTGTGTATGGTGTGCACACAGATTATACATAATTTTTGTTAATATTCCTCTTTATTTTTTCCTCTCAAATTTTTGATTATCATTAAAAGAAAGGTTATGTTTAGAGTATACAAAAAGATAAATGCCAGATGACTGCAACTGAGGATACAGAGCAGGCAGAAGGTAAAATTTGATGTGGTTTAGGTTAAGATATTAGTAGGAAGTTAGATTGATTCTAAAACTGATTAAATCTAAAACAGGATACTTGGATACATTTTAAAAATCTCACAGTCTGTGATCTTTTTATGTCACATGTAGCCTTTGTTAGCAATTAAGATGCATAATTTAGGCCAATTCAACAGAAATTTGTCAATCTAACAGAAAAGTGTACTGTACAAAAAAAGAAAAGTGTACTGTAAATGCTAAAAGTGATATAGAGACGAATGGGACATTGCCATTATTGAGTTACACTTTAGTGTGTGTGGAAAGGAGGAGAAAACACACAGTAAAATAACTGGAGTATAAACATTGTTTTAAAAAGTCATAAACATTTTTTGAGATGAGAAGGAAAGAGAGAACCCTATGGATGGAGTTCATTCAGGCATGCAAAACATTCATTACTCTCTCCATAAACATTAGTTATTTTATATATTAAATCAGGAGATGTTTCTTTGAGAAGGTGCCATTGGTTTTTAGCTTTGAAATATGGATAGGATGTTGCCCACAAAAGGATAGAGCAGAAAGGACATTCTAATATGAGGATCAACATCTACATTCTGATGACTATGATGAACAGGTCCACTTTTAAGTGGCAATGGCTCCCTCTAAGAAAAATCAAGTGACCAAGTTGTGGAGTCTCAGTGATCTCATATTGCAAAAGGATGTAAATGTGAGCCTCAGACTTTCATTCGTAGACTTTCGTTCTTTATTTGGTAAGCAATTAGCCTTATTGAAGGTGGATAATGAGAATATGTGTTCTCAATACAATGACTGTTTGCCACTCTCTGAGAAAGAATAAATAACCTCTGAAACCTTGCGGGCTGGGCATCTCCCATTGGGTTATCTGAGACACTGCACTGAGTTTGTCGTTACAGTAATAAAACAGTATCATATTTCTTGCATCTAACAAGAGCTGAGAAAAACTCCTCAATATTCACTGTGACCATAACATAAAGCAAAGTGACACAGCCACTGGTGGATGGGAAGTGACAGCAACAGACACACGGTGCTGGCAAGGAGCTCACAAAAGTGAGTATGTTCAGTTAATCAAAGCCCTATGTTGTCTGGAAGGCCAGAGCAGAGCCACAGAAGCTAAGCAGGCAGGGAAAGCCACCTGAGCTTACAGAGGAGAGGGTTTTGTCATCCTTGAGACAGGAAAAAAACAGAAAACAAAAACAAAATTGCCTCTACTACCCACATGTGCTATGACTAAAAAGTACATTTGTTTGTGCTTCTGAACATATAAGCATTCCAGACAGGAGAGATTGCATCTTGAACATAATAACAAAGACACATAGCTATGAAGATAACAAGAACTTTAAAAAGACTTTCACCTTCCTGATTTCAAAAGTTCAGAATTTATGACAATTTGTCTAGCATTGAGAATGCCAGAGATTATTTTAAAGGTTCTATTAGGACTGACATTAGAACTAACATTATCATCATCATAATAATTTTTTTTGTGTGTGGAGTAAAAATGCACATTTGTACATAATTATTTATCTATGTCTATGGGGCAATTATGTTTTGAGAAAATTAAGAGAGAGTTTCAGTAGAAATCACAGTTCAGAGATTCAGTAGTTAATTTTATTTCATTGGAGGCTACATTTCCTTTGATACAGTAGAGGACAATTTCTATCACAACCTGTGTAAACACGACTGCTCTTTTTCTGATGGGCTCAATCAAAAAAGGAACCAAACCTCCAGCTTTGGTCTGAACTGATGAGGACTTGAAGCAGATAAAGAGTAGCAACAAAGTATTTGTAAAACTAACACTTTAAAATGAGCCAGAGATGCTAATTTACATAAGTCACTAGCCCCACTGACTGAAGTAAAGTAAGACTGGGAGTCCCCACACAGCTGGGCTCCAGGCAAGCTGTGGTGCAATAAGCCCTGTGAGGGAGAAGAGCCACGTGTCAGAAGCATCCCAGTAAAAAACAAAACAACAACAACAACAAAATCTCAGGTTATCTGGAAATCAGCTGTGGGCCTTAACCAGAAATCAGTGGTGTTTCTTAAAGATCATTATCAGGCTTGTTCTGGAATTTGATTAGAAAACTGTTTCCTCTAGTTTGAAAAATGAGTTTTCATGCTTATATAGAACTTTAAGGAGAGGAAGGACTTTGGCTATTCTTGGCAGGTAACCATTTTATACTACAGTGAAATTGACAGCCATAGAGTTGGAAGTCTTGGACTTTGCATCTGGCTATGCCTCAGTGATAACAGCTACAGATGACAATAGGAACCCTCCTCCCTTCTTCCCAGCATCATTTCTCTAGGCAACTTCTCAACCTAGAAGACTTCTTCCAGTCCATGCAGCTTACCATTGGCAGATTCATCTATTATGTAAAACTTTGCTATAAAACTGTCCATGGCTCCTGCCTTCTCACATTCTAACCAGTCTTTTAAAATCAGATCCCTCCCTTTCCCCCAACAAGAGATTGTTTAACCCTTTAAACTACTACAACCCAATGAAAAATTTGTTCAGTCTTAAAACAATGTTCTGAACATTTTCTCTTTCACACACACATTTTCTTTACTCACATTCTTCCACTATTCACACATGTGTTATTTGTCCCCTTGTCATTTTTTATCTAGTCAAGAAATTTATCTTTCAATACCTCACTCAAGCCTCACTTTGAACATGAAGCTTTCCCAGACTTCATCTCTATTCCATCCCTCAAAACATACTTGCCTATTAAGCTTCCAATTACATATTTCAAGTCATGTGAAAGTTATGAAACTAAAAAAGAATTTAAAGTCATGTTGGTGCAGTTCAATATACCATATGTTTGTGGAAAGAAAAAAAAAATGTTAGATTTATTTCAGTTTTCCAAGTCCAGTATTTAGCTAAAATGTCCTCCTGTATCACTTAATCCCTAAAATTGAAGCCTCTGGATTCTATGGGTCAGGTAGCAACAGAAAGCAAGAAGTATTGCCTGGCTCATATTTGGTATTATGCTTTTTATTAGTTTTGAAGTTTAACTTGCTTTACTCCCTCTCTCTTTATTTTCTAAAGCTTAAATATGATGTTTATTTTTACTATTCCATTAAGCTTTAAAAAATTATAAGAAAACAATCATAAAAATACCTACATTACCTGACTATATTGTATTTTATTTAGAGACAGTGTCCCACTGAGTAGCTTGTGCCTAGTCATTGCTGAGACTAGCTTTGAACTTGCAATCCTCCTCCAGAGCTGCTGGGAATATAGGCATGTGCCACCGTGCCTGGCTGTACTTGTTTATTAATGGTCCCTACACTTAACCAACTTTTCTCCATCCAGAAACTCTAGTATTCACATATTTTATATATTTTTAGCACATTTAGTGTGAGTTTAGTTGTTATTGATAACTGTCTTGTAACATTTCATTCCTTACTTGATATCTTTAAAAGTACCACTAAATACCTTATTCTATTTACACTTTGGATTATGACATTACAGAAAGAAGTATATTTTTGGAACAAAACTAGTCATTTTTTCTCATTCAAATGTGAAACTTTTAAAATATACATTTTAGCTTGAAAAAAATTTCCAGATTCTAATGCTGAGGGCCATTGCCAAGTAGGAATGATGCATCGAAATTTCCTTGCCAGCGTACCCCATGTTGCTTAGAGGACATTCGCTGGGACATTGCATGTATGCTTTAGTAAGGTGACCTTGCTCAAGGACCAGGGCGGATCCGGGTTTAGAGCTGATCAGGTTTTAGGGAGTATCCCGTCCTTAGGTTTAGGGAAGTTCCAGGTTTAAGGTGTACCCTGCGGGGGGGAATAGAGCGTATCCTGCTGCCTCAGGCACTCCCAATCCTTGAGTTCCCATTGTGTTCTCGTGAGATTCAGAAAGTATTGGAAAAGAAAGCCTCATGGAGTAGGTAAATTGGGCGGCAGAACTGGGATTTCTCCAGAATGTGTGTAGAGGCCGGTGTGAGTTCGGGAATAAAGAATTGCTGTTTTGAATCTACAAAGCTGTGGTGGCTCGTGATTCTGTGCCCAGCCAAGACTGCGACATTCTAAAATTTAGTGTGGCTGTTGCTATTATCTTGATTTTTCTTTCTGTGAACTAATTTTGCCATAATCTATAACTAATATGAGTGGAATCACAAATATTCTTCAGTGAAATATCTTGATTAAGAACATACTGAATAGTGTGTTGTTTTCAATATTATACCATTCTACCTGGTCTTTGTAAAATATATGGATACATTTATTAAAAATGTCATATACAATAAAGATGAATTTCTTCAGTTTCATTTGTAATTATACTTAAAGTTAGTATTCTTGTACATTGTACTGACTTGTACCAGTACTTTCACTCATAATGTCAGCTACAGTACTCCAAGTCTGATTGCAAAATTATGCTTTTAACACTAAGAAAATTTAATTTCAGGACTATTGAATCTCTCTTCATTTATTTTATTATTTATTTATTTATTTAGAGCTAGAGAGAGAGAGAGAGTTTTAACATTTATGTTTTCAACTTTTGGTGGACACAACATCTTTGTATGTGGTGCTGAGGATTGAACCCGGGCCGCACTCATGCCAGGCGAGCATGCTACCGCTTGAGCCACATCCTCGGCCCTCTCTTCATTTATTTTAAATCTCTATCTACCCTGCACAGTGGTCTATCATAAATTGCAATGACATTTGTTACAAATTATCCTGAGAATGATCTAGGTTAAAATTTCTTAGTGATAACAGAAGAAAACTAGAGTCCAATATAATAGCCATTTCAACAAGGACACTTTAAATATGAAGCTTTCAAAAATAAGTCCTATTCCTTTAGCAGAGTAGGTTCTAGAACATTAAAGAAGCAAACTGACAGAATGGTAAAATACCAAAGATATTATTGCATTGAATGAAATATTCAGAAATGACTGGTAATGTGAACTTAGTCATCATAATTGAAGAAAGCTTCAGAGCAAAAATACAAAGTTGTGAAATGAATTCTCACTGTGTGTCAGCATTGAAATGCTGCACATTTCTCGTAAAGCTGCACTGGTCTAGTTTCATTGCCAAATTAGCTGATAAATGTCTGCTATAATCATGGAATTTACACATTCCTACTCATTTTAGAATCAGTCTCACATTTTTGTATATTTGGAGTTTTTTAGGTTAAGGAAATATTTGGAGTTGTTTTTTGTGATTATTTTTTGACTTTTCTTAAAATTACCTCTAATAAGAATATTTTCTAGGAAACTGAAGGATGAGCATTATTCAGCCTTATCTTGTGCAGACACAATTCAGCTGCCACTGTTAGGTCACCAGCACACTGAACAGGATGCCACAGCCAAGGAGGCCCCATCATACCTCAGACCTCATGATTCTGTCTAGTGTCCTAATGGTCTTCCAGCATTGAGAATATAATGTCTTTAGGAAGGTGTTTTAGTCAGATTTTTTACTGCTATGATGAAAGGAACCAACTAGAACAACAGTAGAGGAGGAAAAGTTTATTTGGGGGCTTATGGTTTCAGAGGTCTCAGTCTATAGACAGTATGCTCCATTTCTTGGGCTTGAGGTGAGGCAGAAAATCATGGCAGAGGAGTGTCACAGAGGGATGCAGCTCACATGACCATCAGAAAGCAGAGAGAATTATCTCCACTTGCCAGATACAAATATATAACCCAAAACAATGTTCCCAATGCCCCACTTCCTCCAACCATACCTCACATGCCTTTAGTTACCACTCAATTAATCCCATCAGATGATTAATTCATTGATTGAATTAAGACCATCATAACCCAACCATTTCTCCTTTGAACTTTCTTGCATTGCCTAACTTGTGAGCTTTTAGGGGACACTTCACCTCTAGACCATAACAGAAGGGAAACTGAACATTTCACATGGGCATTCTAAGGGTAGCAATGGCCTGTTTTGGGTGGTGTTGTCAACATCACATGAATTGTCAGTGAAAGGTACTTCAGTCCTCTGCAGGCTTTGGATTCAGACCTCCTGGTCTCATGGCTAATTTGTTAATGTCATCTTCATCAGGGTACACCACCTCTCCGCACAACAGTTTCCTGTTTATAAAATTAGTTCAGTAACAATACCTGATGCCATGGTCGGGGGGTGAGATTTAAGTCAATGAACGTAAAGTTTTCAAACTTGTTAACTATCATTATCAACTAATTTTTCAGCCGCAACCTTTATTTACAGTGTGCTGCAGACAGTGTGAAATGCTTTTCATGATGTTTTCAAAATAACAAAAGGTAAAAGAAATAGTTTCACAGAAATTAATGAACCAAGCTAAAAGATGGCTTGAGTATTTATGCTGGATTCCAGAGCACTAGTCCTGAAATAATTCACTCGTTCACTCATTCATTCCATATGCATTCACAGACAGAACTGGGATGAAGATCATGGTGCAAGTACCAGGTGAGGAAAAGAGCAAGGTGGATCAGTGATTTATCAGCTCACTGGAGAAGGTCTGTGAGATGAAGAAAGCCAGTGTAGCAGAAAGAAGGTAAAAGGTCGATAGAGGAAGTAATTTAGGGAGAAGTAAGAAAAGCACGGAATCTAGCATCTTCTGCTTCTCCATCATTGTTGTTCATAATCTTCCTCCTTTCACCTCTGTTCTGGGCTAAATGGCCCAGATGACTCATAATTCCTAAGAGTGAAAGATAATCTCAGGAATAAATTAACACGGACTTATTCTATACTCTGAAAACTTCCTACTGCCCAAGGAGACTGGGTAGGAAGGTGTGAAAAAATCCACTGCAAACCTTTTTCACATTTGATAGAGAAACTCAGAGGTTTCAGATACTAATGATATGTATTTGGAGAATGCTTTTAATTATTAAATATTTCGACATTACATTGTATGATTTTCTTTGCAATAGTTTCCCATAAGAATGTTAAAAACTGTTATATGAATTTTACAGGTAAGGAAGTTGAGTCTCAGCTAAGCTGGGAAATGTGAGCACCTGGATTTGAACCAGGGTTGGTTTGCTGACTCTAAATTTTGTGCTGTTTCCATCAAATTATATTGCTTTCCCTTCATGAATCTTATAAAAATTGAATTAATGAGTAACCATTTCAATAACAATAGTATTGTAGTGTGTTCCTAATTTTAGAATTATTGATTTTGTAAACCTTTTTTTGAATTTAAATTGGATATTTAACTTTGTCCAAAAAAATCTAATTAAAATTCTGTTCATTTCTATTAAAATACCTATTCCAAAGTCTTTCAGTCTTGAATGACAGCCATATCTTTCACATAGGAAAATGCTTGAAGGCCTCTAGTGCCCGCTTAAATTATGTTTAGTATAATGTTATTGAAATATTAATAATGTAAAACTTGGGACTGTGGCTGTGGCTCAGTGGTAGAGCACTTGCCTGACATGTGTGAAGCCCTGGGTTTGATCCTCAGCATCGCATATAAATAAATAAAATAAAAGATCCATTTACAACTAAAAATATTTAAAAAAATAATGTAAAACTGGCTATTAATTCTTTTTTTCTAGCTTTTATAAAATCTTTTTTATGACTAAAAATACAAAAAAGATACAAATTAAATACAAATAAACCTAAAAATCAAATAACACTCTAAGAATATTAATTTAATGTGTTAAATGATAATAGTTTGCTGAAGTTAATCACTGTCATTCTCAATATCAATTTTTTTGCCTTTTATTTATTTTAACAAGCACCGCACTGAAATTTATCCCTAATATTATACCAAAAATAAAGATGGAAAGAAGGAAGAAAAAAAATTTCAATTATGAAATCACTACTATAATTTGTGCTAAAATTCATAATAATACATACTCAGATGGAATTCAGGCAAGACAACAAATTCAAACTGATATCAAACTAGTTGATAGAGGCAGGTGCCTTTGGGTGCCTCATGTACAGTACCCCACGGGTACTACTTGGACTCCTGTGATAATTAAAGTGTCTGCCACTGTTCTTAACTCAGAAAGCTTTGCCTTATAGAGCCTCATAACTTCATCTGCTCTTCCATTTAATCAACTATATAGTACATCTGTATGTCATACTTGTTTTCCCTTTTAGTCTAAAGCAGAGCAGTCTAAGGTTTTTGTGTACTGTAGAATATTCATAATGTTAAACAAAATCTGAAATGGCTTAACAAAATTAAGCCATTTAATGAAATCAGTCTAGCAAGATGTTTTTGAATTGCCAATTCTCATTGCAAAAAAAAATTCTATAACTGTTAACATTAGTTGACATAAGAAAAGCAAATGATTATTTCTGTCATTTTTACACTGGGATATCCAAACCTAACTGGCAGCCCAATACACAAAGTAAACACATTAAAAGTGGAATGCTGACATTTTAGGAGTTCTCTGGCACCTACTTTATCATGAACATAAACACAGAAGATGAACTGAAATTATAGTCCAATACTCAGTTATTATTTGGTATAATAATAAAAAGAAATTTATGAAACCTCTCACAGACTTCTATTTTCTTCACATATTTCTCACCAAACTCTCTTGAGTAATAGTGAATCAATTTTCTATATTTACAATAAAGCACTTTGGTTCCTAAGTCTGCTTCTCTCTGTAACTCCATCTAGGAACTTAAAGGTAGTGTGGTTTTTATTTGCTGATTCTTCCTATTTTAACTTAGATGAGTTTTAGGAAGTTGAAAATTTCATCTCAGAAGAAAACCTCACAGTTCATAATCTCATTAGACAATATTATATGAAACTTTCAATCTCATTCAACTTCTCTATATTACACTTACTTAAGTAGGAAAAAAACAAAAGTTTATTTTCCTTCCAATTATTGTGAAATCCAATTATGACAACAAAATAGAAAATAACCAATGATTTCTAGGATCTAATCTTTTCAAAGTGCTTTGCAAGCATCAATATTAAGATTTAAGTCAAGCAAACAAGTAGAAAGTATTAGGCTATCTGAAGCTGAGTATAATTAGATGCCAAGTATGAAGAAATGTTTGTAAACAAAATGTTGCTAACAGCATAAAATAATAGGCATTTTCAATAGAAGGATTTGACATTGGCTGGTTTTCAGAGAATAGATATGATGCCTTGTTTGTGCATTACATAGAAGGTTAGATTAGCCCAGACTTTCTAATGGAAAAATAAAACACACAACATAAATATTTTTGGGATGGACAATGTTGGGTGGGGGTAGGATGGGTAAGAATAAATGGCAAAGAGTGCACAATTTTCTTAAAATATAAATATGAAAAGTCCTATATTTGGAGAAAGAGATTGTGTGCACAGTATCTAAAAACCCACCATCACCGTGATATCAGGTGATTGTGACTATGGATATGATTCTTGTGCAAAGAGACTAAAGGGAATAGGACCAAGAAGAGTTGTTAGCATTGTGCTGAGTGAGTCACTAAAAATTATAGGAAGAAAAAAATACCAGAGAAGTAAGTCAAGTCAATGGGGCAATAGCCCAACATCACTTTGAAGCAAATATTAATTCTCTGATTATTTATAATATTGCAAAAAGTATGTCAGAAATGGAATATATAGATTTCTTCCTTCTTTCTTGCAGTCTTCATATGAAACAAAGAGACTTGTAGCAACTGGATATTCACAAGCTACACAAATTCATGCATAGCACCTCAAAGAAATACAGCACATTAATATCAAAGAGGTGTGATTTATGGGATAGAGGAAGAATTGTTTTTAAACAAATTAGACCCTAGAGTTCTTCTATGCTTCCATAGCCCACTGTTCACTCCCAGACACATCCTCCTTTTCTTTTCCTTCCCCACCTCAAAGAAAACTCTACCAAAGGTTTTGTATATTGTCTTATTCTTAACATTTAAATTAACCAGAGGGAGAAGAAACATATTTTGAAATGCCTCATGTTTATCTGCATTCCTAGTTTCCTTGAACCCTATGTACAAGGTAAAAAGAGATTCAGTCAGATATCCACTCTCCTAGGGTAAAGAAGGGTGGTTACATTCTCATCTAGACTGTCTTTGATAATCTGGGAGCATGTTTCCAAGTGCCATCATTTTGCCTGGGTTGAAAAGAGAAGCTGAGGCCTTAAGCAGGGCATGTAAATCTGTAGTGAATGTTCAAGGACTGGCACTTTGTCTCCCATATGCTCAGCCTAATTGTACTTCTTATCATTGACTGAAATAACTGGTTTGCCTCTTCTCAGATTCTAGTCAGTGTGTTCTTTTAGCCCAGGGAGGAATTTCTTCTAAATAAATCCTACCACCTGTTCAAACGCATGGATGGCAAATATCACTTCTTCTAGGATACCCTCAATGTATTGAACTTTTACTCTTTGTCTTTTTGAAAGTTGTTTGAGGGTGTAAATATAAGAGCTCTGATAACATTTCTATAGGGTGCTTCTCATTTTATTTTTTTTACACTAAGTTTTATGATGGAGGTAATTGAAAAAAATTTTCAACTTTAATCTTACTCATACCTAACTATAACTTAGAACCCATGGACCAACCTTTACCCCTCCCTCTCTTTCCTCTGGTAATCATCATTCCAATCTCAACTTCTGTGAGATCAACATTTAAGTTTTCACACAGGGTGAGATCATAGGGTATTAATTTTCCTGTGTGTTAATTTTCCTTAATCTATTTAACATGTGGCTTATTCCTTTTAACTTTCCAGTTCCACCCATTTGTCACAAATAACAGGGATTTTACTTTTTTATGGCTGAATAGAAATAAGAAGTTCTGGTGTGGTACTGCAAGGTAGGGTGACTATAGATAACAATTATATACTGTATATCTCAATAGCTAGAAGGAATGATGTTGTATAGTTTTACTATGAATAAATAATGAATACTTGAGGAGGTAGACATGCTTAACCCGATTTAAACATTACACAATATTACACAAGGAATCCCATTATTAGGTACATTTTTTATGTGAGATAATAGTTTAGTGTTTGTGTCATTCATAGAGCATGACATACTGCCTATATGTAAATCTGCACAAGGCACGTGAATAAACTGAGTAGGAAAGAAGAATGAGTAGGGCAGAGATGAAACCTCATCCTGTCCTGGATCCTGTTTTCTCTTAAGTAGACCTGATGACTTCCTGATGCCTCTTGCTGTCTTGTCAGGTGACCACTGTAGCAAAGTAGGTTAAGGTATTTGCAAGATTATTTTTGGTATTTATAAAAAGAACACAGACTTTTAGATCTTGCTGTAGACAGAATAATATTTCCCCAAATATGTCTGTATACTAAACTTAGGATTCTGTGAATACATTACCTTATATGGCAGAAGTCGTGTTACATTTAGGATTAAATTGAGACTTTCAAGATGGGAAGATGATCATGGATTATCTGGGTAATCCAATGTAATCACACAGGTCTTCACATGAGACAGGCATCCAGAGACACATTTATTTTTGTCAAGTGGAACTTTACTACCTGATATTCTAGTACCAAAATCCAAATTAGCTAAAATTGAGACTGTTCTTATATACGAACATAAGAATGCTTTAGGAAAGCAGTATATGTCTTCAGAAGCATTGTATTCTACTTTCTAACCACATAAATGTACTTAACAATTACATTCTTTTATGGACTCAATCAGGTACCTCATAATTCATATATTAAAGCCCCAACTCCCAAAATGATTGGGAGATAATTAAAGAAGTAATTACTGTTAAAGTAGGTCATAAGGGTGTAACCCTAATCCAGTATAACTCTTATCCTTAGAAGAAAAGGCAAGAACAAACAAACAAAAAAAAGGCCATGTGAAGACAATAAATAAAGAGGGGGCCATCTTCAGGCGAATAAGAGAGGCCTCACAAGCAGCCAAACACACTGATGGCTTGGTCTAAAACTTCCAATCTTCAGAACCATGAGAAAATAAATTTTACTTCAAGCAAACTAGCCACACCCTACCCAGCTACAATTAACACTCAGAATTCATTTGAATTATTAATCCATCAAATGGATTAATCCACTAATAATATTATAGCTCTTATAATCTAATCATTCATATGCTATAGTAGCCCTAGAAAACCAGTAAATATTTGTAACCCAAGTTTCTAGTGTTATTTGTTATCTGAAGTGTAATTCCAATAGCTTTTAGTTATTAGCATTTATTTTCTACTTGTTATGCACTATGTACTATGCAACATACTTGTGTACATTTTTCTAGAATCCTACCAATTACTTCATCTAGATTATATTATTTTCTCTGTATACAGAGACAAAACTGCAACTCTGAGAAATTGAAGTTGGATGAATAATGTGCACTGACACACAAGGGAGCAAGGACTCAAAACCAGGTCTAGAGTGTTAGTCAACTTTTCATTGTTGTGACCAAAACACTTGACAAGAACAACTTAGGGGAGGAGAGTTTATTTTGTTTCATGGTTTTGAGGTTCAGTCCATGGTTGACTGACTCCATTGCTCTAGTCTGAGTAAGACAAAACATCATGGTAAAAGGACATGAGGGAAGAAAGTTGCTCATCTCATGGCAGCCAGGAAGCAAGGAGAAAGTGCAAGGAGCCAGGAACAAAACATAATTGTCGAGGGCACACCTCAACTGACACACTTCTTCCATCCACACCCTACCCACCTACAATTAACACTCAGAATTCATTTGAATTATTAATCCATCAAATGGATTAATCTACTAATAATATTATAGCTCTTATAACCTAATCATTCATCTCTGAATGTTCCTGCATTGCCACATGAACTTTGGGGTGACAGCTAATATCCAAACCATAGCATCCACTCCTGATACATGACTTCCTGAATAACTGTCACTTACTGAATGCTGCTATATGCCAGCTACCATGAGACAGGAGGGAACATTTTGTTTGGTCCTAGGACTATTCCTGTTACTAGGGGAGACTGTATGATAAGTGACTGGAAAGATCTGTACCTGAATTGAATAAATGAAGATACATGTTTAGCTCTTTATTATCATTCTGGATCAATAAGTGACCCTTACATTATTGCCTGAATGTAATAGCTATTTCCACAGTAATAATAGTTGAAACAAATGAACCCCCCAAACCTAATGTGTAACCTAATGTTTAATCTCAGTTATTACATAGAGTCTGAAGTCATATCAAGCATGGTTCTTATGTACAATCCTTTCCAAAAGAAAATGGAAATGAAGTGAAGAGGAGAGAAAGCCTAGAATTTTAGTAATATACATAAACCTTTAGCACAGCATGGCTTGCTAAAATGTTTCTCTGTTATACTGATGCTTGGAAGCTAACCAGCTTTCAAAAGGGAAATACACTAACTAGACTTAATTCTCCTGAAATGCATGTGCCATTACCTATAACCCTAGGTGCCATTAAGATTTTTGCCAGGTCTTTGATAGATAATTAGATTTGCCCAAGATTTTGATTTCTGGCAATAGAAACCAATCACACTTACTGGCTTAAAGCAATTCTTCATGAAACATTTCATTGAGTATGTTTTGTAGTGCCAGCATTTGAATTGTGAATTATTTTAACTTTTTTTTGTGGAAGGTTTTTATCTCATCTTGAAATCTGAAGTTTAATTTTGCCAGCTATATTATTCTTGTTTGGCATCCATTTTCTTTCAGAGCTTGGTGTATATTATTTGAAGACCTCCTAGCTTTTAGTATCTGGGTTAAAAAAATCAGCTGAGATCCAGATTGTTTCCCTCAGAATGTGACAAGTCATTTTTCTCTGTTTTTAAAATTCTATCCTTATTTTGTATGTCAGGCTTTTTCATAATAATTTGCCTAGGAATGGGTCTGTTGTAATTTTGCATATTTGTACTCCTGTATATGTCCTGTATTTGATTTTTCATTTCACTCTTAAGATTTGGGGAATTTTCTGTAATTATTTCATTGAGAGATTGTACATTCCTTTAGTTTGTACCTGAGAGCCTTCATCTACCTGAACGGGTCTTCGATTTGGCCTTTTAATGTTATCCCACGTTTCTTGAAAATTCTGTTTGTGGTCTCTTACCAGCTTTTCTCCATGATCAACTATATTTTCAAGATTCTGTATTTTGTCTTTGTTGCCTGAAAATCTTTCTTCCATATGGTCTAGTCTATTGGTGATGCTTTCCATTGAATTTTTAATTTGGTTTACAGATCCATTCATTTTGAGAATTTCCAATTGATTTTTCTTCAGAAGTTCGATTCCCTATTTAAGTGATCTTTCTCTTCTTTTATTTTCTCTCTGACTTCACTCTTTACACCACCCTTTCTCTTTTAGACTAGTTTAACTATATACTTTCTAAATTCCTTCTCTGACATTTCCCCCACCTGTGGTGCCAGTGGAGTCAGTTGTTGAATCATTCTGGTTTGTCAGGGATGGTTTGTTCCTGTGGCTTTTCATATTTTTTTGTATCTGTCCATGTTTTGGATGGACCTAAAGTAGCAGAATTTCTATTCTATGAACTTTTAGGGATCTTGTATGTCTCTAGTACCTTAAGACTAGGGGAAGCCAAATAATTGCAACCAACTATGCATACAATATATAACACGAAATTAAGTGCCTAATTCCTATTATGACATTTACAATGTTATTTGACAAAATAAACAGAAATGTTAAGATCAACAATTTCACCCAGTCAAAACATAAAATAATCATGAATTATCTCTGGCATAAAACCAATCAAAAGAGATTATCTATGACTTCTATTGTATTAATTTTTGCTTTAGTATTAGCAGTAGGGTCTGGTGTTTTATGAACCAATTAGTATTAATAGAAGTTAAGATTAGAGTTAATTAAGAGGAAAGAAGAAGAGATCAGAGGGTAGAAAAGGGTTGGTAGTTTCAAGAGGTGAACAGGGCAGATGAATGTGTTATTTATGAGGGGGATGGAGAAAAATAGAAGTAAAAGAATTAAAGAAAGAGTGAAAGGGAATTCAGAAGAGTTTGATTATTAACAAGAGAGAGAAATAGAAACAAAGCAAAATACAGTTGTGAAACAGATAATACAAAATTATTCCAAAATATAATAATCAAACACTAACCCTCAAAAATCAGAGTAAGGAAAAATAACTACCTTCAAGAAATTCTAGAAATGAGAAAGCCAAAGCAAATATGATATGCATCAATGTATAAAAATCCATGTATCCATCAGTACGCATTAAAAAAAAAAAAAACAGAATAGTCAATAAGAGCATATGCTCACTCTCTGTGCCGAACTATCTTTCCCTTTCTCAGCTTCCCTCCTCAGTGGGAGAGTATGGGGAGTTGTGGAAGGTGCTGTTGGCTCCATTCCTGGGTTGTAGATGCTGCTGGATTCTATGAGATGAAATTTTGGAAGTGAAGGTCCCAGGGGTGGGGATTAGGTCTACTGTTGCCCCAGGCAGGTGTTTTACTGCTGGGGAGTTGTGGGATGTTGTTAAATCAGAACAACTATAGGACTATATACCTGGAATCTACCCAGGGTTCCACTTATGGGACAGGGGAGCCTGTCCTTCATCGCTTGAGGCAATTCTTATTTGCCAATGTGCAGAAATTATTGGTCTATATTTTTATGTTAAATGTAGGATTCTAAAACTTGGGGGGTGTTATTTCTTATTTTGTCCTTAGTTCATTAGATTTTTGCAAGTCATTTAGTCTCAGTGTATCTATTTCTTAATTCTCTAGACTGAGAAACAAAAATTTTAAATCCATAAGAGCCTCAAAGAATGTTAATTCCTCTCTGCTTTACTAATAAGATTCAGAAATATTCTCTCCTCTGAGACCATACTAATTACTATTGTACCCTATTTATGTACATCTGGCTGTAATACTATTTTAAAAAATACTTAATACTTTAATACATAATACTTTAAAAATAAGAACTAGAATATAAGAAGTCACTTGAAGTCTTAAAATATGAAAATTTCAGTGAAAAATATAATTCCGGCTTCATGGTTAATAATATGAACATTAAAAAGGTCTTTCTAGGAATCTTTGATCAAAACTTCAGAATATGAATGATATTCAGTATTATATAATGCTATTTTAAAATTCTCAACTAGTACACTTTTCAGTTATTCTTAACACCGTTTTGATCTATTGGGTGTGTCATTTCTCTAGTATCCTTTAATCCAAAGATTGAAGAAATGACATGGTGTTTAATCATAATAGAAAATATTATGAAATTACTTTAAGAAACCTAAACAATGTAAATGACTTGCATAATAATTTTTGGCAATCAATATTATTAAGAATATGAAATTCTTTGGTTTAGTTACATAGCATCAATATCAAAGTTCATAATGCCTTAATCAGTTTCTGAATATTTTAGGATTTCATTAAAAAAAACAACCAATAGAAATTAATTGCCAAGTTCCTAATTTTTTCAGCTGTTTATAAGTTATTTTTCCTTGAGGAGTTTACTACCACAATATCCTTTATCTCTAAAAGTAGACATCTCCTCCAGGTTGGATATTCTTACATACCCAGTATATGCCCTTGATATAGTTTCTCAAAAACTTTAAATTTTATTTTATTTTATTTTTGCTGTCTTGCATTATCTTTAATCGGGTGTACAATGTATCAAACTGTTTCTTTGTTCCAGATACTGTCCTACATACAGAAAATACAGAAAAAGAAGACGACACGGTTTTTGCTTACAATGTGTTTTTATATTTGACTCTGGAAAGTTACCAAGTTTTTCCAGTTTTTCCCTTCACATGTCTGATCCCTGCTGTAATTCAACTGTCTAAATCTTCCTCACCTCAACAGGGATTAATATAAAATCCCTGCATCATGGCAAAATTCATTCCTTGCCCCCCGACATTCCTTTTCTCATTCTTCTTATAAAATGATTATGCACGCCATTATTTGCCTAATTTTTTCTGGCCTATAGTTATCATTTGTTCACTCAAAAGCCAATGATTAGTTATTATCCATATCTTGACTCAATAACCAAGGCAGGTTTCCGAATAAGTTGTGTTTACAAATACCCAGAATTAAACTTCCACTCAAGACCTCTCAGCTTCTTCCTGCCCCATCATCTACAATCCCAACGATGATTTCTCTATGGCTCTGTTCCTGTTTTTGTGTCCCTGATCTAGAAGGACTGCCATACTCTTCTGTACTTGCAAAACTTTTAACTTGAATCTCTTTTCATTTAAACTCAAGTTTCAGTATCTAACAAATCTGAGCTTTGTAGAACACTTATGCCCTGGATATCTACAAAATTTCTATTTTAAAGCATGATATATGATATTTTCATTCAGTCTGAAATAAATCTTTTTGTTTCACCTACATTATCTTGATGGCAGTATGACCTGTCTATCCTTATTATTTTCCATATACACACAGTGGATGGGCACAATAGGTACAAAATAACTTCTTTCTCACAATTATAACTCCCTGCATGAGAGTGTATGTTCTTAGGTCTTAAACATTCTGGCTTAAATCACAAAGAATGTAGATTACTGAAGCTTAACTAGAAGTAACTTTCATGTGGTAAATTTGACAACATTTTCTTCTTTTATTCTCTACTTCATTTATCTGTTCTTTGCTTGATTAGCTCATGTTTACACACTGGTATTTGTTGCAATCTTCCATCTAATTAAAGTATGTAATATCAAAAGCCTTCTTTTTTCCACTAACATTTGGGTTTGGTTAGCATTAAACATAAATTTACGGTGTTAAAAAATGATAGGAAGACTGATATTTATCTCCATTCATTTAATATAAAGAATGCTTCTAAACTGAATCTGTATCCTTAAGGTATGCCTTGGTCCTACGATATTAAAGTAGGAAGAGAACCTAAAGTTGGGTCTTTGAAAACACGGAGAATATTTTTGCTCAAATTATATATGTGTGTATGTGAACTTTTGTACATGTGAGTTTTGTCTTAATAGACATAGGCACTTGCCAGAACATGAAACAAGAGCAAGTCCTGGAGAAACTAATACTTTACTTGCCCTAATTCTCTAACATTAATCATGGCCATTTTAGCTCTTCAGCTTTACCACCTAACCTGGATCTTTTAAATTGCACTTCCCTTCTAGTGTTTCAATTATTCCCACTCATAGTCCTTGGTCCACCAGCAGAGAGACTGGAAAGTTTTCATGCAATAAACAGGCAGCGTGTCAGGGTGTCTGCCCTTCTTGCTCTTTGACCAGTGACACATGTCATCATTTTCACACTACGATCAGCTGCATTTCCATATGTCATACTTCACATGACAACTTCTCAGGCAACTCTATGTCTTACTTCTTTCCTAAAATCTTTTTGCAGTTTTGTTCTGATAACTGAACAAGGACTGAAAATAGAAGAAATGGTTTTCAAATTTCCTTCATTTTTTTTCTTTTTTTATTGTTGGTGGTTCAAAACATTACATAGTTCTTGACATATCATATTTCACATTTTGATTCAAGTGGGTTATGAACTCCCATTTTTACCCCGTATACAGATTGCAGAATCAAATCAGTTACACTTCCATTGATTTACATATTGCCATACTAGTGTCTGTTGTATTCTGCTGCCTTTCCTATCCTCTACTATCCCCCCTCCCCTCCCCTCCCCTCCCCTCTTCTCTATCTACCCACTCTACTGTAATTCATTTCTTCCCCTTGTATTATTTTTCCCTTTCCCCTCACTTCCTCTTGTATGTAATTTTGTATAACCATGAGGGTCTCCTTCCATTTCCATGAAATTTCCCTTCCCTCTCGCTTTCCCTCCAACCTCTCATCCCTGTTTAATGATAATCTTCTTCTCATGCTCTTCGTCCTTACTCTGTTCTTAGTTACTCTCCTTATATCAAAGAAGACATTTGGCATTTGTTTTTTAGGGATTGGCTGGCTTCACTTAGCATAATCTGCTCTAATGCCATCCATTTCCCTGAAAATTCTATGATTTTATCATTTTTTAATGCAGAGTAATACTCCATTGTGTATAGATGCCACATTTTTTTTTATCCATTCATCTATTGAAGGGCATCTAGGTTGGTTCCACAGTCTTGCTATTGTGAATTGTGCTGCTATGAACATCGATGTAGCAGTGTCCCTATAGCATGCTCTTTTTAGGTCTTTAGGGAATAGACCGAGAAGGGGAATAGCTGGGCCAAATGGTGGTTCCATTCCCAGCTTTCCAAGAAATCTCCATAATGCTTTCCAAATTGGCTGCGACAATTTGCAGTCCCACCAGCAATGAACAAGTGTACCCTTTTCCCCACATCCTCACCAGCACTTGTTGTTGTTTGACTTCCTAATGGCTGCCAATCTTACTGGAGTGAGATGGTATCTTAGGGTGGTTTTTATTTGCATTTCTCTGACTGCTAGCGATGCTGAGCATTTTTTCATGTGCTTGTTGATTGATAGTATGTCCTCCTCTGAGAAGTGTCTGTTCAGGTCCTTGGCCCATTTGTTGATTGGGTTATTTGTTATCTTATTGTCTAATTTTTTGAGTTCTTTGTATACTGTGGATATTAGGGCTCTATCTGAAGTGTGAGGAGTAAAGATTTGTTCTCAGGATGTAGGCTCCCTATTTACCTCTCTTATTGTTTCTTTTGCTGAGAAAAAACTTTTTAGTTTGAGTAAGTCCCATTTGTTGATTCTAGTTATTAACTCTTGTGCTATGGGTGTCCTATTGAGGAATTTGGGGCCCGACCCCACAGTATGTAGATCATAGCCAACTTTTTCTTCTATCAGACACTGTGTCTCTGATTTGATATCAAGCTCCTTGATCCATTTTGAGTTAACTTTTGTGCATGGCGAGATAAAGGGATTCAGTTTCATTTTGATGCATATGGATTTCCAGTTTTCCCAGCACCATTTGTTGAAGATGCTATCCTTCCTCCATTGCATACTTTTAGCCCCTTTATCAAATATAAGATAGTTGTAGTTTTGTGGATTGGTTTCTGTGTCCTCTATTCTGTACCATTGGTCCACCCGCCTGTTTTGGTACCAATACCATGCTGTTTTTGTTACTATTGCTCTGTAGTATAGTTTGAAGTCTGGTATTGCTATACCGCCTGATTCACACTTCCTGCTTAGCATTGTTTTTGCTATTCTGGGTCTTTTGTTTTTCCATATGAATTTCATGATTCCTTTATCTATTTCTACAAGAAATGCCATTGGGATTTTGATTTGCATTGCATTAAACCTATAGAGAACTTTTGGTAATATCGCCATTTTGATGATGTTTGTTCTGCCTATCCATTAACAGGGTATATTTTTCCATCTTCTGAGGTCTTCTTCTATGTCTCTTTTTAGGGTTCTGTAGTTTTCATTGTATAAGCCTTTCACCTCTTTTGTTAGGTTGATTCCCAAGTATTTTATTTTTTTTGAGGATATTGTGAATGGAGTGTTTTTCCTCATTTCCGTTTCAGAAGTTTTGTCGCTAATATACAGAAATGCCTTTGATTTATGCGTGTTGATTTTATAACCTGTCACTTTGCTAAATTCATTTATTAGCTCTAATAGTTTCTTTGTAGACCCTTTTGGGTCTGCTAGGTATAGAATTATGTCATCTGCAAATAGTGATAATTTAAGTTCTTCTTTTCCTATTTTTATGCCTTTAATTTCTTTCGTCTGTCTAATTGCTCTGGCCAGTGTTTCGAGAACTATGTTGAACAGAAGTGGTGAGAGAGGGCATCCCTGTCTTGTTCCAGATTTTAGAGGGAATGCCTTCAATTTTTCTCTATTCAGAATGATGCTAGCCTGAGGCTTAGCATAGATTGCTTTTACAATGTTGAGGTATGTTCCTGTTATCCCTATTTTTTCTAGAGTTTTGAACATAAAGG
Organism: Spermophilus citellus; assembly: GCF_964194105.1. Classification (NCBI taxonomy): domain Eukaryota; kingdom Metazoa; phylum Chordata; class Mammalia; order Rodentia; family Sciuridae; genus Spermophilus; species Spermophilus citellus. The sequence goes on along the minus strand of NC_138183.1, from coordinate 143,099,776 downwards.
GATGCTGTACTTTGTCGAATGCTTTTTTCTGCATCTATTGAGATGATCATATGGTTCTTAATTTTAAGTCTATTGATGTTGTGAAGAGCATTTATTGATTTCCATATATTGAAACAGCCTTGCATCCCAGGGATGAATCCTACTTGATCATGATGCACAATTTTTTTGATATGTTTTTGAATCCGATTCGCCAGAATTTTATTGAGGATTTTTGCATCTAGGTTCATTAGAGATATTGGACTGTAGTTTTCTTTCTTTTAAGTATCTTTGTCTGGTTTAGGAATCAGGGTGATGTTGGCCTTGTAGAATGTCTTTGGAAGTTCTCCCTCTTTTTCTATTTCCTGAAATAGCTTGAAAAGTATTGGTATTAGTTCCTCTTTAAAGGTTTTGTAAAACTCTGCTGTATACCCATCCAGTCCTGGGCTTTTCTTAGTTGGTAGTCTTTTGATGGTTTCTTCTATTTCTTCAATTGATATTAGTCTGTTTAGGTTGTCTATATCCTCCTGACTCAACCTGGGCAGATCATATGACTTAAGAAATTTATCGATGCCTTCACTATCTTCTATTTTATTGGAGTATAAGGATTCAAAATAATTTCTGATTATCTTCTGTATTTCTGAAGTGTCTGTTGTGATGTTGCCTTTTTTATCCCGTATGCTAGTAATTTGAGTTCTCTCTCTTCTTCTCTTTGTTAGCATGGCTAAGGGACTGTTGATTTTATTTATTTTTTCAAAGAACCAACTTTTAGTTTTGTCAATTTTTTCAATTGTTTCTTTTGTTTCGATTTCATTAATTTCAGCTCTGATTTTAATTATTTCTTGCCTTCTACTTCTTTTGCGGTTGTTTTGCTCTTCTTTTTCTAGGATTTTGAGATGAAGTATGAGATCATTTATTTGTTGGTTTTTTCTTTTTTTAAGGAATGAACTCCAAGCAGTGAATTTTCCTCTTAGAACTGCTTTCAATGTGTCCCATAGATTCAGATATGTTGTGTCTGTGTTTTCATTTATCTCTAATAATTTTTAATTTCCTCCTTGATGTCTTCTATAACCCATTGATCATTCAGTAACCTATTGTTCATTCTCCAAGTGATGCATGATTTTTCCTTCCTTCTTTTATCGTTGATTTTCAGTTTCATTCCATTATGATCAGATAAGATGCATGGTATTATCTCTACTCCTTTATATTGTCTAAGAGTTGTCCTGTGACATAATATGTGATCTATTTTTGAGAAGGATCCATGTGCTGCTGAGAAAAAAGTGTAACTGCTTGATGTTGGGTGGTATATTCTATATATGTCAATTTAGTCTAGGTTATTAATTGTGGTATTGAGTTCTATAATTTCCTTATTTAACTTTTGTTTGGAAGATCTGTCCAGTGGTGAGAGAGGTGTGTTGAAGTCTCCCATGATTATTGTATGGTGGTCTATTAGACTCTTGAACTTGAGAAGAGTTTGCTTGATGAACATAGCTGCACCGTTGTTTGGGGCATATATATTTATGATTGTTATGTCTTGTTGGTGTATGGTTCCCTTGAGCAGTATGTAGTGTCCCTCTTTATCCCTTTTGATTAACTTTGGCTTGAAATCTATTTTATTTGATATGAGTATGGACACTCCTGCTTGTTTCCGCAGTCCATATGAGTGATATGATTTTTCCCAACCTTTCACCTTCAGTCTATATATATCTTTTCCTATTAAATGCGTCTCCTGTAGGCAGCATATTGTTGGGTCTTGTTTTGTGATCCATTCTACTAGCCTGTGTCTCTTAATTGTTGAGTTTAAGCCATTAACATTTAGGGTTATAATTGAGATATGGTTTGTTCTTCCAGCCATTTTTGTTTATTTATGTTACTAAACATGGTTTGTTTTCCTCTTTGATTATTTTCCCCCCTTTACTGTCCTACCTCCAACTGTTGGTTTTCATTGTTGTTTTCCATTTCCTCTTCCTGAAATGTTTCGCCAAGGATGTTTTGAAGAGATGGTTTTCTAGCTGCAAATTCTTTCAACTTTTGTTTATCGTGGAAGGTTTTAATTTCATCTTCCATCCTGAAGCTTAATTTAGCTGGATACACGATTCTTGGTTGGAACCCATTTTCTTTCAGTGTTTGAAATATGTTATTCCAGGATCTTCTAGCTTTCAGAGTCTGTGTTGAAAGATCATTTGTTATCCTGATTGGTTTACCCCTAAATGTAATCTGCTTCCTTTCTCTTGTAGCTTTTAAAATTCTCTCCTTATTCTGTATGCTGGGCATCTTCATTATAATGTGTCTAGGTGTGGATCTCTTATGATTTTGCACATTTGGCGTCCTGTAGGTTTCTAGGATTTGGGATTCTGTCTCATTCTTCAAGTCTGGGAAGTTTTCTCGTATTATTTCATTGAATAGATTGCTCATTCCTTTGGTTTGGATCTCTATACCTTCCTGTATCCCAATGACTCTTAAGTTTGGTCTCTTTATGTTATCCCATATTTCTTGGATGTTCTGCTCATGGTTTCTTAACAGTCTTGCTGAGCTGTCTATGTTCTTTTCAAGTTGAAATACTTTGCTTCATTGTCTGATGTTCTATCTTCTAAGTGTTCTACTCTGCTGGTAGTATTCTCAATTGAGTTTTTAAGTTGGTTTATTGCTTCCTGCATTTCTAGGATTTCTGTTTGTTTGTTTTTTATTACCTCTATCTCCCTGTATAGTGGATCTTTTCCTTTTTGGATTTGTTTATGTAATTCATTGTCGAAGTGATCTTTCATTGCCTGATTTTGCTGTCTAATGTCTTCCTTGAGACTCCAGATCATCTGAAGCGTGTATATCCTGAATTCTTTATCTGACATTCCATCTGCTGCAGCTATTACCTCTTCTAAAGTTGAGTTGATCTGCATTGCTTGTGGTCCTTTCTTTCCTTGTCTTTTCATACTGCTCGCGTTTCTTTCTGCTTGGTGAAACTGTTGTGTTTTTGAAATTTTCCCCCTATATATTTATATTACTCTTGTATAGTTGAAAAATCTCCCTTGCAGGGCAGGCAGTGGCTGTGCTCCTCCTCCAGTTGGTGTGACGTGTCTACCGTGCCCGCGGACCCCTGGGGCTGTTCTGCTGGTCGGTGGCAGGTCTGCCTACCTTGCAGGCGTGGGCGGCGGCTCTGCTCTGCCCTTACACCAATTGGGGTGACGTGTCTACCACGCCGGGGGGTCGCTGGGCCTGTTCCGGGCGTGGGAGGCGGCTCTGCTCTGCCCCTACTCCAATTGGGGTGACGTGACTTCCACTCCGGCAGGCCACTGGGCCTGTTCAGGGTTCGGACAGCGGCTCTGCTCTGCCCCTACTCCAATTGGGGTGACGTGACTACCACGCCGGCGGGTCTCTGGGCCTGTTCCGGATGCGGGCGGCAGCTCTGCTCTGCCCCTTCTCCAATTGGTGTGACGTGTCTACCATGCCAGCAGGCCGCTGGGCCTGTCCCACCGGTCGGTCGCAGGTCTGCCTACCTTGCAGGCTCGGGTGGCGGCTCTGCTGGGCTCCACTGCAGTTGGGGTGAAGTGATACCACGCCGGTGGGTCGCTAGGCCTGTTCCGGGCGTGGGTGGCTGCCCTGCTCTGCCCCTACTCCAATTGGTGTGACGGGTCTACCACGCCAGCAGGTGGCTGGGCCTGTCCCGCTGGTCGGTCGCAGGTCTGCCTACCTTGCAGGCTTGGGCGGCAGCTCTGCTCGGCCCCCACTGCAGTTGGGGTGAAGCGATACCACGCCGGCGGGTCACTAGGCCCACTCTGGGCACGGGCGGCGGCCCTGCTCTGCCCCTACTCCCATTGGTGTGATGTGTCTACCACGCTGGCAGGCCGCTGGGCCTGTTCCGCCCATCGGCGGGTGGTCTGCCTACCTTGGGGGCTCGGGCAGCAGCTCTGCTCAGCCCCCACCGCAGTTGGGGTGAAGTGATACTACGCCGGCGGGTCGCTGGGGCTGTTCCGGACACAGGCTGCAGCTCTGCTCTGCCCCTCTGACCCCCACATCACTCAGCAGGATCCGGACCAAGAAGCAGTCTCCGCGGGTTCCTCAGCCCTGGGTCAGAGCAGCTCTGGGAGCCAGAACTCGGCTGCTCCGGGCTCGGTGCATGCCCCGACAGGAGCAGGCCCCAAGAAGCAGTTTCCGCGGGTTCTTCAGCCCTGGGCCAGAGCAGTTCCGGGAGCCAGAACCCGGCCGCTCTGGGCTCCGTGCATGCTCTGATAGGAGCAGGCTCCAAGAAGCAGCCTCCGTGGGCTCCTTAGCCCTGGGCCAGAGCAGTTCCGGGAGCCAGAATTCGGCCACCCCGGGCTCCGTGTATGTTCTGATAGGAGCAGGCCCCAAGAAGCAGTTTCCGCGGGTTCTTTAGCACTCTGCCTGAGTAATTTGTCTGCGAGACACAGGCGAATGGCAGTCTGAAATTACCTGTTCTATGGTTGAATGAGCTGCGATCAGTCGAAAACAGGGATGATGACATCAACTCTCCAAGATGGTGGCCGCTGGCTTCCTCTGTGGTCTGACCAGTGGAGAACCGAACTGGACCGCTTCCTTCTCCTGTCTCAAACCCAGAATTCAGCACTGTGTACAGTGATTGCACAGCTGGCAGGAGCCCGCAGATTCCGCAGCGCTGTATCTTTGCGTTGCTATCTCTTGCTTCTCAGCGCGTGCCGCAGATTCTAGCCACGGGGCGATTTGCTGAATAAGCGGCGTGACCCTCTGTGCGGACAAATCGCTCACGTTTGAGCCCCTGTAGCTGATCCTCGTGTGATGAAAAGCCTTCCACTAGGTTTTGGAGCACCCCAGTTTTGCTAGAAATTCCTAACAAGATAGTTTTTAGCTGTTCTAACTCATCATTCTCCCGAACAGTGACGCGGTACACGGGAGTGATGCACTCCCTTCGCCGCCATCTTTCCTCCTTCATTTTTTATAATGCAGAAAATTGTTCATTGTATGTAAGCTAAATATGAATACACATAGTTTTTGCTCTCTAAATAAGAAGATTCAACAAACTTTGCATGTTGCTGCTAATAATTATGATTTTAACTTCTGCATAGTGAATTGGATACATAAATCATTCAATTGATATCATATCCCCAAAAGGGACTTGTTTTACATAGTTCATTTCAGACTCTGAGAAGACAGTGGGGGTAACTTGAATATCTCCTTTTTCAATACAAAGTGATATGAAACTATACAAACACAGGTTTGTTGTAACATCTGCTAGGCTAAAAGCAAAACCCAAATACTAGTGTTGATTAAATTACCCCTGTGTTGCCATAGTTGTGAATGTGTAACTGTTTTTCCAACTTTATTTATTTTTTTAAGAGAGAGAGAGAGAGAGAGAGAGAGAGAGAATTTTAATATTTATTTTTTAGTTTTCGGCGGACACAACATCTTTGTATGTGGTGCTGAGGATCGAACCCAGGCCGCACGCATGCCAGGGGAGCACGCTACCACTTGAGCCACACCCCTAGCCCCTGTTTTTCCAACTTTAAATGACCATGTTACATCTGCTTTGGTAATTACAATCCAGATCACAATGAGTGCAGTGTATTACCCAGATAACAATATCACAATGCTAACACAGAAGATTAGTACTGAATATCAAATCCTACAGCACTTCAGGACCAGTGGCCCCAAACAGAATCCAGTGAATCATTGCCATTAAGCATTTTGCTAGATATAGAAAAAATAATAATCTTCTACTTTTCAATACACATTAGAATTAACTCTAGTGATTTTAAGAGCTTTTTAACAATAGTGAGAACATAATTACACAATCCTTATCTGATTCTTATAAGTGTCCTAAAATGTCAACATTAATATTACAAACAGTATATAATATTAAAAAATCAAGATACAGTATATCTTTTACAGAAAACTATGGGTCATGTAACAAGTACCATGTTAGTTAAGACCTACCATGCAGCAGAAAGAAAGAAATAATATGATTATGCATATAAAGTGTAGCTAGTTAATTTATGAAGATAATAAAGTTGTGTACCTGTGTATATATAATACTTTGCGGTTGTAAATTGTTCCATTTGCTTTTCCCTTCAGTTTTTTTTCCTTTGCAAAAGAAGAAAATGGTTGTACCTACCTTTTGTTTTTTGTGAGGTGAATGTGTCCATAAATGCCTGTAGAGTGTTTGGAAGGGGCCCGGCCCACACAAAGCATCATGTAATTGTTAACTCTTAACTCCATTGAAAATATAGTGGTGAGAATTGCTTAAGTTCATGTGAAGCACCTTGTTCCTGTTCACAGCCACAGTGCTCAGTGTGAGCACTATCTACCCAAAAAGCAGGTTGCGGGTATTATTACTCTCATTCTATAGCTGAAGAAATGATGGTTAGAAAGCTCCTGAAGGTCAGTTGGTGTCATAAATATGAAAGTCAAAGCACTCGCACTTTGCCTTTTAAAATTTCAGCCAATTCGTCATTTTTAATGCCCTGTCCTTCTGCTTTTCCTTTCTATTTGTTGCTGCTAATACTAGGGCTAACAAATTATCCCAGTCAGAAAAAGTGCTGCTGCTCCCACTCTGTCTCTGCACTTACATTAAAGTGACTGCTTCATTTCTGGTTACTATGGAAATGAAATTTCTGACTTTATTGCTGGACCTAGAGATATTGTAGTAGGGTCATCAAAGCTCTTCTCCACAGAAATAGAGGACGTGACATGGGCTTTAGCAATGGGGAATTGTATTTAACATAGTTTGGGTACAAGAAAGTATCTATTGCTTCCTAGAAAATAATTGTGTATTAACATTTATTAGTCCAAGAAACATGTTTTCTTTACACTTCATTTTCCTGTTGGAGAAATACATTTAAAAATATTCTACTGACTTCTATTTCACCTTCCTCCCCCAAAATAACTAAACAAAACCTTCCACATATTCCATGGCCCATTCATTGATCTGGATTCCCAGGGAACACTAGAAGATGCATGATGTATCCTAGGTGCACAGGAGTCCCTAAAATATGAGTCTGTTGATTTGGTCTCAATGGAGGAATATTATAATGCCATCCTTGAGCTAGAAAAGGAAACCACCTACAAATAAACAAAATGTATTTTAGGCGAGCTTCTGTAAAAAGAACAGATGAATTAGGGAGAGCACACAGGAAGACCTAATCTATTCCTGCTGTAAAAATCCAGGTTGGCTGGGGGGTGGGGGGATGGGGGGAGCTACTAAAACCGTGTACTGGTTGCACTTTCAGTTCTCAGAGGACTAATGCTGGCATTCACTTTGTCTATTTCAAAGTGCCTACAGAGCATCTGGCTTCTGAATCCCTGCCACTCCACAGCTGAAATCTCCAGGGATTTTAATTTCTGAATTTATTTTTAGGGAATCAGAAGTACATTATGTCTGACACATTCATTTTCTCTAGGCATGGCTGATGCTAGTGAAGTAGGAAAATTCAATTTGTGATTCAGGAGTTTGGTCATAGGGCACCGACATGTAATGTCATGTGTTCCAAACAGTGATTATGCAGAGAACATTATTACACAGTGCTCAGAGGGTATTTCTTTCTGGCTAAGAAATGTGGGTTTGGGGTAGGAGGGAAGGATAAACTTTCAGGGACCAGTACACACAGTGACTATACTCTCATCTTTGACATCTCTGATTTTATTAGTAGCGATGAAGATAGTGATAGGAGCCTCTTTCTTTGAAGAAACCAAAAGCTACACTAACCCTCTGTTCACACTCTACAATGTAGAATGCTGTTTTTTTTTTTTTATGCTTGCTTACTATGTGAGAAAAAGTCTTGGTGTGGAATCTTTAAATCTAGGTAAGCACAGTTGGACTCAGTTATTATTTGGAAGAATAAGAAGAGAATAAGTTTTTTGGAAATCTTGGAAAAAGATGAGGTTTGAATTCTTCCTGCCACTTATGCTTTTGTTAGTCTCTGGCTGTTTCCAAGGGCTCCTGTGTTGAAAATCGACTTTCTTATTTTGGATGCTGCATCTATCATCTGGATGGTTGTGGCTCCCTGATACCTTTCCTGTGTTCATTTTAGGGTCTGAACCCTGACTAATATGACTTAGTGAGCAATGTCCTTTTCCTTCTAATGGGACATTTTTATTATTCCAGTGTAACTCTTTGGCCTGATGGAGTAGGGTATTTGTTCTTTCTGTCCTGATAGACTCTATTAGACCCAAGTAAACCTCTTACCCAGTGTTCCTGTCTCCTCCAGATCACCAAGTGAAATCAGAGTGGCAGGAATGCATGATCTGTGAACAGTCCACCTGAGTTCAGTCTCAGGACTCTCATTGCCAGTGTTGGACAGCTTGTTTAGGCTACCTGTGCCTCAGTTTCCTCATCTGTAAAGCTAGAATCATAGTGCACACTCCATAGGATTTTAATGAGAATGCAGGAAATTAACCCATGCAAAGAATCATTCCAAATAGTATGTGTCCCATAGAAAAAATATTTAATATAAGTTACTAATTTTGTATTCTGAGATTTTCCAGAATTTAGTAGTCTAAAAAAGTCAAGAAATAGGAAAATATTTTATGAAATAATCCCCTTGATGTCAATGGCTCTTGTCCCTTCCTAAATATTCAGCCCAAACTTGCTTTATTATTTCTTTTTCCACAAGCCTCTCCCAGCACTGGGTAGTAGTTGAGGTCAGTGCCACTCTGCTGGAAGAGAATAAAATATTGGGACATTTTTCTCTTCAACCCCTCCTTTCACCTCAGCAGGCAATACAAAGACTATCAGTGCTAGAAGTCCACCTATTGACAAAAGACATCAGTGAAACCTTTGCTGTCCACAACAGGGCTCAGATGAACATTTTAGCACTGATTGCAATCCCACAGATATCCTTTCTAGGCTCCCTCTCACTTTAAAGAAACAAGGATGCCTGTCATCCCTGATATCTCCTCTAGTGTTGCTTTTTTCTCAGTTTTCTTAGCTTTAACTCTTTCTCTTTTTGCCCCTCTCTAGAGGAAAAGTTTGTACCTTTTGACCCAGATTCTTGCAAATTTGAGACCCAGTGAATGAATCAGGGAGGAAAGAACTGAGGGGGGGAGCAGGTGGTCTCGGGTCTGTATAGGTGCAGGTGAACAGGTGGTCTCGGGTCTGTATAGGTGCAGGTTCTGAGAACCTGCACCTATACAGACCCGAGACCACCTGAGAACCTCCTGGTTCTCAGACCTATACTGTGTAGATCTTGCAAGTAGCTTCTCATGACTCTGGCTCTGAGTCTGGCTTTAATTCTTCATATTCACTAACAAAAGTCACAATGTATCAGCTCCCTCTCTTGCTCACAAATGAAGTATTCTGGACCTACTACTGCCTTTGTAGACTAGCTCAACTGGCGTAGGGACTTTCCTGAGGAGTAGAGGCCAGGTTGGCTTGCTCAGGTTTCCTAGAAAGCAGTAGTTCTGCAATGGAAGCAGACTTTTCATTTGCCAATTACAGCCCAATCCCCACATATTTTGATCAGAAAGGAATGTTAGAACAGCCCTTGGAACTTTCCCTGTAGCAAAATACACAATGGACTTCTGTATCTTGCTGATGGGGTTGGAGTGAGGTGTAAGTTTGGCAATTCACCTTTGAAGCCTGCTCACTTCCATTCCATGTAGGTACTTTGTTAGGATGAGTTGGCTGTCATGATTAAAGACATTCACTGGATTGTCTGTACCTGTAGTTGAACCTGTGTGTGGCAGGACATTGACTGTAAAATCCAGCCCCTCTCACACACACCAAGCCTGGGGGCTGAGAGGCACTGGCCTCTGCCTGATGAACTGTTCACATATGTTCCCTTAAGGGTAAAATTATGTAGTGATCTCTCTGTCAGTACTTGGCCACCCTGGATTCTCCTGCTGCTTCTGTTTTTTTTTTTTTTTTTTTTTTTCCGAAGTTCTTTATTGCAACCACCGTCTATTTTCTTGTTTGGGTTTATTCCAAGTTTGCTAGACCTGGAAGCTTCTAAGTACTTTTTTATTGCTCTGTGAACAGTCTTGTTTTTCATCTTCATTTGGAAATAACTCATGTGGACCACTGGAGTGTTTGTACTGAGGTCTCCCTCAGGCTCTCCACCATCCCAGGAAAGCAGCCAGCCAGGGAATAGAACGCCTGGCAGCAAACTGGGATCAAGAGTTTTCTGAAGTTAGTACAAAACCCTGACTTTGCCTGGCTCTTTCCTGGTCCCCATATATATGTGATTATTAGCTCTGGGAGAATGTAGGAGAAAAGGAAATATTTTGTTTACACACTGCACACTCCACTATTTTGGGGGATTCTAGTGCTTCAATATTGTTCTTAAGTAGATCTAGGTTTTAGAGAGTCTTTATCTATTTTAAACAAAGTATGCTTCCAGGCATCATCTCAACACTAATGTCAGCTCTGCTTTCTATCAAATCAAATGAGCCCTCCTTATGACTCCATGTGACACGTTGTCGCAAACATCCAATCATGATTACAATCTGCCACCATTAAGTTTCCTTTACCAGGCTCAAGGGTTTCTCTAATAACATGATTCTGGATGTATTAACTTTGCAATGATATTTTTGATAGAATTCAGGTTGTTCATGTACTTGTTAACCTTAAAAGGGGACCCCAGATAATCAATATGGCCACAGATGAGCCATGTTTTTGGGTGGTTCCCTACCCTGCTCCTTTGTAGATGTGTTCAAGTCATGGGTCAGCATCAACTATCAAATATCAGTGTGTTTCACTAGAGAATGTGGCCATGATTTTAGGATGCTTCAAGGGCTCAGCATTAAAGGACATCCAATCACATGGAGAGCATGTTCCTTCCAATTCATTTCCAATTCTTCTGATTACAACAAAGAGAAAGTATCAGTTTAGTACTACCTTTCTCTCACTGGCAAACATTTTTTCAGCCAAGATCCAGTGGGTCTTGGGCTCAGGGTCTTAGATATGAAGAGATGGCAGGATTGAGGATCATCTCTTTAAATTGCATTTATTTATTTATAGTAGGGATCTAAGTTTTCTCTTAGAATATTTAGGATATTGAAAAGTCAGTAACTTTCGAAAAAAAGTCAGTATTTGGAAGGGTCTCAACTGGAATTAGTATGGTACTAGAATACTTCCAATTTAGGTTTCTATTAGAGAATTTCAGGAATGTTTTTATTTTATTATTCTTATTAAGCAACAGAAGTGAAATAATTGTTCATGTTACAGGGGAGGATTAATTAACTGACATGAGAAGATCAGGAAGAGAGGTTTAAGTGGCATAATGAAGGATGAGCTGGAGTTATCAAGCTAGATATGTGCACAGGAAAAATGGTATCAAAGTCAACTTGGGGACAGAGAGGATGCAGGGAGGAAAGAGACTGGAAGTTAGATCCATCTCTTTAGAGCCAACAAACTTTTTTTTTTTGTATCCTTATATCTGTATACGTATCCTCTCTTAATTAAAATGACAAAAAGTATTTTAAACACAAAAAACACTAAACACAAAATTAAAGTCACTCATAACTCCACCATTCCACAATAGCTAATGTTACCATATTGATATTTCTTTTAGAGTTCTTAATAAAGACAGGGATAACCAAAATAAACATTTCTCCTTATAAAATTATTTCAGATTCTCTTCTGATGATGAATTTAAAATTTGTTCCTAGACATTTTTTTCCCCTAAAGTAAGTCTGAATTTAAGGGACACTTGGCAGAAATTTATACTTGTAGAATAACACTTATGTCTCTCTATAAAAAGAGAATGTTATTAATATATTTAATCTTATAAGTAATATGTTCTTTAAGTACCATTTTCTTCATTTTGGTATTCTCACAGAATGATTGTGGAATGAATGTTTAATAGTATTTCTTCCAAGAATGTTTACATGATATTTCATAACAGGGAGCTATAATTCAATTTTTCATTCCTTTTGATCAATTCAAGTATTTCAGGATGTCAAGCATGAAATAAATTTGTGAAACTATACAGACTTTGCATGAAAAGTCTAAGGAGTCAATAGAAACTAAACTCTTCTAGAAAGTTGTATTTTTAATACAAAAATTGAGATTTTTGTGTTAAATGGTGGATTCTATAAAAAGTTGACTAGAAAGTATTTTAAATAAGTGACTTAGTCAAGGGCATTTAACAATTCCAATTAAACGGGTTTGCAACCTTTTTATTTTAATCTCTAAAATTATCAGATTCAAATAATAACTTAGCATTCTTAGTGTTGCTTTTCTCATTAGAATTGCTATTTATTATCATTTTGTTGCAAAGATGTCTATCAACTGTCTTACCAATCTTTACGGATCATCAGGAACTGATCATTCAAGAAATAACTATCTTTTTGATGCAATGAATTGTGGTGGTTTTTGTGTAACTTTTTTATTATTTCCTTGAAGCTCAGTGATTTCTTGTTTTTGTGGGACACAAAATGTGCTTTAAAAACTTAACACCTAATTATATAAAAAGCAGAACAATCTAACATTTGGCATATCTAATGGTAGAGTTCTATCCAGCTAAATTAGGAACTTGTAATACGAGTGTTAGTGATTTATCTTGAGCTAAATTTTATTACGAAAGATACTTATTCTTTATTTTATTCACATTAAGTGTTCTCAGAGATCCTGAGACCACAGAGGGAGAACCAAATGCTTGAACTTCTATCATGAAGATTAAATCCTTGATAACAAGCCTAACATGACTGTGGGTGTATAATAGAAATGCACCCCTGGGTATTGAACAAATTTTAACTAGGAATTTTTAAATAAAGATATTTCCTAAGATTATCCTAAAGGGAAGTCTAAACTGAATTCTGGACTAAGGTAGGCAAATTTTGATGAAAAATACAAATAAGGTCAAGATGAGAACAAGGCCCTTGTGAAGAGGCAGGTCTGGCTTCTATATGGATTTGTATAGAAAGAATTGCTCAGAAGTAGGAAGGAGAAAAATCCTCTAAGATGATTTCCCACAATTTCAGGTGCTTAAAATCTATAAAATATTAGGGGTATAGTAGATTGTGGCAGAACATGGATTAAAACCTAACTTAAATTTGAAATTCAAGGAAGTCACCTCAGGTTGATTAGAGACAAACAGGAATATATTCTGATTTCTCTGGGGTGGAGGAAGGTGGGGAGAGCTTAAAGAGGCAGTTCAACTCCCTTCTGCTTGGTTAAGCAATGAAAGTAACATAGGCTCTCTCGTCTAAACATAAGCAAAGGGATGATAGGAAAAAGAGAAGGGTTCACCTGCAGGTGTGTTTTTTTTTTTTTTAAAGAGAGAGAGTGTGTGGGGGAGAGAGAGAGAGAGAGAGAGAGAGAGAGAGAGAGAGAGAGGTAGAGAGAATTTTTTTTTTAATATTTATTTTTTAGTTCTCGGCGGACACAACATCTTTGTTGGTATGTGGTGCTGAGGATCGAACCCGGGCCGCACGCATGCCAGGCGAGCGCGCTACCGCTTGAGCCACATCCCCAGCCCCTGCAGGTGTGTTTAAGAGCATCTAAGTGCAAGTAAAACACTCTTAACTAACAAAGATACAGCCTGCTCACATATCACTAGAGCAAGAAATGTCATTTGAAATTCAATTTGAAAGGCACAATTATATTTTTAAATTCTTAAAATCATTTTATCTAGTTGACAGTATTTTTGTCAAGATTCATGTTTTTCCTGTGGTTGATGTTTGTAAAGTACCTTGTGCTTTTTGGTAGGAAGAATTTACAAATTAAAACTAAATCAATGTCTGAACAAATGATTTTGAAAAGTACAAACTTCAATTTTGAGTTTGCTCTTTAAAAAATACTCCTGACTTTGAGATTCAAGATATGCAAATATGCGCTATTTGTCTAAAATTCCTTGCCAGCGCAAACAAAACTCGTTTTTTTTTTTTTTTTTTTTTTTTTTCTGAGCCAGGCAGTATACTCTGGTGACTCAAAAACATAAATGAGTATCAGAAGGTCCAGAGGAGTGTAGAGGGTCTTTTAAAAAACAGGGATTTCCATGGGGCTTGGGTTGTGGCTCAGTGGTAGAATATGACAATGAGACAATGTGTTCAATCCCCAGCACCACATAAAAATAAATAAATAAAATAAATTTAAAAAATAAAAATAAAACCATAAAATAAAACACAGGGATTTGCAGACCCCAACCAGACACCCCAAATATGAATTTCTAGGAGATTCTGGAAACTGTTTGAATTACAAAAGTTTAGTAAAGGTGCATGTTTGAAAGCCAATACCTAATTTTGACCACCCAAATTATCCACATTTCATATGCATGAGGAAACATTAGGATTTACTGAAGAGAGAACTTTCATCTCTCTCTCTGAAAGATAAACTGAATATAGAGTTAGGGTATCAATTTCATCCATAGAATTATCCCTGGAGACAAAACAATTATTTGCATTTTTAAAACTCCAATTATTATATTAGTAACCTTTTATACTAAGATTCATGTTTTATTTAATTTTGCACCATTAGCATTTATCACAAGGTTTAGATGAATCCAGACAAATCTAGTATCATTTGGTCATTCATAAAATAAGCATATAATATTAAAATAAGCATATAAGAATGTTTATCAGGTACAGCTTAGCTTCTACTAGGAGAGACAAACAATAAACTCAGGAAGTATTTTAAGAAAATGATAAGTAATATTATGAAGGAAATAGCCGAGTCATGTGATAAAAGGTAATTAAAGTTGTGAAAGCAAATATTTATTTAAATTGGCAGTCAGGGAAGACCTTCTTGAGGAGGTGAGTTATCGTCAAGAAGATAAGTGAATATCAGAGAGGAGAGTGAGTGGTCTGGGAAAACACATAGTAAATGTTGTGGCATGATAAGGAATGAGCTGGGTATCTGAGTAAGAGAAAGGCAGGTATCTGGAGTATTCTGAGTTGGAAGTATGTGGTAGTAGACAAAATTTATAGAGACAGACAGTGGAAGTTATAATAACTTAGGAAGCTGCCCTGGGGTTGTTGACCCTGAAAGCGAAGAACAGCACTGGCTTTGGTTTCTGTAAGACCCCAGTTCCAGTCTTGGCTTCATCTGCTACTAGGGAAGCATCTTTTGATGTTACCTCATCTAGCGAACTCTTTTTGGCTTCACTGTTAAAATGGGAATAACAACAGAATAATAATACTTCATAGCATTGTTAGGAGAATGAAATGAGAAAATGGATAGCCTTCAGTCTGGTACTTAATAAGTACTTTATAAATAGGTGCTCTCATTATGGTGGCCATGGTATATACAGGCATTTCTCACATTTTATGAATATGTATCCACACGTGTGTGTGTGTGTGTGTGTGTGTGTGTATGTGTGTGTGTGTGTGTGTGTGTGTGTGTGTATATATATATATAAAATAATTTATATATACATATATATAAATTTACATTTCTCATTCTAAAATATTATTAACAAGGATGGTGATATAGATTAATATGGATGGAACCACAAACTAGTGATCAATATTTATACTATAAACTATTGACTGGTGAATCCTGACCTTTGATTTGCATCCACAGTTACTGCCTTTGTAGACCGCCACCCAAGTGTACTGTCTGGTACAGACCTATTTTCTTATTTTATCTGGGAAGACTATAACTTCAAGTCCTTGACTATTCTGATGGTTTTTGTGGCATCTCTTTGCTCTGGTTTTGGAATTTTAGAGCCTTTCTCAAACCAGTTGTGTCCAGCTTTGTCCTGATTCACACTGAATGATCAACCTCCATGAATTCAAATTCATTTCATTTCAGGTCCATTTAAGGAAGAATAACAAGAATAAAACATAAATGGACCATTAAGCCAAATTGGCAGCCATGTACTACATGGGCTATTAGAGAAAAACAAAAATACAGCCTTCTTAGTAAAATTTTTCACTGGTTAATCAATAATAAAGCTATTTCTTTACCTATTCCTTATGTATTCAATGTTAGGATTAAATAATCTTATGTATATAAAGTACTTTGTACAGTACTTGGCACATAGTATTAAATAGATTATAGCTATTATTATTATATTAATGATAATGCAAAATGCTTTTCCAAATTACAGTCCTTCTAGAATGTACAGACTTATCAGTACTCCTAGGCCTCCTTAATTGGAATCTTCAGGATATCCCAGAGTATACATGTTTTTCAACAGCTCCTCAGTTATTTTGAAGCTCTGCTAATTATGCTTGCTAACCTATGCCTTTGCTGAATGTGAAAAAAAGAAAACGTGTTTTGTTGTACTCTCTGGGTTTTTTTTTTTTTTTTTGGTTTGCATGTGGAACTTTAATCAACCTAATATTTATAACTTTCATATAACTCTGGTGTATATTCTCATCATTCATTGGCCTATAGATTCATTTTCAACTTACACTGGGGAGTGCATTTCTTTTCTAAGCAATACCTTGGAAAATTTAATAATGTTTGGCTTTCTGAAGAATTCTTGACTCCAAAGTTTATTTTAAGAAAAATTAAAATTTTATGTGCCATTTCATGCCACCAAAAATAGCAATAACCCTTATTCTTTTGTTGAGAATGCTTTGGACAATTTTGATATGATTAATGATCATCTTAGTTCTCCTAAACACAGTCAGTTTCACATGCCATATATCGTTTCATACAACTTCATTTCAGCACACACCGTTGCTCCTCTGCCAGGCCAGCTCTGAGAAACACTGGTAAGCAACAAACTGGAACCTGCCCTTGTGGAGTTCACAAACTAATGGGGTGCAGACGGCAGTTACAAAGAGGTGACTACAAATTATGGAAAGTGCTTTGAAGAAAGACCTATAGGAGTTATGAGTCACATAGCAGTGGGCAGGGTCTAGCCAGGTGAATAGCAGGAAAGGACCGGTGCCAGTGAACTCCAGGATGAGATATAAGCAGAAGAGATCCCTAGAGGGAGAAGAAGGAAATTCATCCAGCTGGGACCAGAGGACCTAAGAGGCTGAAGACCAAGAGGAGACGACGTGAATAGAGGATAACCAGGAGAGAGTTCTGAGATGGGCTCATCCTAAGCACAATGGAAGCAGGGAATGGTTGAAACAGAAAAGTTACAGGATCAGATTCCCAGTGGACTTCAGTGGACAATGAGATGAGGAGGAGCAAAGCGGGGACAGATCAAGTGGGTCTATGCAAAGCATCAGATTAAAGAAGGATGCCTTCATTACTTCCAAATCCACCCATCATTAATCTGGTATATGGTATTTCCCATGCCAAAATGGAATAATTGAGATGCAGGGAAGTTTAATTGAAAGAACTGTAATTATTTATATGGTATTATTTAAGCCAATAACTTCTGTCAATCACTTTTAAAGATATTCTCTGTTTTGAGTTTTAATTTATAGTTGTGTACTCTACTTTGAAGGCTTTAATATTTTATTTTTCTTATTTAAGAAAGCAATAGACTTCTAGAAATCCATTCACAACATTCAGGAGGGTAGATAATGCTGCTTTGGCTATCTTTCAAAGGGAGAAAGTTTCAGCTTATCCTAATCAGATAAAGTTTCTATTTGTACTTTTCAAAGTATTCAATGAAATAGTCACTGAATCTCAGTGATCCAAAAAAGTTTTGATTTCAGCATTTGACAAAAGAGCAAAGAAATCTTAAAATATCGACTTTGCTGGAAGACATTTACATGTCAGGCTTCCCTTACTCAACTGTTCAAGAATGTTATTTTACTACAAATTTGATTACATTTGATCTTGTTTTGACTGTCTACCAAGAATATCTGTTTCTCTGCTAATGTCAGTAAAAATAAATAAATTAGAGGGGCATAACTTACTAGAATTTGCTAACAAACGCTATAGTAAATCACACTAGCACTATTACTGATTTAAATAAAAGTGTTCTAATGGTTGCATTTCAATTTTTTGTGTTTGTGCCTTCAAAGAAGGAGGGATTTAAATGCCAGACCATCATCCCTATAGAAAAGTTTCAAGTTGGCAATAACATTACCCCCAGCAGGAAGGAAAACTAGAGATAGACTTCAAACTCTTCTCCGACTACCTCAAATCTTGTTAAAGATTTAGCCTTTCCACTCACTCCTGTCAACATTACCTTTGCCTTTTGTCTCTGTCATTTGTGCTTTTCTCTGACATACTACCTGTCTACCTGAAATGGATTGTT
The DNA here is from genome assembly GCF_964194105.1 of Spermophilus citellus. Taxonomy (NCBI): domain Eukaryota; kingdom Metazoa; phylum Chordata; class Mammalia; order Rodentia; family Sciuridae; genus Spermophilus; species Spermophilus citellus. The sequence continues at coordinate 143,081,762 of NC_138183.1, read as the reverse complement.
GCTCTTTTAGGCCTTCAAATAACTGAACTAACCTACCTCACAAGAGCTATTCTATTTTCATTCAAATCTGTTTTGTCTCATGGTTTGTGCAATTCCTTGCAGTCTATATTCTCTTTTTCCCTTATATTTGGTCCACCTGTGGAAGGAATGGGAACTATGTTGACACATAATGTGCTCAGGTCACCATCTGTCTTTGTTATTATGGATTTATTAAAATGTTCACAGGCATAACCCATGACATCAAAATAATTGTGATAATGCCAGCTGGCTGGAAGGTGTTCCTCTATGAGATGGACTGTTGTGAAGGGACCAAGTGGTTGCTGACTGTGATCTAGCTTTGTTTATTTGCAGGTGTAGCTTTTAATTGAGATTATCAATATTCTGAAGTCATGAATAATCAAATACATACAGTCTTTCACATATCCTTTCATTTATATACTCATTCATGGATTTATTCAACAAATATTTATTCAGTATATTTTATGCATGCAGCACCATGCTGGAAATTCAATGCAAGCATGTAATAGAAGGTCTCTGGCACCTAGAATTGCATTAGTAGACTGAGTAGACCTAACTAGACAATCTCAGTGATAAATGAGGGAAGTAATTGGGAGGAAAGAAAGGAAAACCTGTAAGCCTACATAACAATAAATAAATTAAAAAAAGAAATGAAAATAAAAAAATTAGGTAGATTGATGGGGAGTAGTTAAAGTAAGATTTTTCCCCCCAGGAAATGACAATGATGAGATATAAGGAAAGGGGAAGTAGGAGCAGAGAGTTGTTAAATATTTTCTGTCTAGATAGAATGTATGGCATGCATAGAGGTCAAATGGGAAAGCATGTAGCTCTTTCAAGAAAAGAAAGGGTTCCAATGCAATGTGGCTGAAATAAGCAGTGAGAGGGAAATGATATGAGGTAATTTCTAGAGTTGGGTAACTGTATGGTCAAGTCACAAAGCACAGTGCATCTTGTTGAAGTGCATCTTGTTGAATGATCTTCATTCAACTAAAAAGCACTTAAAAATCACTAATGGAAGGACAGGTAAAGAAGCATCAAATTGACTTAAGATCATCTTGGCTGCAGTGTGCAGATTGAAGCAACCTTAACAACCCATTTAGAACAAGAAATGGAATGTTGCCTCTGTTTATGTCGGAAATCTCTCAAAAATCAGGCTATGATGCTAGTAAGCCAATCAACCATGTAAGTTCTGCATTTAGGTTTTTCTATTTGGAAAACATTAACTGCTAAATTTTCCACAAGAGACAGCTCTTCTGTTTCTAGAAATTGGGATGTTTAGGAAGTGAAAAAGAGTCAAATTTTGATCATTATTATAATAAATATTTACACACAACATAGCATCTCACAAATTTTACGTGACATTAGAATCAAGTGGTTTCCTTTATTAAAATTTTACTTTAAATTCTTGGTACATTTAAGCTTAATCAATTGACATATTTGCTGGTGAGTATTTCAATACATTAATACCTTTAAGGACCAAAAGGCAAAACCACAGCTTTTTATATGTCGTGTATTAATGGAGATCCTTTGACTTTTAAAACCTTACCTACTGTGATCAAAGCCCTCGACACTCTTTAAGCATCCAGTTCACACTACTCAGCTTTTTAAAAAACCTCTAGTGAATCTACTAAGGCATGCAGTTCCGGAATCCAAAAAGGTGATTCTGATTCAATCTGCATTTCCATTTTCAAAAATATTTAAAAAGTTTAAAGGAGCAAAGATACTTTAGAATACAAATGAATACATTTTAATAATAATCGATGTTTTAGAAAATCAGATCCTTGGCCAACCTGCCCTGACCCAAGTTCAGGAGGTTGGATTTTCACTCTTCCAGCTGACAACATAATTAACACCTACAACTGCCACGGATACATACTCCCTGCAGTGTTTTAATCTTTATTATTATATTCACAGCCTTTTAAAAATATAACACAATGTTAAATAATAAACTCATGTCCTATTCAACTGCCAGACAGAATGCTTGTTCACTTTTGCAAAGCAGAGCTGAAAATTCGCAGAAATATACATATTGAAAGAATAATAATCTCCAAAAAGGAAGCTTTTACAGATGCTCTAAAAATGAGGAGCCACATTAGCAAAGGAGGCAATTACAGTCACATCAAAGACAGATAACAAACTCATTGTTTTACCAAGAATGGAATGCTTGTCCTATATTTCGGCTTGATTGTTAGAACAGACTTGGAACAAGCATCTGGGGAAAAATCTTTGTTGGGTTGAATCTCAAAAAAAATTTTGAAATGTAATTATGAGAAAATGTTGAATTCTCATCAAATATAAAATGATTGGTGGTAACTTTGCAGCTATCTTTACAGGTGGTAGGCAGAATACTAAAATAGCCCTAATATTACCATCCCTGGATTACACATTTTATAAAAGCCCTGCCTCTGAACATGGGTAGGACTATGAATATGATAGGATTCATCCAAATATAGGTTGCATGATATGGAGAAGGAGGGAGTCACTCAGTGATTATGTTATATTGTGCAAGATTCTGACTTGGCTGGCTGAAGACAGATTCTCCGCTAGCCTCAAGAAAACTGCTACACCGTGGAGGACACTTTCTGGGGGATAGGGGACCATGTCCTAGAGTTGAGAATACATCCTGACAGCCAGCAAGCAGTCAAGAACCTCCACCTACAAGTACCAAGAACAAAATTCTGTTGAAGATGGGTAGGCACAGAAGATCCCGAAACCTCAGATAAGATGGAAGTCCCAACCAACACTTTGCTCTCATACTGATGAGACCTGAGCAGAGAAATCTGCTAACTGGTGACTAATCTCTTGATGCATGGAAATCATGAAATAATAATTTATGTTGTGTAATTTACTTTGGTATTCTATGTTTGTTTGAATTTGTTATGCAGCAATAGAAACTAATATATTCAGAGGTAAGCTTTATGTTATCTAAAGTTCTGTAATATTAAAAACCAACCAATTAAGGTGGAGTGGAGAGAGAAAAACCCTTATCCTGAGCTAATTAAAATAGAGAAAAATGAATGGTACCTAGTACCATTTTTGCCACCAAGAGCCATGTGATTTTGGGTGGTCAGGCAATCTCCAGGAGTCTAATTTTCTTCACTGGTAAAGAGGAGGTATAACTCTCCTCCAGGGTCTGTTTTAACCTGCTCTCTGGATGATTCTCATGCTTGCTGAAGTGAGCAAAGCTCTATTTTGTAAGATGAATTTCCGTTTCATACTCAATTATATGTGTGGATCCATGTATGGTAGGATCTGGGTTTGTACAATATGGGAAGAGGAGTCAAAGAAAAAGAATGCAATTAGTTATGGGATCTTGGAAAGAGACCTGCAGATCCTGGAAGCCAATTTCAGAGAAAGTTCCTTCTGCCTCATTTTGTTTTGGTTCTTATTCAAACTTTATTCCCAAACTCTTAAAACATCCCCTCCTCCTTCTCCACTCTCCTCTTTTCTATAGATACTTTCTATCAGTACTGAAACAGTCACCTCTTTCTCTCTTAAATAAAACTAGAATAAGCCAAAAAAGAAAAGCAAAATCCTGCAGCAAGCCAAAACATGGAACTAGAAAAGTGAAATCTTTTCTCTAAATATACATTTCCTTCCACATTCACATTTATTTATTTCTACATCTTCTCTGCTAACTTCTTCCAGTAAATGCCCAAGCATACTATTTGCTTTTCTCATCTCTGATTTACTTCTCAATCCATTGTTAAATGGCTAAAAATGCTCCTACCACTGAAACAAACAACCTCCCTCCTACTAAATCTGTCCTTATCTTGCAGAATCTTCCAGCAACATGACACTTCTGCTCCCCACATGCACTTTTTTCTTAAAGGAATGTTTTTAAAATACACAGAAAGTTTCAAGGTATATAATGATTGTGCTCTCCAGATAGATTTGTCAACAGTCCTTCACATTTTACCATTTGCTCTCTGTGTGTAGGTGTGTATTTTGCTAAATAATTGTGTAGGTAAGCTGTGGACACCATGTCAAACAGACAACTTCAAATACTTCAGCTTGTACTTTCTAAAAATAATGGCATCTCCCTACAATCCCAATGCCATTACCACAACTAAAAAAAAATCGATAATAATTTGCCAATATGATCTTCCACAGAGTACTAATTCATATTTCCTAACTATCCCTAAAAATGTTTATTGTATATGCTCATTTTCAGGTATCAAGCAGTACATTTGGTTATGCTCCTCAAGTATTTTCATCTTTTTTTCTTTTGTTTTCAGTGTGTATCACGTATATGTTTTTTTTTAACTCACTCACAGAATTGCCCCATTGGTCATCATATTGATAAATTTCCATTGGTTTTTCAAATTCTTTTTATCTTGAACAGTCATTCCATTTGTTTTTTTACCCCTTGGTGTCATTAACATTTGAAGGATGTAGTTCCATTGTCTTTATAATGGCCCACAAAGTAGATTTATGCTGTTGTTTATTGTGTTTTCACACATCATTTTAAAATACCTGTATTTGCTATACCTCTGAGGTGAAGGCTGTAGGCTTATTGAGAAATAGTCTAAATATGTTTTAGAGAATATTTCTTCATAGGTGGTGCTGATTTTTTTTCTATTTCATCTCAGCAGGAAGCCATTACACTAATATGTATTGTCCCATTATGGATACAGACAAAGTTAATTTTGATCATTTGGTGACAGTGATATCTGTCAGGTTTTTCTACCCAAAGATAGACAGACAGACACACACACACACACACACACACACACACACACACTATATATATATATATATATATATATATATATACACACACACACACACACACACACATACATACATATATAATATATAATTTTACATATACATGTGTGTATATGTATATATACATATGTAATAAAAGGGAAATTATATACATACAGTAAGCAACTTGTGAGTTAATACTCCTGCCTATATTTATCCATTTTTGGATCTCTGCCTGAATTCATATTCCACTAGGGTTGCAGAATGGTTCCCCTTTTCTTTTCCAGAAAAGTTGTCTCACTTCAGCATCAGTGATATCACCCTGTTCATCTTTGTTTCACTTTTCCTTCATTCGGTCCCTTTGTGAGCTCTTTTGCTTTTGACCCTCTGTAAATTCTGGTCCTCCTCAGGGTTCCTCCTGTGAGCTTGTCCATTTGCGTAGAATGATGCTTGGCATGCATTAATATTTTGAGAGAGAGAAACTTTGCATTGTTCACTTTAATAGAGGAAATGAGAAAAAAAATGGTTATTATGGAGCCTCTTTAAAATTTTTATCAGCATCCAGAGAAATTGGTCTCCAAAAATTACCAACAAAGTGTCAATACTTTGGAATAGTATACTTCTAAATATTCAACTACATATTTTTTCAAAGGACTACATTGACTACCATGAAGACATCCCAGCAGTATTTTACTTGTGTACTAATAAAGACAGAGAAGGCAATATCTCACCCAAGGCAGGAAGGCTCTGCCCTGTTTTTGGCCACCCTCAGCACCCAGTGCCAGCCCAGCTGAAGCATCCCTGAAGAAGACAATTTCTATTTCCATATATATGTGCTCAAAAGTAAATGGATAATGTATCAAAGAATCACATAAAAGTTTACTGAACTTATAATTGAATTTTAAAACTTATAGCCAAACTAGCTGCCACACTACCAATGAAACATGTTAGATACCTACAGTTATTTAATTCAATAAAATACTTTTCAGGGAAGGGTAATTGTTCCTTTCTTTCTCCTTCTTTCTTTCTTTCTTTCTTTCTTTCTTTCTTTCTTTCTTTCCTTCCTTCCTTCCTTCCTTCCTTCCTTTTTTTGTCTTTTAAAATTTTAAATTACTGCTTTTACTGCCCAAAAGCTACTCCGTAAATACTTATCAATATCTCTACTCTTTTCCCCAAAATTATACATATCCATTTCAATTAGTGTTAATTCAGAATTCAATTTCCCTTAATTCAGGGAGCAGTAACTAAATTAGGACTATATTTTATACATAATTGAGATAATCACAGAGTTTAAGCTGACAGGTCATCTTACCTACCTCCAAAATTATCAAAAAAAATAATTACTATTTAAACGGTGGTTTGAAGATATGCATTCCAATATGTATTTAAAATCAAATAGATTAGAACCTATCTAATAGGGCTTACAATTAAATGTATTCTAATGCTTAAATATTGTTATCCGAAATATTTGATTATCTACAACATACTGCTTCTTAAACTTGTTAACAAATTGGGGTTTAATGTTCAATGTTATAAATGCATACAATTATAGCTAACTATTTCATAGCTCACTTAATTCAATAACCCTTGTCTAGGAAGAATAATCACAAATGTAAAATAATACTATTGAGATTTTAAAAATTGTACCACTTGGAATATTCTGATTCATCAGCAGATTAGATGGGATAAGGACTTTGTAGGGAATGTTTTGAACAATTTGCTCTTTAATTAAAATAGAAGTTCATGAAAGAAAATGAATATTACTTAAAATGAAAATAAGAAAGAGTGTATTCATTCCATTAGGCAGTGTTCTTAGTAGTCTAACATTTATAGTGTGTTGTGATCGTGAAACAATTGTCTACAATTCATTTTATGGAGCAATCATTCACAATGTACATCATAAACCATCATAAATTTTATGTTTGCTTTTTAAGAGTAAAATATATCAACTTTCTGAATACTATTGGGAGTGTATTGCTTTGCTAGGACTATCAAAACTCAGTAATACAACAGGTTCCTTGGGAAAAAAATAGAAATTTATTTTATACTTGTAGAGGTCAAAATCTAAAATTAGGGATACAATACTCTAGAGATGGTAGGGAAGGATCTGGTCCAGGCCCATCATTTAGCTCTGTTCATTTCTTGTCTTGGAGTAGCATAATCTTCATGTGGCATGCTTCCTCTATGTGTGTCTTTGTGTTCAAATTTTATCATTTCATAAGAATAGCAGTCATATTGGATTAGGGGTCATCCCTCCTGTGACCTTATCTTAAATAATTACATATATAATGACTTTATCTCCAATGGTCATATTCTACGTTCTAAGAGTTAGGACTTCAACATATGAATTTTGCAGATACCCTAATTCAAGCCAAAAGAAAAAAATTGCAACAAAGCATATCAGTGCAAGTAATTCACTTGGAAATCCCTTAAATTCAGTTGAATATATAAATAAGTACAGAAATATATGATCTATGGTCCTATGTTGGCAATTCACTCTTTTATGTGACATGTTCATCTAATAAATACAAGCAACAAGTAAATAACTTACTATTTAGCTTAACTTACATTTCTTAAAATCAGGAAGAAGAATCAGAGATTCTTTCTCTCAAAAGCGTTCTAATTCCACCTAGTTTCATAGATTCCCAAATGCCTGATTATACAAATTGTTTATTCCAACATGTATATCCTAAAGGAATTAGATGTAGGCTGTTTGAAATGGGTCACCTGTTCCAATGTTTATAGGTGTGCCCTCACACCTAGTGCATACCCTTAGAACATTAGGGATTGCCCAACTACAAGGTGCCTGGGAGTTTACAACCATGTACTATTGCTACATTTATCCCACCCAGGAGCTATTCCAGTAATAAAAATGTGATTCACATATAAGGCTGATCTTTTCTCTTTATCTCCTTAGTAGACATTAAGAAGGAATGAACAGGGACAGGAGAGGAAAATGTTTAAATTTAATGAAGAGCTATGGATAAGTAAGAGAAATATGGTTGTGTTATGGAAAATACAAAGGAAAGATATAAACAGACAAAAATTAATGCTATGATTTATTAAAATAACAAGTTTATCATTTACTTCTTTTTATGTTTCTTGCCATTTACTTATGTTTTAACATTCTGAAATGCGGGAAGCCTGATTTCTTAGTTAAAGCCATAGCCTTGAATCCTCAATCAAGTAGAAAAACAGTAAACTGACACAAAAATCACTTCTTTGGATAAATTCAGGTAAAATATGATTAGGTTGTCTTTAGTAAGAGAGAAATCTTACCTGTATCAGAATGTGAGATCATAATTTTCAAAAACCTGGAGGTTTAAATTTAGTGTTAGAAAATTTATTGATATATCATGTCGATATTTCAAATGAGAAGTACCATATAATTATCAAAGGAGTTGAGTTTTTACTATATGTTTTATGCTTATTTCTGATTTTGAAAGATTTTAATAAATTTGAATTAAAATGTGTTTACCTAATATATTCAATGATGTCTTTGTGTAACAATGAACATTATATAAACTAATAAAGTATTAGAGGCAAACAAATTAACATTAAGAAGAGAATAGATTGGTATCTATTATCTCTGGTACCTCTCATATTTCTAGAAGCTTCAACTAATACAAAAAGGTAAGAAACATAAGATAGACAGAAAATAAAACTAGAAATTAAATGCCTAAGCTACTTATACACAAAATGTGGTATTTATAATATGCATCTTTTGGAGTTGGTGAAAAGAACACAATAGTCAAAGTGATGAGAATATGAATGGGTTTGTAGTATTAAATGCAAATTAGCTATTGTAGCCAGGCATGGTAGTGCACACCAGTAATCCTGTGGCTCCAGAGGCTGAGGCAGGAGGATCATGAGTTTAAAGCCAGCCTAAGCAACTTAGCAAGACCCTAAGCAACTCAAAGAGACTCTGTCTCTAAATAAATACAAAAAAGGGCTGGGGATGTGGCTCAGTGCTTAAGTGCCCCTGAGTTCAATCCCCAATACCAAAAAATTAAAAAAGCTATTATGATTACCATTATTTATAGATGTAATTCTATATCTTGAAAACACAGAAAATCAACTAACAATTTTATTCTACAATCTTAGATAAAAATCATCTTAGAAAATTGTAAATATTCTATTCATAATAATAACAGAAAAAGTATAGATGAAGTGCTAATACACATAGGAAGTGTTTACTGAGGCATACAATTAACACTCAAAGAAATAGAAAAGAATATCATGTTCTTTTGTAGAAGAAAGGACCACTTTCTCCATTTGCTGTTATATTGTATTATAAAAATCTTATTTTCCTCTACAAACTGACATGTGACAATATAATTAAGATAACCTAAACATAAAAAACTAAATGTGATGCTATGCTTTAGATCATTAATGTCCCCCAAAGGCCTATTTGTTGAAGGCTTAGTCCCCAGCTACTTAAACACAAAAGGTTCTATCACCTCCCCTATAGGGAGGTGGTAGAACCTCCCTAGATGGGTTCTTGTGTGGAGTTTTAGTATTGAGGGTATGTCTTTAAAAGGGATAAAATAAACCCTTCCTCTTTATATATTGATATATTTTAGGTATTTGCTACAGTAACAGAGTGCTGAATGAGATTGAAAAATGTGAAAATTTCCAATGACAAGGAAGGGGCTTGTTCCATAAAATATTAAAGCATATTGTGAAGATGAAATCATAAAAACATTATATTTGCTCAAAAGTCAACAGTGATTAAATACAATTTGTAGTGCTTTAATATATACTAGAGAGAAAGAACTCATTATAAATATGGATCACCAACTAAGAATTTAGAAATTCATATTGTCCAGGTAATGAGTCAGAACCATTAATAAATTTTTGAGTGAATTTCATGGACCATAGTCAGTGCTTTCAATGGAAAGAGAGGCAAGGGAAGGGAAGGGTTGAGAGGCAGTGAGCAGAGGGAAGAGAAGAGACAAGAAAAAAAAAAAGCTGAGCTCTGGTTAATGCAAAAGTGCAAGAAATATAAGAGATATAACTATTAAAAAGCAAGAAAATAAAGTAGGACTTAAATGTCTCAGTTTGTTCACATGTAAAACATGATAATGGTATCATCTTTTAGAATTGAATAAATATTAGATTTCATCAAGTAAATTAAGATTAAAATGTTCTTTACAGTTTATATTTCAGTTATAGGTACATGTGTAAATGTATGTTTGTCATATTATTCAAATTGTCATATAAAAGTATTTATTTATTATAGGTTGCTATGGTTTGGATGGGAGGTATTCCCCAAAAAGCTCTTGTATGAGACAATTCGAGCAAGAAGATTTAGAGGAGAAATGATTGGGTTATGAAATCTTAACTGAATCAGTGAATTAATCCCCTGTGGGATTAACTAGGTGGTAAGTAAAAGTAGATTGGTTGTGGTGGAGGAAGTGAGCCCCTGGGGGAATGCCTTTGGGGTATGTATTTTGTATCTGGAGAAAGGAGCCTCTCACTGCTCTCTGATCATTATGGGAGCTGCTTCCCTCAGTTACACTCTTCCACCATGACGTTCTGCCTCACATCATGCCCCAAGAAATGGAGCCAGCTGTCAATGAACTCAGACCTCTGAAACCATGAGCTCTAAAATAAACTTTTCCTCCTCTACAATTGTTCTGGTCCAGTCTTTTAGTAACGGCGGTGGAAAAGCTGACTAAAACAAAGGTTATAATAACAACAACAACAAACTTCCTTTGCAAATAATTCTTTGGAATAATTAATTATGTCCATTCAGGTAAATAACAAAATAAATATAGATTTAATACATCTATATTTTATCTTAAAAACTACTACATATAATCTCTGAAAATAAATTTAGAAGCATAAAAGTTAAGGATGAAATCCCAAAGAAAAAGGATTGCATATTTGAATTCACACATAAAAATTCTATAGTTCAGTAGTAACCAAAAGTGAAGAGAATGTGACAAATTGGGAAAAATAATTGTAAAAAATATCCTTAATGTATAAAGGAAAGGATAAGATCTTAGTGTACAAAGAGGACTTGGACATCATTTTTTAAAAAGCTCTGTTTCTAACACAAGTAGATAATTTACAGAAAAGAGACATGCAACTGAAAAAAAAATTGCTTACACTTAATCAAATAAATTAACATTAGACAATAGCAAAAACTTCTCACCTTCATCAAATTTTGCAAGAATGCTGAAGATGATATAAATACTAACAAAGGCAATGTAGACCAATGAATAAGATTTTTGGATTCCAATTTCCCAATATAACAAGAACCTAAATTGTTATTTTTCTTTGATCAAGCAATACCATCTTGTGGGGTTCTTCCTAAAGAAATAGTTCGACATATGCACCATAATTCAACTTTTCTTATCATTTATTTTAACAGTGATAATTCCATGCTCTGTCTGACAAATCAGTGGAGCAATCTGAAGTAGATTCAGATTTCCATTTGAATGTTTTTTAATGCAATAGGGGGAAAAACTTATTCTATAAGTAAAAGTATCTGAGTCAAACTTTTTACTTGTATGGAGGAAAAATTATTGGAAGAAAAATTAGAATACTATTGTTGGTTTTCTCTGAGTTCAGAGATTATGAAGATTTTGAGCAATTTTAATTTTCTTCCTTATTTTGCTGTTTGTCGATATACCTTAAATATGTAACTATTTCTTCTATACTACTGAGAGTCAGTTTCATTTACTTTAAAGCAAAACAAATTCCCTGTTGCCCCTCTGATCTTGCTTTACTTCTGGTTCTCTAAGGAGTTCCCTAAATGAGGAGATTAAAATGCTTTCAAATTAACACATTAGTTGTCCTTATCTAAATTGGTTCTTTGAAAAATGAATGCCTGAAGGTGTTGTAAACTGTTCTTTTAAGTACAATTAAGCAATCCCCTAGTCACTTCTCTTTTGTCTTTCAGTGTTTTTCTTTCTTAATGTAAACTTTGAATGTAGTATTGACTTCAGTATTTTCATTTGTTCCTGTCTCATCTGTTAAAAAAAAAAAAAAAAAAAAAAACAGAATCCAAAAGGAACTAACACAGATCTGCTAAGATAATAACTTCCTGTTAAATGTGAATTAATGAGTTAATACTGTAAAATATGACAGTTTGCAAAATAAGTGCAATCATCCCTCCTTTGCTACCATAAGGCACAGTGATTGCTTTAATTTTACACGATGTGATGGACATATTGATGTTCCACTAAAATACCTCTTTAAAGAATAACTTGCTGCCTCAGCATGGACTGCCTGAGCTGCCTTGCCCAAGGTCATGCCCCTTCTTGGCATAACCAGTGACTGATCCAAATGGAAGTATAAAGACCTTAACTTCTTAGATTGATTTAGGAAGTTTCTGAACAACCATTATAGGTCCAGATCATCCCATAGGGTTGGGTGTGCCCTGTGGTTTGAAATTTCCCTCTACCCAGTCTTTCTTTCTTCCCTTCCATTTCACGAGTATTCATCCCAGGGACATATTTTAGCAAACTTCCTACAAAGTAAATGCCATCTCAGAATCAGAACCCAATCTGGGAGGATGAATTACATATTACTCTGGATACAGGTGGGCTAGTGAGCTCTGTATTATTTTTGATTTTATTATGTCATAAATAACTGATAAATAAAAAATGCAGACTTAAAAAATATAGCTATATAGCTACATAAATGGGATAGCACTAAGACCAGACATAGCTTAAATCATTATTGAATTTGCCTTAGTCCATTATTCATTAATGGTTATCAGATCATAATTGTTTAAAACACTAGAATTTGCACTTGTGAGAATCTTATAATAATTTATTTTGTAAGACTCTTTTTGTAAAATAATACTAAAAAAAAAGAAAACATACAATGCCATTTTGATGATATGATGGACACCTGAATGTCCTCATAGGCTAACCTGACATGATCTCTTCCATGTATGAAAAGCAACAATACTGTGAGCTTTGTAAACTGAACCTAGACTTTGACATATATCACAATACTTAAAATGGTGTTGAAACAGAAAGCTGCTCTTAAAACGTGGTAACTCAACCTGCTAGTCTTTTAACTGAAGCTCTTTGCTGCCCTCTGTAGATAACTTGAGATGAGAATGGCAGCGTCCTTAATTAGTAAACATTTACCTTCTTGGTTATGATATATCTATTCTGTAAACTAATAGAACAATAGACTAAACAGAAGATATTTAAATTAAGGAGAAATTAATAATCTTTGTCCAGTCATCTATTTTGAGTTATACCATTGTATTTCTGTATTTGCTTTTCTAAAATAATTTTACACAAAATTAAAAGTACATGCTTGAAAATACCACTAAAAAACATGGGAAACATCTCCCCCCCCCCTCTCTCTCTCTCTCACACACACACACACACACACACACACAAGCATTTGTGAAAGAATAATCAGTTATTTTACAACTTTCTTTTGACTTCTCATGTTTACACATATTAGCCACATTTAAAAAAATCAAACACTTTAGGATAGCGATATGGGCAAACATTTTTTGGATAAGTCCTCAAAAACACTGAAACATATAAAAAAATCGACAAATTGGGTAATGGCAAAATGAATAAAGGAAACAATCAATAATTATGTAAAATACTTGCAGGATGAGGAGAAATACTTGAAAACTATACATACGAGAAAAGTTTAATAAGTAAGCTAGTAAGTAACTCAAACAACTCAATATCAAGAAAACAAATAATGAGAATTTTAAAATTTACAAAAGTCCTTAATAGATATTTTAAAACAGAAGATATACAAATGGTGAAAAGTATATAAATTAACACTAAATATCCCTAATCATCAGGGAAATGCAGATCAAAACCACAATGAGATATCATCTTACCCAATTTAGAATACCTACTATCAAAAAGACCAAAAAAAAAAAAAAGATTTGAAGAAAACTCTGATACATGGTTGATGGGAATGAAAATTTTTACCACCATTGTGGAAAACAATATGTGAGTTTCTAAAAAATCTAAGAGAACTACCATATGAGCAAATGATTCCACTACTTGTTATCTAAAGGAAAGAAAATTGGTATGCTAAGAAGTTATCTGCACTCCCTGTTTATTGAGATACTATTCACAATATTTGAGAAATGAAAATATAAATGTCCATCAACTGATAAATGGGTAAAGAATATGTGGTACATATACAACATGGAATACTATTCAGACACAAAAGGATACAATGAAATCCTGTTATCTGCAGAACATGGATGAGTCTGAAACACAATATGTTAAGTGATATAAGCCAGGCACAGACAAACATCACATATTCTCACTCATATGTGACAGCTAAATAAGTGAATCTCACAGACATAGAGTTTAAAATAGTAGTTACTTGAGGTTAGGAAGGGTAGGGAGATCAGTAAGACCTTGTTTGTCAAGCATAAGATACAGTTAGATAAGAGTGAATTCTAGTGTCCTGCAAGGCACCTTCAAATAATTATGGTTAAAAATGATTTATTCTATATTTCAAAATATAAAAAAGCATACTGAATGTTGCCAACACAAATGTAATGCTAAAAGCTAATTATCCTTATTTGATTATTACACATTGTATACATGTATCAAAATATCACACTGTATCCAAAAATGTGTACAAATATTATGTTTAGATAAAATATTTGAAAAAAAAAATTAACTGTTACAAATTATAATAGATACTGTCCTATGATTAAAACCATAAGCTACTCACTCTATTTCACATAATGATATTTCTTCTTTTGAGGTTTTTTGGGGGGCTCTTCTTTTGTAGTAAAATAATCACTATTTTCATTATCCCAATTCAACTTAAAAATTATCTTGCTGAGTATTTTCAGTGTATTCAACAAAGATATAGATGCTACGTGAATTAGATCAAAACCTTGAAAATAAGGAGAGCAGTTGGATACTTGCTCTGTGCAAGATACTTTGGCACATACTTTACATACACTAATCATTTAATCTTCCCCTAATAGTACAAGCTCTCTGAATTTGTAGAGCTTATAATTTTGATGAGAATAGCCTTACCTGAATTTCACCATTATTTCTCTATTACTACAAATTGTCTTTCTTAAGGCATAAGAAAGGTCAGCTATATTTTGTAATGCCCATTACTTTACAGTAAGAGATTTTACTCCAATGTAGGCTATCTGCACTTTAAGCTTATCTGTGACTTCTTGTCTTTTATGCAGTGTGTTTAACAATAGTTTCCAAGAAGTAATCAACTGTTAAATGTAGGTTCTCTAAATGTAAGCCAAGTTTTTATCACTCCTTAAAAGTAATGATTATATCTTTATGCAAATACAAATGTAGAAGTCTGGTACTATTTCTCTTCATTATTTCTATGAAATCTCTCTTTTGTTATTGTACTTCTCTTCATACTAGTTACCAAAAAAAAAAAAAAAAATCTCACTTGGCTTTATTATTACCATCTTAAATTATACCTAGAATACTGTACATATAATAAGAGAATCATTGTGTGTCAGTGAAAACAGTAGATACTTTCTAGTGATGATGATAGGAGTTAATGAACTACAAAAATATTAGGTACAACAAAATGAAAATTCACACAGGTATAATAGGTATTGAGGATTATTAGGTCTGGATGAAGGATTGAAAAATAGGCTCAGATAAATGCAAAAATTTAAGAATCACCTTTATGTAAAACAGTTTTTATATACTTAAGTATATCCATTTTAGAAACTTCATAACATTTGGCAACTGAAAGCACATTATTGGCTATTTCTTTAAATCATTTCCAAAACAAGATAGCAAAATTTAGCTACAAATTAAATTTGACACAGACTCGAAAGAAAAAAGACAGACTGAGTAAGCAACCAACCTAGGAATAATTCTAACCAAGAAGGTGAAAGATCTCTACAGTGAAAATTGTAGAACACTGAAGAAAGAAATTGAAGAAAACATGAGAAGATGGAAAGGCCTCCAAGGTTCTTGGATAGGCAGAATTAACGTTGTTAAAAAGGTTATACTGCAAACATCAATCTACAGATTCAATGTAATTCATATCAAAATACCAATAATATTCTTCACAGAACTAGGAAAAACAGGTCTAAATTTCATATGGTATAATAAAAGGCTCAAGGTAGCCAAAGCAATTCTGAGTAATAAGAAGCAAGCAAGGATGGAGGCATTACAATACCTGACTTCAAATTATACTATAGAGCTATAATAATCAAAAAATAATAAAATAAAAAATAACCATAAAAGTATGGTTGTGGCAAAAAGCACACATTAACTCCAGTAGAATAGAATAGTAGACAGAGAGAAAAATATACACAGAGGAGGTCACCTCATTTCAGAGAATCAAGGGTAGAATGTTTTCTTTCACATACAGGACTACAAAGAAAAAAGGAATTAGGAAAAAAACATAGATCTCCCTTTTGGAAGGGAGATTTGTATAGTCGAATTAGGGGATCAAAGAAGAAGTAAGAAAGGAGGGAACTCGGGAAAAAACAGTGGAATAAACTCAACTAAATAATGCTATATGCATATATGAACATATCACAACAAATTCTATTTTAATGTATAAATATAACACATCAATGAAAAAAATACATAAAGAAATTGATGGAAGACCAGAAGATGAGAGGAAGGGGAACAGAGAGAGGGAGGAGGGAAGGGAAAATGGAAGTATTGGGGAATTATCTAGAATTAACATGTCAAGATGTCCCTATTATGTATAATTATAATATAATAATAAAAACATTTTAAAAATGAATTAAATTTCACACAGTAAAAAATTGACTTTTTCATGTTATTATACATAATAAGAGTGTGGTATTTTTTTTAAAAAAATTATTTAAACAAATGATTAAGTGATGAAATAATTTTGAAGCCTGTTATGTGCCACATGCCATTTTAAGCCATGAGGTTATTTCAGAATGCAACATAAGCAGAAAGCCTCTCCACTGTGATATTGTGTTACATCTTGTCCTGATATCCTGGTACATAGAGAAAGATCATAAATAAGTAGCTATAAGGTTCTATCTGTCCAATGGTCCAGTTGATAAGAAGCAGAAGCAGCAACAAGAGCAAGGAGATCAGGTAGCAAGACATCGCTGTTACATCTGGGCAAACATGATGGCTTGGTTCAGGATGCTGTTCTATAACTGCTGAGGCCAATGGAAGGATTTACTTTTACTTTACTTGTTTTCCTAACCTGATACTTATATTAATATTTTTCAAATTGATATATCTTAAAATGTCTTTGAACAGGTTATATGTCTCATAGTTAAATCTTATAAAATAGGAAAAGTTGTACAGTGAAAGGTTTTGCTTCTTGCCCTTGACTCCAAGGGGACAAGTTCACAGTACTTCCATATAAAGCCCATCTCAGTAACTTTTATCTCCTGTGGATTCTTTCAGAGTTTTTTTTTTTTTTGAAAAATTATAAGCAAATAAAACTGGACTCTCTCCCACCTCCATTTATACAAAATGGAAGACACTATAAGCACTACTCTATGCCTTACTCTCCTTTTATTATCCTAAAGATCTTTACTTACTAGTACAAAAACATCTCCCAGATCTTAATGATTTAGTAATATTCTATTTTATGAATGTACAATGGTTTATTTAGTTAATTACCTACTAATGGACATTCACCTTGTTTATTAATCAACATTGAAATGTTATATCCTTGTATAAGCATGATAGAAAATGGTAATATTTAAAAAAATATTTTAACAAAACTATATGAAAGAAGAAATTTTAAAGACACTCATGAAGTAAATGTTGATACTCTCCTCAGATCCCATATTCAGGGTAGATACACCTCTTCTCCAGGTGCAGCAAATATTGTTTGCTAATGGCAGTGACTGAGTCCCTCGCTGGGAATTGCCCTTGGGCCTAGTGAAGCTTTTGACCAGTGACTGTCTGAGGAGAGCTGTAAGGCCTTGGTCCTCTGTTTAGGGCACTGGGAAGGGACATTTGAACTTCAGAGTGCTTTGCAGGCACAGCGTGCATGTCTGTTCAGCCACCTGTGGGTAGTGTCATCCTCTGTACCATCCTGCCACCCTCATGTCCTCATAGTTGTTTCCCATGAGCTCTTCACAATAAACCTTCTGCCCATAATTTTATGTCTCACATTATGTTGACAGACAACACAATTCAAGGCGAGGCATTTAAATGAAGTAAGTATAGAGTTAGTGAGATTAAGGCTAGGCCATTATATTATTGATTATTTTAGTCAAATTTAGTTAAAATATTTTGATAAGATATATATATATATATATATATATATATATATATATATATATATAGGCATCTAAACACATTTTTCCTTGAGTTTTGTTGATTTTGTTGTTCATTAAGGGGTAATTTCTGTTCAGTGAAATTCATTCATTTTAGTGAACAATTCTGTGAATACCCTGATGATCTTATGCTCATGAAACAACCAGTCCAATCAAGGTACAGTTCTATCATCTGAAAAAAATCCTTCATGCTCCTTTGTCAAGTATCTGTTTGAATATATTGCCCATTTTGAAATATTAAATTGTTTGCTTTGTATTTCCTGAGTTTATGAAGATTTGTTTTTCATATTATGGGTTTCTGTCCTTTATAAAATGTATGTTTTTCAAATATTTTCTTCCAGTCTAAAGCTCAACCTTTTATTTTCCTAAGAATTCATTTGAAGAGATTCCATATCATTTTTAAAAATTAAAATAGCCTATATCCAAAAGAATTGAAATAAGAAGTATGTCAAGAAACAACTATACTCTTGTATTCATTGCAGCACTATTCACAATAACCAAGATAGTGAACCAACCAAATGTCCATCAATTGATGGATGGAAAAAGAAAATATGGTACATATACATAATGGAATATTATTTGGTACTTACAAAGAAGAAAATTCTGTTATTTGTGACTACATGGATGTACCTGGAGGATATCATGCTAAGGGAAATAAAGCCCATGACACAAAGATAGAAAAAATACATGATCTCACTTATATGTAGAACCTGAAGTCAAATTTATGTAGGTAGAGAATAGAATGGTGGTTACCAGTGGTGAAGAATGGGTCAGGTAGGGGAATTGGGAGATGCTGACCAGAGGGTACTAAAATTTTCCTTAGGCAGAAGAAATGTTTCAAGATCTATTGAACAGAAGGTGACCACAGTTAATAAAAATGCATTGAGCATTTCAAAATTGCTAAAAGAATAGTTGTAAAAATTTTTATTACAAAAAGATAAACATGTTAATTACCTTGATAGAATCATTTTACAGTATATACTAATTATTAAAATATCATTTACCCCATAAATACATAACATTAATTTGTCCATTAAAAAATAAAAATAAAAATACTAAAGTATCTGATTTAATGTTTTTACTCTATTGACTATCTTGTAGTACACTAATAAAGGGTATTTAAAAGAAACTTTCATAGGGCTGGGGTTGTAGCTCAGTGGTAGAGCGCTTGCCTGGCATGTGTGAGGCACTGGGTTTGATTCTCAGCATCACATAAAAATAAATTAATAAAGTGAAGAGAGTAAGAAAAAACTTTTACAAATGTGGACATTTCATAGCTTATGATACAACTCTTCATAGAAGAGAAAAGCTGACCTCTTTCTAAGTCATTATAAAAGTTCCTTGTACAGTATTTATAAACATAATGAGTTCTTAATATTTCCAAATTTTGAATGTAACTGAAATAAGAATTGACTGTAATTCTGGTTCTATCAGCATTTTAAGACACTTTGATTACTGTTTGATTTTCAGAGAATCTTTTTTCTGGGGGGCGGGTAGTCTTCAAAGGAATGAAAATGAGGCTTGCAGACATATAATGGAGAAAGGACAAGTCAGGATCTCCTTTCCCCCAAATATAACAAAATAAGCAAAAAAGAAAAAATATTGTAGAAAAATTAATAGCATCAGTCAACAATGGAAAGCTATGACCAAGTGACAAAATTTAGTGGCTTGGAGGCAAAGGTAAATGAGGTGATTGTGTAGAATAATTCAACAGAACTAGGCTCTTAACCTGACTTTGAACCTCAAATCTATAGATAAATAATCAGAGTGATATTACTATCTTTTACCTTTTCCGTATAGAGAATTTTAGAAATTGATGCTGGAGAGAGTGATAAAATTATAAACAATGTGTCTGATGCTTTCAGAAAGAAAAAAGATTTTTAGTAAAAACAATCCAAAGTCCATTGGTTTCTTTTTAATGGAATGGGATGCACCTCTCCAGCTGAGCACAAAAAATCCTGATAAGAGACTTGTCAGAAGGGAAATCCTCTTCATTATGGAAAATTTAAACATATTTTTTTAAAAAAGAAAGTATTAAAGAAAAGTGTGACACCTTCACCATCCCAGATTAGCAATTATCAAAAACAGCTGGCAAGATTATTCTGGATATGCTGCCTTCTACTCCACCTTTTTAATATCTGGAAACCGTGGACGGTGGTTATGAAATCAGTCTTTTTTGTAGCCAACAAAATCCCTATTACATATCAGGTATTCAATGGTGTTTCTTAAATGAATCAATAAATCAATGAATGAATCAATCTCCATTTATGGATAATTCATTCCAAGTCCCACATTTTGTTAAATGAGCTCACACTTGACAAAAGATGAATATCATATATGATAAATGTGATACTAGGGAAATCATGCAGAGAACAACATCACATTGAAACGTGCTCAAGAACAAGTATTTTAAAGATAATTCAGGTTAATACTATGGATCCTTCCTAAATGAGAGGGAGAATCCTCCTGATGGAAGATTGCCTAAGCTAGCAGGGACCAAGAAACACTGCTAGAAGCCCACCAGTGACAGAATTGAAATGATCAGAACTATGTTCACAGGGACAATTGTATGAACACTTTTTCATGTACTTCAATTGTATGAACTTAAAATATGTCTTTTGAAGAAATGCCAGGTCTAAATTGATGTAATTTGACCTCTTTTAGTTGGCAAATTCATGTCTTAAAATCCATTGCAAATAATAATTGTGCATAAACACACATTTGTTTATGGACATAAAAAGCCAAATATATGCTACCAGAATCTCTAAAATGTAAACTGAAACATGATTTAGTAAATCATATTTAGTATTTAGTTTGTATACACTTAATACCTATGTATTTTGATATATGATGTTTCTAAGAATACTATTGCTATTATTAGAAAGGATTAAAGCTACAGTTGCTTTTAAACCTGTGTGTGTGTGTGTGTGTGTGTGTGTGTGTGTGTGTGTGTGTGTGTAGTGCTAGGAATTAAACCCAGGGCCTCGTGTACACTAGGCAAACACTCTACCACTGAGCTACATCTCTAGCCATATAATTGCCTTTCAAAAGCTATAATTTTTTTCCAAGACAAATGCTAATATTTGGAAGCAACTACAGTTAGAACGGAATTTAAGTACTAAGAGGAAACTCTACATTTCTACTTGTAGAAATTGGTGGCAGAAAGAAAAATGACACATGGGCTCTCTGTGAAAGAGGTACTATAAATGAGTTGATTTGACCTTCCCCTTCTATTTCAAATAAAATGAAGAAAACATCTGCAATGACTACAATTTATATAATTTCGTTCTGAAATTTTAATTCAGGTAGCAGTATTATTTTAATTAATAATTTATCCAATTCTACTTCAATAAAGCAAAAGTTAAAAAAAAAATTGTATTACTTCAAGAAGGAGTCAGCTGATTGTGATACTACTTCTAAGCCAAAACTTAGAACTATTAAGAAATCAGACCAATCTATACAAGAAAAACATAACACCAATTCTATTTTCTGTTTTTAGCCTAAGTACCATAGCCTGTCTAAAAATTATATAAGCAATGAGTCTCCAATAAAAACACACCATTTGTGCTATAGGTGGAATCAAAAGACATGTCTCTAATTCTTTTTTTTTATTGTTGGTCATTCAAAACATTACATAGTTCTTAATATATCATATTTCACAGTTTGATTAAAGTGGGTTATGAACTCCCATTTTTACCCCGTATACAGATTGCTGTATCACATCAGTTACACTTCCATTGATTTACATATTGCCATTCTAGTGTCTGATGTATTCTGCTGTCTATCCTATTCTCTACTCTTCCCCTTCCCCTCCCCTCCCCCTTTCTCTCTCTACCCCCTCTACTGTAAATCATTTCTTCCACTTGTATTATTCTTCTCTTACCCCTCCTTTCCTCTTATATGTAATTTTGTATAACCCTGAGGTTCACAACACTTTTTTTTCCCTCTCTGTAACAATTTCTTGCATAAAGACATAGCATTTTAAATATTGATTATTCTGGGGACATTGGAAACAATACATCTGAATTATGGAACGTAGACCTCTCAATATTATTAACTTTAAAGTATCCATGGTTGAAATTATGTCACATCAAATTCATAAAAACAAAACACTGACTTAGTAGATCAGCTCATATGATCATAGAAGTTTTGTGATGGTCATCGAAAGAGCCAGAGAAGGCTGAAGTAGCATGGTTTAGTCTAAGAATGTGGAGCCTCAGAAGAGGGAAGACAATGATACAGCCCCTAGTCCAAAGTCAAAGTCCCAAGAGCCTCCAGAAAGGCTCCTGAGCAAGTCACAGGGTCCAGAGGCCAAAGAGCCAAAACCTGGAGCCTCATTTGTATGGGTTCTAGTTCCCTGTTCTATTTAAGCACAAGACCCACTGGATGGCACCCACCATATTCAAGCAGGTCTTCTCTACTCAGTTTTTGGACACACATGCCAGTCTATTCTGGAAACACAGAAACATCCAGAACTAATCATTTACCAATCCTCCAGGCCTCCTTCAGTTCAATTCAGTCGAATTGCCACTTAAATCAAACATCACTATTTCTGGCCCATTTTTGATTTCTTGTTTTGTTTCATTATTTGTGAGTTTGGAGATTGGAGTTTGGAGATAAATGGTATTTTAGATACCATTCTTTATAAATTATGTGTTTTTTGAATGTTTTCTCTGAGTCTTATTTTGTTATTCTCTTAATTGTCCTTTAAAGTGGAGAATGTTAAACCTTCGCCATACATATTGTTAACACTTTAAACTAAATGAGGTGTTTTGGTTTTAGTGTTTCCTGGTGTACCATTCCAAAGCACGGGATTTATTTGAGACCAAATTTTATCAGTCCTTTTGTGGTTTCCATCTTTAATATCAAGCTCAAGTATTAGATAAATATGAACAGATTATATGCTAGTATAAATTAGTGTAATCTTTTCTCTCTTATTTTTAAAACAATAAAATTTTATACTTGATCTGGAATAATTTTGATGTATGCAGGCATTATTTTGTTCCTTAGTAGTTATTAAATAAGCCAATACCATTATAAAACATAAGGTAATAATTTTATATATTAATTGAAAATACCAATCTCATTTTATGCTATATTCCCAGATAGGTCAGGGGTGATTTCTGAACTCAGTTTGGTTCTACTGAATGCTCAGTTGATTTCTGTACTACATAACTTTGTTTTGAGTTTTATGGGATTAAAATGTATTTTAATTCTAAATAAGGCAAATTCCTTCTTTTGGGGTTTTTTCCCTCTTCTCTTTTGTTGAATAATCTGATATTTCTGTTTTCCTATTCAAATCTCAAATTTACTATGCTATCTTCACATACAAATCCCATTTCACTTTTGACTTGGGCTATGATAAAGTTAGAGAATAATTTTACTTACCTACTTTCAATTATTGGGTCTTCCCACAATTGGATATGGAGATATATATATATATATATCAAGTGATTTACATTTTGAAAAGTATTGTTCAGTAAGGTTATTTTTCTACAAATTTCTTTTGAAATAAATTCCTAAGTATGTTGTGTCATTCTTCCTATTGGGAATGGAATTTTTTTCATACAAGTTTCTAGTTTTTAATGTCTTATGTTTTAACTGGCTATCTACTAGTTGAAATATATTTTTACTTTATTATAATGGACTTCCACAAATATATACTGTTTAAAATATTTTTAATCTTCTTTTCTTAGAATTTATGCTTTCTAAAAATTATTAATTTGATTTGGGTGATTTGTTTTTCTATTTACTAACATTTTTTAGTACTTCCTGACTAATATTGAATAAATTTGGTTGCATCCCTAACTTATTACTGGTTTTAATAGACCTTTTTGGGAATGCATAATTCTGGCTCTTTGTGTCAAATAGAATCTTTAAACAATTTAAATATATCCTTTCAGAACTATTGTGCTCTAAGATTTATTATAGTGATTAGTTGAATTTATTAAATATCTCTTCTGTATACATATAGAAAGAAACATATACTTTCAGCTTTATTAATATGATAGAATGAGAACTTCATTTCCACATCTCTATTTAAAGTAGTAATCCCTGGATATATTCAGAATTTCCTTTTTATCTATGACTTATTTTTCACCATCAAACTTGCCATAATCTAACATAGTTTACATTTTACCTAGTTGAATTATTTATTGTCTGTCTCTCACAGCTAGCATATAAGTTCCATGAAGTAAAGAATTTTCATGTTCTGTTCACTATTATATCTATAGAACTTAAACTAGTACCTGGTCCATCTTAGTGACACAAAAATATATTCGTAAATTAATATGGTGCTACAATTATAATAGTTGATCAAAAATTTTATAGGTGTAAACTTTGTAGAATTTATAATAAAGTGAGCGGATAGACCAAAAACTATAAGAAGGAATGGAGGTACTGTCATAATAAAGTTTTGTTGATGCAAAGAACTCACTCTTATATAAGGGAGTGATTGAAGGTTTTCCTGAAATTATCATCCAAGCAGAGTGACAAGCATACTTGAAGGCCCTAAGGTAAGAAAGAGCCAGCTGGAGTGAAGGAAAGTACAGGAGGCTCAGGTTACTGAAGCTTTATTAGGGGTGAGGAGAGATAGAGAAGAATGACTTAAGATGAAATCAGAGATAAGAAAAGGAGACATGGATTAATAAGCCATGGTGAGGAGTTTGGGCTTTATTTAAAGTTTAATGTATAACTTTTGAACAGTTTTAACCCAGGGCATGGCTTGATGGATTTTATATATTAAAAATCTCATTCTGTGACTTTTAGAAGAATGTACTAAAAGAAGAAATAGCAAGACCAGTCAGTGAGCCCTCGTAGTAGTCTAGGCAATTAATGATGATTGCCTGGGATAGAAGGAGTTTGGAGGGGCATGGATCCATTTCTATGTTTGAAATACATGCAGACTTTGTGAATGACTAAATCCGAGAGTCAGGTAAGATGAAGAAATCAAGAATGGCTCTCAAGTTTCTGGTTAAACAAATGTACATATAGCAGGGCAAAATAACAAGGCAGAGGAAATTGGAGGAGAATTCAGATTGAAAGTATTAAGTGATCCTTACATGAAAATGAAATCCTGTTAGATCACAACACTTTAACACATAGTCCCTTAGGCTTATATATTTTTAATTGACTTTTTAATACCAGCTTCCTCAACTCCTGTGTTAGCCATGAAAACTGAATTGCAATCTGGTTTCCTAGAGACCTCCTTCTTAAAGGATTTTAGTGACACAAATATGAGAAAGGTACACATTATATAGGACTTCATAGTGATTCCAGAATGAGCAACCAGAATGAGATGTTGTTCAGGAGACATCTGTGGTTACCTGTTTATCAAGAGATTCTAATTTTGTTGGGGAAATGCAGGTGTTTATCATTTTTTTTCAGAATAAAACTTCCATCTTAAACACTCCAGTTGATTAACTTTACTGAAGTTCATCACTGATTTAAACCATTTGTTTTCAGAAGTCTTTATTTTTCTGTATAATAAAGCTCAAACTTCTTAGCCTTCTCTTATTATTGTCCTTAAAGCTCCAGCCTAGCTTTTCTCGGGTTGTGCTTCATGTATTTCAAACCCTTGTCACTCAAAGTGTGATCAATTACTTGGCATTAACAACATATTTGAGGGGGATCAAAACCATAGGATCTCAGGTCCCATCTTAGATCAACTGAATCCGAAATCTTCCTTTTAACAAGATCCCCAGGTAATCATACCCAAACTAAAATTTGAGAAACAGGACTCAAAAGAACAAATA
Source organism: Spermophilus citellus (assembly GCF_964194105.1). Lineage (NCBI taxonomy): Eukaryota > Metazoa > Chordata > Mammalia > Rodentia > Sciuridae > Spermophilus > Spermophilus citellus. Next base: position 143,056,031 of record NC_138183.1, on the reverse strand, counting down.
CTTTCTCACCTGTTTATTTCTTACTTCTTACACCTTTACTTACTCTGTTCTTCTGCCTGAAACCCCCAATTCTGCCTATTAAATTTGTTATTAAATAAGCTGAATCTTTTCAGCCCATTATGAATCCCCCCCCCATTATATTGTATCTGGTCATTTTTCTTATGTAAGAAATTTGTAAAATAGTTAATGTTTATTTTTAACTTCATGTGTTCATCATCTCAGATTTGACATGACCATAGGTAGCTTTCTTATGCATAATCATATAATTTGCACATGGAGAAAGCACTCCATCCTCTCTTCTAAATTTATGCATGCATGTTGTCTCTATGTCCCTCTTCTAACCTGTGTCACAGCTATCTCCATAGATAGGATTTTAAAGGATTTTAGTGACACAGAAATCTTCCATTTCTAGATGCTCTGTGAAATGAAGGCTCCCGTCTGATCATTATTTTTAACCTCCATATCACTGTGCCTAGCACAAAAATAATGCTGAAGAAATTGTGGTTAAATAAGGAAATGACCAAACAACATGCACACCTGGTTCCAGCCACTCTAGTGTTCCCAGCCGTCATCTGGACAGTCTTTGGGTATCTACTGTGTCAATATCAGTGCTCCCCTCAGATCAGCATTTTTGTTCTGGATTTCACCAGAGAGGAATGTGTCAAGGCAGCATGGTGAGAATGCACTTGTATTCTGTGGGCCAAACTATTTCTCTGTGATGGTGATTTTATTTTTGCCATGGACTAGAAAACAATGTAACAAATGCATGAGACCAAACTACACAGTACAACTAAAATATTCATGCCTTCATTCAGACAATTGTAACATGCCAATCATAAGTAAGGTTACAGCCAAGTCTTTTCATCTTAATCCACTAAATGACTCAGCAATTGATTCTAAAGAACAACTGCATTAAATATACTGCTTTGATCATTCCTACCCCATCACTAACACCCTTCCCACTCACCTCCACCAATAACAGAAGCTGCCATTGATAGACTTCACATGCCAGTCACCATCGCCCTTTCCACAGTGTCTCATTTAATCCCACCACAGTCCTGCATATTAGGGCCTTATTATCTTTGCAGTATGGAACTGAAACTCAAAAAAGAATTAAAATAACTTGCCCAACATTTATCAGCCAGTAAGTGTGGGACTCAGTACTTAGGAGTTCTGCCCAACCTGTACCATATATTGTGTCCATAAAGTCTATCATTCTATGGCCTTCACAAATCTTATTTCAAAGTTGGAGAAAGAGGCAATATTGTTAGTTCCTTAGCTTTAGTACTCCGTCCTTCTTTTTCTGGGAAGGCAGTAAAAGTGTAAGTGTTATACTTGCTCTCCTGCTGCCAATAGTGTCCCATCTGTAATGTAATAAATCAGATGTTTACTGTATCATGCCTATAGTCAAACATGTCACCAAATTTCATAATATGTACTGAAACAGAATGACACAAATATTGAATTCTAAAGCAGCACTGTCTGATATTTTATTAAGGCTCACAATTCAAACTCTCTAGAACATAAACAAGTATAAACATGGACAGTATGAACAAAGCACAGACAAGATGTCTCTAAGGCTTGGTACTAAAATATATATATATATATATAAAAACACTGGTGTTTCCTATAAATACTAAGGTTCATATGCTACCTTTTTCTAAGTGGAGCAGTAGCTTCAATCAGAACTTATATTTGGCAATAGCCTTGATCAATAGACTGGGAATATGATTTTTAAAAAATCTGACATTGTCGATGGATTTTAACCTTTGTTTAATTGCTCTTGATTTTCCTTTCCTTTCCTTTTTTTCCTGAGAACTACACTGGGCATTTTTGTTGATAGGATTAATGTGCTTATATAGATGCCAAATACTTAAAAGCAAAAGTTAAAAAAAATGCTTTTAAAATGCTTACCAACATCTTTTAGAAGTACTTTTCCCATGCCATGTCATCCACTGTGAGGGAGAGAGCAAGCACCCCTAAGCGGTTAAGTCCTCCTGAAGCACAATGGAAGGGTTCCTGGTAGGACCAGGGTGAACTCCTATACAAGCATCTCCACAGGACCCATGCTCAGGAAGGCCTCCGCTTTGCTTTAATGCTCTGCTGTGGACATCTGGGAATTCTTAATCATTTATCTTTGAACTTGTGTTTTGTGATTGAAGTTCAGGGAGGCAGTACAGCACGGGCACAAGATGAGGAGATACATGCTGTATGGGTACCTGTCATCCATTCTCTGATGTCCTGTTCACATACAGTGATGCCTCGTGAACACAGGATCTTAGTGATTCCACAATGTGTGGGAGTCTAGGAACAATCAAAGTGAGCATCAGATGCTAGGAGCCACAAGCAAATATACAATGTATGGCACCTTTGGTTGTAAAGTGACGCCAGCTAGCCACTGAGATGATTATGTTAAGATTTACATTCATATGCAAATTGGACTCCCGCTGTTCACCTTGGCCTGCTACCGGACTCATGTTACGGACTCATGTTACCAGACTCTTGGAGAGTTCCCATTGGTTGGGGAAGGATAGTAGGAGGAAATTCCGGGGGAGGTCCGGGGGGACCCCGGGGGTTCCGGTGGGCGCGCGGTTCCGGTCGGACACCCTCGTGGGAGGACCGGTTTTTGACTTGCTGGCGCTGAGAGTGTTAGCGGCTTTTTCAAAATAAAGTTTTGTTCCTGCTTGATTGGCTCGTGATTCTGTGCCCAGCCAAGACTGCGGCAATCAGTAATATGTCCTGTCTATGACTAAGTAGGGGTGTTGACAGTCCCAATGGGTCTCCCTTTACATGTGAATTAGATTATGCTTTAAATGCAGAAAGAACACAATGACCAAGGAAACTTTTCATAGTCTTTCTTGGTCATGTTAATTTCCTTATTGTAGTCAATCATTCATGCTGAAAATGATTGACATAAAGAAAAATATTGAGCCCATAGTTCCTTTCCCTTTTAATTTTTCTTTCTCATAAGTAAGCCAAAGGTAAAGATAATTGGAAGAATGTGCATGAATTAAAAGTAAAAAACAAACATAATTTTGTGCAGTATTCCCACTGTTTTGGTAAGAACAAAATACATATGCATGCACACAATACAGAATATGAATTGTGTCATTTTATTGATGCTATGTCCACATTAAATACTCCAATATTTGCATTTAAAACCAAAATTGTACAATGTAAGGATGGATTATAAAATTCATGTTCATAATTTAAAAATTTGTCTTACAACAATGCCGGGGGCCAGCCCCGGCGGGGTCCAGGGAGTCCCGAAGGAGGAGTGGCGGCGAAATGATGAGACAGGAGTCGTTCCCTTTGAGCAATCTTCAGAGAGAGAGCTAAAGCAGCTTTTCTCTGGGTCCCCTTTTTATTACAATTTTTCTCATCATTATAGATTCACAATACGTCATTGATTATATAACTTAAAACTTTGCCAAGACATGACATTTCCTTAACCATGATTGAGAGCACACCGATCTACATTCTTCCAGGATATGACCCCCAGCCATACAATCATCAAAGTACAGATTCATCAATAAAACATGTCACCAATTTACATCCTTCAGATTTTCCCAAGATTTACTATTTTTCCCAAGATGTTATTTTCTTATTAACTAATGTCAAACTACTTAACCAGACTCTAAGTCTCCTAATTAATCATTAACCTAAAGTACACCTGCACTTTATTTTTAATCTAAAATTCCCATCTAAAAAAGTCCCTTTAAATCTTATATTTAAAATGTCCTAAAGTTTATGAATCATCCTTAAAGCATATCAGAAACCTATATAACTAAAGACTTAATAATTTCTAAACTTAAGAATCTAAATAATATTTTTAACATTATTCTAAAACTGTGTCTTATAAAGCTATTTTAATTAATTCCTAAATTTATTCTCATAAAACTGGTTGAGCTGCTTTCTCAGAGAGTTTCTTTTGTTTCTCAGTCAAGGTACACTAGTTCTCAAATAATTTGTTTCTCAGTCAAGTTGTACTAGTTCTCAAAGAGTTTGTTTTTCAGAGGATGATTGTTGTCTGTTATTAGGTTTGTCCACAATGTACTAAGATAGAAGAATAGCCTTTTATTTTGTCCTTGATATGCTGAGGGGTGGGTAGCAGAACAGCTTCCAAGGCATGAATTACCTGTTCTGTTCTAGCCATCTGAAATTTAATTGTTTGGCATTTAACATACTCATGCCTCCTGTGAGAAACATAAGCATGAAAATGCAAAGTCCCAATTACATAAAAAAGGGTCTCATGGTTTCGGCTACCCACCAACCAGTGTGGCTTTGCCAGCATTCATCCTCACTGTGACCCTGTCAAGACAGTGGGAGAGCGGCTTTGCCAACACTTTTTCTCACTGTGACCCTGTCAAGACAGTGAGTGGGGGATCGCCTTCACCAGAACAACATTAAGTAACACATAAAATGACGCTGACAAGTCAATTGGAGAACTGTGAAAGAAAGCACTAGAGCATCATATTTTAGTACCTTGAAAGGCACTTTCTTCCCCTGTTTTGTGAACAGGGCTACTACATTTTTATTTTTCACTGGGAAAATTAGAGAGCTGACCTTGAGTGTGACTGTGTGTGTGTGTGTGTGTGTGTGTGTGTGTGTGTGTGTGTGTGTATGTGTGCATGTAGATTATACTGCTTTCACAGAGATATAAGATGTTTAATTATGGGTAGGGTTCATTAAAATGGGCAGAGTCCTTGTCACAAATTGGCTTTTTCTGAGTACGGTGGGCAGAGAGGAAATGGAAAAGGGCTCTGACAATCTGCCAAGAATGAGTCTCACTACTTAATTGATCAAGTGGAAAAAATTTTTTTTTTTTCAGGAACAAGAACTCTACTTAGCATAGTTATCCTGGAAAAGGTCATTTCTTAAATGGTATTCAGATGGTTGGAAAGTTGAAATGACCTCCCACAAGAGAGTCATTTATCCTTTCCTTACTGACAAGACAGACCACAAATGCATTTATCAACTCTCCATTACTGAAAAAATGTTGAATATCAAAATGTGGTCACACCATTTTCTGGAGCATCCTAGTTTTATTATTTCATTGAAGATTTATATGGAAATCTACAGGCTACTACATCCTTCCATCCTATTTTTTTATTGGTTGTTCACAACATTACAAAGCTCTTGACATATCATATTTCATACATTAGATTGAAGTGGGTTATGAACCCCCAATTTTACCCCAAATGCAGATTGCAGAATCACGTCGGTTACACATCCACAATTTTACATAATGCCCTATTAGTAATTAAAGGTGAACTAAAAAGGAGATAAACAGACCCCCATCCCATATTTTTTTGTTTTGTTTTTGTTTAGATAGGGCAGAGGGGTGGGAAGAGAAGGGAGGGGGCATGGGGTTAGAAATAATGGTGGAATTCGATGGTCATTATTATCCAAAGTACATGTATGAAGACACAAGTTGGTGTGACTAGACTTTGTATACATCCCTTTTTTTTGGAAAAGGCTGTGTTCTACCAGGAAATGTAAATGTTGTCACCTTCTAAGTGTCGAAAATAGTTTTGTTATTTAGTGATTACTCCCATAAGTAATCATAAATGTGACAAATGTTTCAAACAGAGAGAGTCATACATTTCTATGCATGCACAGAGTATTTTATATTTCACTGCATAATTTGATTGATTGATTTTTAATTAAATTATTTATTTATTCTAATTTGTTATACATGATGGCAGAATGCAATTCATTTCACATTACACATATAGAGCACAGTTTTTCAAGTCACTGATTATACACAGAGTATTTTTATACAATTTTGTCGAACTCATTCCATCATCATTCCTACCTCTTTGCCCCTTCTTTCCCCTCCCTCCCCTTTGCCCTATCTAAAGTTCCTCCATTCCTCCAACATCCCCCTTCCCCATTGCCATCATGAGTCAGCACAGAGGGTATTTTAAAAGATGAAGAGCTAATTTCAATGGGAGTCGGCTGAATTATTTATGTGGGTTTTATTGATCACTTCCAGAGTCAGTCCTTTCTGTTCTGCTCTGGCAGTTAAATGTCTTTACTACACTAAATAAAGTTTAAATATATTGCACAATTTTTAGGTGATCCAGATAGTTAATATTTTCTTTTCATGATAAAAACTAGATGATTTTTAAGAGAAAACTGACATTAGACTTTTGGTGTCTGAATTAAATCTTTCCTGGGCACTAGGAAGTGGGAAAGAATAATATTTCTCTTTCATCTTTGATGTGAAGGCTAGATGAAAATGAAAACAATAAATGGGATGAATTCAAACTAAAAAGCTTCTTCTCAGCAAAGGAAACAATCAATAACAGGAAAAGAGAACCTACAGAAAGGGAGAAAACCTTTACTGCATGCTCCTCAGATAGAGCACTAATCTCTAGGATATATAAAGAGCTCAAAAAACTTACCACCAAAAACCACGAATAACCAAATCAATAAATGGGCTAAGGAACTGAGCAGACAGTTCACAGAAGAAGATATACAATGAATCAACAAATATATGAAAAATTGTTCAACATCTCTGGCAATAAGAGAAATGCAAATCAACACTACTCTAAGACTCCATCTCACTCCAGTCATAATGGCAATTACCAATAATATAATCAACAGTAAGTGTTGGCGAGCATGTGGGGGAAAAGGTACACTCATACATTGCTGGTGGTAGTGTAAATTGGTGTGGCCACTATAGAAAGTAGAATGGAGATTCTTCAGAAAACTTGGAACGGAACTACCATTTGACCCAGCTATCCCACTCCTTGGACTTAAAATCAGCATACTACAGTGACACAGCCACATCAATGTTCATAGTAGCTCAATTCACAATAGCTAAACTATGGAACCAGCCTAGAAGCCCTTCAATAAATGAATAGGTAAAGAAATTGTGGTATATATACATAATGGAATATTACTCAGCCTTAAAGAAGAATGAAATGATGACATTTGCAGGTAAATTAATGGAGTTGGAGAATATCATGCTAAGTGAAATAAGTCGATCCCAGAAAACCAAAGGCCAAATGTTTTCTCTGATATGTGAAAACTGATCCATAATGGGGAACAAAGGAAGAATGGAAGAACTTTGAATTAGGCAGAGAACAGTGAAGGGAAGGGAAGGGAATTGGGGGGGATGGTGGAATGAGACAGACATTATTACCCTATGTACATGTATGATTGCACAAATGGTGTGACTGCACTGTTTAAAACCAGAGAAATTAAAATTTGTGTTTCATTTGTGTACAATGAGTTGAAATGAAAATGCATTCTGCTGTCATGTGTAACTAATTACAACAAATAATAAAAAAACAAAGAAAATTAAAACAAAACCAAAACATAACAACAATAACAAAAAGAAATCCTGCACAATATTAGCAACTGTTTGCTATGTAAAATTTATGAGAATTGATGGAAATAATGAAATTACCTTGAATGGGGCATTGATGAGAAACATCATACTAAATTTTCAATTCATGCTACTAACAAAAGTAAAAATGTTATAACCTTTTAAGTCAATTATGCCCAAAGTTCATTTAGGAGAACCTCACAGGCAATAAGCAATACTGAGCCAAATATTAGACAGACACTGGACGTAATGATTTCTTTTGATCTTTTCTAATTTTTTTTCTTCTTCTGATTCAATTACCACTTTCCTGGAAGGGCTACAATTATCAACAACTGGTGATCTGATTTACTGCCATTGCTCTTGGAAGACATGAGAGAAAATGAGCTTAAAAGCAACATGGTCAGAAGTATGACGTGAACTTGTTACCCACACACTGAAGCAGGAATCCCCACTAATGTCGTGGCCATGGAAGCATCCCTTGCACATGAAGATTAGAGGAACCCACAGTACACACACCCTGACATAACCCTGACATCTGTGATGGGCAGATCATCAACAGAGCTTTGTTGACATTTAATGGTGTTTTCTTACACAATGTACACTGCTCCCTCCTTGTCAGAAGCACTTGGACCATATTTTGAGAAAGCTAGAAAATGAAGGTGAAGAGGAGCAAACTAAACCATGTGATATAAACAGAACACTCCTGGTGAAAGGGCTTGTACAAAGGAAAGTGCATTTGTATTTTGGAGTTGAAAACAAACAACTTATGTATATTATGAAAGTGGAAACATGATCCAATTAACAACTCAAACCCCATTAAGACCAGCATCCTTCCTGTCGGCCCTGTTCCCATCCTGCTCCCAGCTGTGGCCGCTGAAGGTGAAACAGAGACCCTGCTGCCTTTCTACTGAGCAGTAGATTATTACACTCTAATCTGAAGGCTCTGGACATTCTCAGTGTTTCACTCTGTTGTCTTTCTGCACATTTCTGCTATGCACACTCTTTCTATAAAAGGCATATTAAATTAATAACTGTCCTTCTCAATCAGCATCGATATGTTACTGAGAATTTTTAAAAAGGAGATTAAACATTTATTCATGACATTTAAATGCAAGAGATCAGAAAATGAATATGATGTAGTTTTTTAAAAAATAGACATTTTTAACTTTAAAAATGTTTAGAAAAGTGGTACATGCACATTCCTGTAAAAGAGCAATCAAATATAGCCCTGCCCTTCCATGGCTCCAATTACTTAAAATGCTTTTAACTTCAAGTGTTTCCTCCTATGTTTCAAAAATAATCTTGTTATTTGCTATTTTTAGTCAGTGTCTACTTATGCAAATTTACCTTCCTAATATCCTATTTTTGTTGGAGTTCATGGAGCACTTTTCTTCTCTCTGTGTTCTTGGCATAACAGAATCATTCTTAGTTAACAACCCATCTTTACATCATCATGACTACTATTTGGTATAAAGTCAAGGACTGCGTTATTACTATATCTCTTTTCCCAGTATGCTGTTGCCTATTTTTTCACTTGCAGAGTTTGCCAAATCTCAATCCTTATTTTTTTTCTTAGACTTGAACCACATTCTGTATCTTTCTAAGTTTGTGTTTTATTTTTTACACTGAAAGTCTCATCCTCTCAGATGGATTTGTTCCCTCCTTTGCCCTGCAGCCTCTCCTTCCTCTTCCATATCCAGCAGGTATATCCACCTGCTAGGCCAGGCATCCTGCTGCCTCCTTAGACTTCATTTTGCTGCTTTCCAGAAAAGTGACTTTTGACTGACTCACCAAGTAAGTGAGTTTGGTGTTAATGTCAGATCTGACTATGCCTAAAATAAGAAATCAGTGAAATGAGACCATAATGACTATAAGCTTAAGAAAGTAGGCTCAAGCAATTTGTCATAAAAAGACAGAAGATATTTAATCACTCAATCACCAAGTAGAGATCCTCACACTGCTCAGAAAAATCACAATCATGTGTGCAGCAAGTCTAGTTCTGTTGAGCAAAGTAAGACTCTGAGTCAATTTAACTCACCTGGTCTCTTGCTAAACAGTCATGTTGACACAGACCTGGCTATGTTAATCTCACTTAAAGTCAATTCTGCAGCCTGAATAGCAATTTCAGAATAAAGGTGATCTTGGTCTGTTCATGTTGCTACAATAAAATATCTTAGACTGGGTAATTTAACTAACAGACTTATTTCTTACATTTCTAGAGGCTAGAAAGTTCAAGATCAAGATGCCAGCAGACTCAGTTTCTGATGAGGGATTACTCTCTGCTTTCTATGTGGAAGAAGGGGCTTAAAGGGTCAAGCTTGCTCTTCCTACTCTTTTATAAAATTCCTAATTCTATTTAATGAAGAGTCTAGTCTCAAGACTTAATTGTGAACTGGGCACAATAGTACATGCCTGTAATCCCAGCAGCTCCAAAGGCTAAGGCAGGAGGATTGAAAGTTTAAAGTCAGCCTCAGCAATTTAGTGAGGACCTAAGCAACCTGTGCGAGCCTGTCTCTAAATAAAAGTTAAAAAGAGCTGGGTGTCCCTAATTCAATCCCCAGTATCCCCCTCTCCTTCCAAAAAAAAAAAATTGTGTCCCAAAAGGCCCCACCTCTTAATATTGCTGCATTGGAAGTTAAGTTTGGAAATACATTTTGGAGGGATACAAACTTCAAACCCTAGCAAGACCTTGAGTGGTATATTAGTGCAATGCTACCATTTGTAAGAGTTCTCTTTCCTTCTTTGGTGGTTTCTTGACTGCTTCTCTTATAGTAATTTGCACATGGAGCATAAAGAATAAAAAAATAATATGCTTTTCAATGAGCATAGTTGCTCCACTGGTCTTCTGATTTGCTTGTCATCTTGGCAGTGTGACAGGAAACCTACCTTCTTATTATGATACTGACCCTGTGGAATAGGGATGAGGATTGAAAATTTTTAATAACACTCAGTTTGTTTGCTTAATATCTATTGCATACAAAATAAGAGGCAAAATAAATCCTCAGGCAGGAGAGGTATATACCCTGCCAGTTTTTCAGGGACTTACTTTTCCAGGAAATATTAAGGAACTGAAAGAAAAAACACTTAGTTTTGCTTAAATTTAAGAAAATAAAAATTTCAAACTAATAAGTGGTTAATTAAGTATCTAGAAAATAAACCACTAATTGGCACATTTAATGAACTATTTAATAAATTATTATATTTAAATATAAATTTAATTATATCTGAAACATTTGGTAGAGGATAGATTTTTCTTTTTTTACTTTCCAAGAACTTCCAAGTATGCATGAGGATTCCAAAAGCAGAAATAATATGAATCTTAATAGCTACATTTGGGTGGGGAAGGAGGGTAGCTTTTTATTTTGAAATATGCCAAAGCATAAGGAAAGTTAAAAAGATAGTCCAGGGGCTGGGGTTGTGGCTCAGTAGTAGAGTGCTTGCCTAGCATGCATGAGGCACTGGGTTTGATTCTCACCACCACATACAAATAAATAAAAGTCCATCAACAACTAAAAAAAAAAAAATAGTCCAGTGATTACCTGCGTACCTCCTCTTAAGATTACACAACCACTTAACTTTTAAGAATTTTCGAGGCTCTTTTCAAACTTAGTTATTTTTTACTTTTTTAAAAAAGTGGCCCTTTTATCATCTCTATTTTATAGTTGAGGCATAGAGATATTACACATTTTTTTTTCTCTTTTTAGTCACAGGGCTAGTAAATGCTTGGGTTGGGATGCAAATCCAAAGATGTCTAAAAGCCCATGTTTATTAACTTACATGCCAGAACTCATTCCTGTTATTAAATGAATTATACAGAAACAAATCTTTTATAAATTATTTTATATCAAAGTTATATTTAATGAAGGATATATATATATATATATATATATATATATATATATATATATATGCTTTCATATGCTTTAGGAGGTGAAATCTCTAAATATGACTGCGTCTACAAAGCTTTTTAAAAGGCTTTGGGCAAACAGCAGGGCAGGAACAGACCTCTTCAGCAGTGTAGCCTTGGGAGAGGTTAGTAGGCAAGCAAGATATGTAAATATTTTGGACTCATTCCCACATCTGTGGAGAGAAAGGAAGTCTCTCTTTTTCTAGGGTGGCTGAGTATTTCTCAACAAACTTTTAAAGCTATATACCCTGTGTTGGGGCAGGCCCCAAAATGGTTGTAGTTAGGCTCCCTCACAGAGACTTCCTGCAGGTTATGCAATGTTTTTAGTGTGCAGGGCTGGGAACTGGCTATGTTATGGTTAGTCAAGGCCAGAACCACTGTGATCCAGCATATAGACTCAAGGTCATAAACATTAACTTGTGAGCACCTGCCCCCCGCCTTTATGTAACCTGTTGGCTGTGTGCCCTCTTTGTTTGAAATGTATATAAAAAAGGGCATAGGAAATGGGGGCTAATAAGGGCTAAAATGGAACTGGCTTGAGGTTGACTAACATCTGTGGCTACCACTGAATAAAGACTATCTACGATCCTAACTGCATCTTCTTCCACTTGCCAAACCCCAAATCTGTTTCCTGGGCCAGAGCCCCTGCATGACACCCTGGTTTTTCCACAAAACTATGGGACTAAAATATCACCAACTCCTACATTACAGAATCACAACACATAACTTGATTGAAAGACAGAGACACTGAGGTTCCTGACCCAGGCCTGATGAACCCTCTCTCATGTGTGTCCCTCAGCTCTAGGACTACTAAGAACACTCTAACAATGGACTGCACAGTAGGAAAGTCTCTGTCCAGATTCAAACAACTATGCTGAAGTTCTGTCTTTACCTGGAGTTAATCCTCGATAAATTTTGAGGGTCTAAGTGTCCTCTAGTATACTTAGTCACATTTAGGGCCAATTTCAGTTTCAGTTTTCTGTGATTCAATTCTGGAATATGTACCAAATGGGCCATGGGGAAAAGCTCTAGGCTAAGCATAATTTGCTTATATGTAATATAAAGTTTCTGAATGAATATCACATTGCTTTTCAGCTGCTCAAAACATTCCACATCTATTGAGATATCTCATTTTACAGTGATCACAGGCCTGTGTAAGCATTATCGTCCTTCAACCACTGAGACTACTAAGGCACTGTGAGGCCAAGAGCTAAAGAGCCAACTGGTAATAGAGCTAAGACTGAAGTGTAAGCCTCTGACTCCAGCCCTTTCCATTGCTATGGCATGGTTACTTGTATAACTTCTTCAGCTTTACTTTTTCTGAGATATTATGTGTTTTCTAGCAGTGGCATTAAGAATAGGAAAAAGAAGTGACTAATGAGATACAATTCAAGAGGTTTCCAATGAGGCCAAGAATCACACATTTACTTCAGTGTGAGAGGGCCTAAAATGGCACAAGGACACATGTGTTAGGACCTGAGACGCTTTCAGTCCACAAGACAGTGCAATCAAAGTCACCCATAGGGGGTGTACCCTAAGCAGAAATTGTCTTTGTCAGGGAGAGAGAGGGAGACAATGTAATTGGCCACGCCACGGTTACATAGCCCCTGGGAAAATGTTTTAGAAAAGTTTCCAATGTGGTAAGGAGGAATGACAACCTGAGGAAGTTGTCAGTACTGGAAGCAAAATGTGGTGACACCGAGGGCGAAGAGCTGGAAATAGACTTTGCTTACTTCCCAGATCTGCCTGGGGCCAGTTCTGATTTCTTCCTTAAACATTGAATTTGCCCTTCTCCACCTTGCAAGATTGTGGGAGTTTTATTTTAATATGAAAAATACAAAAAGGGATGACTTTTGAGGTCACAAACAGTAAAGTTTCTCTAATTTGCTTAGGATGTGTGTCTCTATTGTCCTTCAACCTCAAGGTTTTTTTTTTTTTTTTTTGAGAAGAATTTTCCAAAAATTTCATACAACTAAAAGAAATGGGAAAAATCCAGGTATCTGTGGTCATAAAAGTTTGGTGAATGTAGGCTGACATTTATCCCAAGATTAACAATTGTACAATTGCATATTACAAACTCTGAGAACTTCAGTTTATTTAAACCTGTTTCCCAATTTACTTGCCCATAAAATATCCCTCTTTTAAAAATAATATTCTATGAAATGCTTCAAGTAAATGATACTTCACCAGACTCTCTATATACTAAAAAATAAAATATGTTGAAACTTTTGTTCATATTTAATTGGCATCTAATGGTTCAAAGTGTGAATCTGTTGTAAATTTTTGAGTTTATATGGAATTCAATTTTGTTTCAGTTAATGCATACATTATTTAAGGACTCATGTGTACCTTTTACTAGTTCCCCAAATTAAGTATTTACTTCAAATATTCTCATCAGTTCCAAGATTAAGTTGAAGTTGCTTTTGGTAACAAACTAATACTAATAATATTGTATAGAAAATATAGGTCCTCAGCAAGACTTGGATCTCACCCTTGTTCTACATGATTAAAAAGAAATCATTAATTAGATAAAAAAAAATTAGTAGAGAATGCTGGTAACAAAACACATTAGTTTGGGAATGATACACTTCATACAAATATGTGTATATATATATGTATATATATATATATATATACATATATATATATATACACACACACACATGTATATATATATATATATATATATATATATATATATATATATGTATGTATATATATAATGGTACACATTAAGTATGTACATTATGTATATAATGATATAATTAATTATGTAAATTATGTATATATTTTATATGTATATGTACACATATATTGTACATATACATATAAATTATGTATGTATAACATATATATGCATATATATGTACATTATACATATAGGTATAGGCATAGTTATTTAAAACTAGTGTCCTTCCTTTTTATTATAAATATTTTGATCACCTAGCTAGAATAGGTCCAAAACAGAAGTTTTGACTCTCCATATACTCCTCACCTTTAAACTTTTCTTGTTATTGGCCTCTAAGTTGTGGTACAGTATCATTTCATTGTGATTGAGGAGATCTGAATTGAATGCTTGTTTTCTCTAAGTATTTGTGAAAACTTAGTTCTGTAACTTCTTATCAGAAACTTGATTTTATTTGTTATTATTATTAAAGTTTTAGAATAAGGCAGATAAATAAGTTTTGGGATGCATATACCAGTGAGTATGAATTAACTTTTCTTTATATCATGTAGGATCCATTTACCATAATACTACTATTGTAAAAACATACCATATATTACTTAATGAAGTAAAAATTTCATGGGCATGATACACATGAACAAGGAGTTACTTATCTGGGAAAATATTAGCAATGGCTGGAAAGATTTAAAATGTTGAAATATTAATTTTCTTATACAAAACTGGGCTCATGTATGATAATATTACTTTTATCTTCCTTCCTATTGTAGTCAAGTACTCCCAAAAGTACATATTGCCTCTTCATATCTCTCTTGTGATTTCATCCAGTTTATGTTTTTAGAATAAGTAAGCTGATTATTGCCAATGTGTTTTTCTAGCTCTGGGCACTGCCCTGAGCTGCAGACTCACAAATCCAATCATCCATTTGACATCTTCACTTGGCTCTCTAATAGACATTTAAAAATTAACATGTCCAAAATGGAAATTTTGACTCTCCATATAATCCTAGCCTCTGAACTTCTCTTGTGAAATCTTTCCATTTTAGCACATAGCACAGAAAAATTTCCAAACCCTAGGAAGAATCCTTTCTGGCTCTCTTCATCTCCAACAGATGAAAATCATCAACAAATCTGCTTCTCATCATCCAAAGTGATACCACACTAGTTCATGTCACCACTGTTTTATTCTTGGAGTATGGCTGTAGATCACTAACTGCTGGTTCTATTTGCATTTATTATATTTGCATGATATATAAGAAATAGATAAATCTTTTAGAAACATCAATTTGATCATTTTACTGTTCCATTTCAAACTCTCCAGAAGGATCTCATTGAATTTAGAAGCAAATTCAAATTCCTTTGCATGAAGCTATGCTTTGGTCCTACCTACCCCTTCAACTCTATCTTTTAATTTTCCCTCTTCTCTAGTGCTCAAAGATACCAACAAATTAGTTCTGTGCTAACTCCCTTAAAGAGATAAATAGTGACACAGGAAAACCTCCTTTCCATTTGTTTTTACCAGGTTCCATTTGTTTGTATTTTTTTTAAAGAGAGAGAGAGAGAGAGAGAGAGAGAGAGAGAGAGAGAGAGAATTTTTAATATTTATTTTTTAGTTCTCAGCGGACACAACATCTTTGTTGCTATGTGGTGCTGAGGATCGAACCCGGGCCGCACGCATGCCAGGCGAGTGCGCTACCGCTTGAGCCACATCCCCAGCCCCCATTTGTTTGTATTTAATGATATACTTTTACAGAAGGTGGCTTCAGTACCAATGCACAAAGTTAACTTGACAACTAGCAGTCATGCCTGTAGAACATTGTTCTGTACCATGTTTATACATTTGACCTTGCCTGGTTCTAACATAAAGCAAGGCAATATGAACAAACAAAACCAAGCCACCAATCAATATGCCTTTTAAAAAATATTTCAGATGACACTACCGTAAAAAGCCTCACACAAAATATCTCCCAAATTTACAACCAACATCTAAATTAACTTTCTTAATATGCTTAAATACAATGGAAGAAATCAAATAAAAAGATTTTGGAATACAAATGGTACTGCAACACAATAGATATTTCAAAAAGTTTTATAGGGTTGGTAAAAAATGTAATGAAAGTACAAAACTATTAAAACATAGACATTTTATCTAGACAATAAGAATGCCACTGATTGTCTTCTGTCACTCTTTTCCTTACCTTATACAATCTAGCAACACTGAAATGGTCATGTTTCTCTAGAAGTACTGTCATGCTCTATGCCTCTGTACCTCTGGGCTGGTTCCTTCTTCTGCCTCAGGAGCCCTCCTGGGAGAGTCAGTCACAGATTTATCACATCCCATCTACTAGGAACCCCGGTGGTCCCACACTCTAGTCCCTGCTCTGCTCTACTGTGAACATAACTCCACATAAAGCATATTTATAAAAATATAATGGCACATCTTCTTGTTTGTGTATCATATTAAAAATTAATTCTTTATTTAAAATCCATTTCCTTTAAAGGACTGTCAGCTTCCTGACTTCATGAACGGTCACATTCATCCTTATGTTTTTCATAGCTTGTTCCAATGCCTTATGCAGAGTGTTTGCATTTGTTGACCTCAACTCTGTTTTAGTTTTATTGACTAAATAGGCATACAGTTTACATTTTGCTTTGCTTAAGTTTTGTGGGCACAATCGGTAAACAAAATGAAAGACAAAAGACAAATATAACCCAGAACTGTATAAATACCAATCAGGTAGTTTTCATGTTTTGAGTACAAATCCTATGTACACATCCCTCTCTATTTTGATTTCATGTTTTGTTAAGTGCATGCTAAGTTCTCCTGTTGACATAGAAAGTCCAGTTTCTCCCTTTATATAAATGCTTTGCCAAAGAATATGGGGCAATGTGATATAAACAATCGACAGCAAAATGCCTACCGAGCCTTCATAGGTAGTGGCCACAGGTTTGAAACGGGGCTTGGGAGAGACAGTAAGGACCCACCTGTTGCATTGGTTGCCCCGCAAAGGGAAACGAACTGTCGCCATTTGCAAGAGACACCACCATGGCAGAGAACTGACGTCATCAGACTGCGGCAGAGGAGATAACTTCGTTGAAACCTGCGGCTACAGGTGTGTAATCCCCTAGCCTTCCCTCTCCACACATCGGGGAAACCTTAAAGGCCCCTCTCAGCTCTCCCGTAAGGGCCCCTCCCAGCTCTCCCGTGAGCGTGATAGCCAGCCCGAGGGAATCAGTGGTGGTGCGGGACCCGCGGCGCGGAACTACCGCTCCCACCAGGGCTGACAGCTGAAGTCTCTTGCACCAGCTACCGGGGGCGTGGCTACCGGAGGGCAAGTAAAATTCGCTGAGGATTCTCAGCCCCAAGCTCTACAAACTTAGGGTCTGAGGGAATGGCAAACTGGAAGAGTGTGCCCAGTCGTTCATGAAAACAGGGCTCTCGGGAGCAGCAGACCTGGCGTGTAGCCAGTATTGTGGTGAGCGGCACCCGTGAGAGGGGCCTGGCTAGAGGAAAAGTGGGAAGTGACTAGACACAAGAGGAGGCCCTAGGTACTCAGGATTGGAGACTAGCCCAGTCTGGGTGGAGCTGCTGCACAGTGATTGGTTCCTACGTATTGACAGGAGAAACTTGGCCTGGTGGGCACAGTGCCACCTACTGGAAGAGAAGTTAATCAAACTCTAAGACTGCATTTATTAGTTTTTTTTTTTTCTTTTTTTCTTTTCTCTTTTTTTGATTTGGGTTTTTCTTTCATTATCATTTTTCTTTCTTGTTGTTTTTTTAAATTTTTTTTTACATTTTTTTAATAAATTTTTTTTCTTCTAATTTTAATTTTAATTTTTTTATTATTTTTTTAAATTTTTTTCTCTTTTTTTATTTCCTATTTTTTTCTTATTTTGTCTTTTCATTTCTTTTCAATTATCTTATCCCCCTTTCCTTGAATTCTACCTGCTTACTCTCATTCTCTTTAGTGACTTTTCCCCTTCCCTTCTACTACCTTTCCTCCCAAGCATCTAATAAATTTATAGGAGTAAACAGTAACTCAGCAGTCAAACAGAACAAGAAGTAACATGAGCAGCTTCAAAAATCAAGGAAGAAAAGGAGTACAAACAATGCAGGACAGCCTAAATATTCAGGAGGACCTAGAGTCATCAGAAAAATGGTCATATAAAGAACTCAAGGAACACCTTAGACAGATGAAATGGAACCTTAAAGAGGATACAAGACAGCAAATTCAAGCAGCGAAAGAACACATTGAGAATGAATTACATAAACAGATAAAAGAAGAAGTTAAGCATCTTTATCAGGAGATAGAGATTATAAAAAATAATCAAACAATAATTCTAGAAATGAAGGAAACGATAAACCAAATTAAAAACTCAATTGAGAGTATCACTAACAGAGTGGAGCAAGTAGAAGCCAGAACGTCAGATAATGAAGACAAAATATATCATCTTGAAAAGAGTCTAGCCAACTCAGAAAGGCTGGTAAAAAATCACGAGAAAAACATCCAAGAGTTATGGGATAACATAAAAAGACCAAACTTATGAGTCATCGGGATAGAAGAAGGTACAGAGATTCAAACCAAGGGAATGAGTAACCTGCTGAATGAAATAATTACAGAAAACTTTCCAGAAATAAAAAAGGAAACAGATATACAAATTGAAGATGCATACAGGACACCGAGCACACAAAATCACAGTAGACCAACGCCAAGACACATTGTTATGAAGATATCCAATATACAGAACAAAGAGAAAATATTAAAAGCTACAAGAGAAAGGAGACAGATTACATTCAGGGGTAAACCAATAAGGTTAACAACGGATTTTTCATCACAGACACTGAAAGCAAGAAGGTCATGGAACAATGTATTTCAAACACTGAAAGACAATGGAAGCCAACCAAGAATTCTGTATCCAGCAAAATTCAGCTTCAGGTATGACAACGAAATAACAATCTTTCATGATAAACAAAAGTTAAAAGAATTTGCTTGCTTACGAGGAAAACCAGCATTGCAAAGCATTTTGAGCAAAACACTACACGAGGAAGAAATGAAAAACAATAACCAAAACCATCAGTGGGAAGTGCCTCAGTAAAGACAGAGGGCGAGGGGAAAGATAATCATGGAGAAACAAACTAAATTTTTTTAAAAAAGGATAAATAATCAAACATGGATGGAAGTACAAACCATATATCAATCGTAACTTTGAATGTTAATGGCTTAAACTCTCCAATAAAGCGACATAGCCTGGTATCATGGATTAAAAAAACAAATCCAACAGTATGCTGCCTCCAGGAGACACATCTGATTGGAAAAGATATACACAGGCTGAAGGTGAAAGGATGGGAAAAAATATACCACGCACACGGTCCTCGTAAGCAAGCAGGGGTGGCCATCCTCACATGGAATAAAATCGACTTCAAGACTAAGATAATCAAAAGGGATAAAGAAGGACATTATATACTGTTAAAAGGAACCATTCACCAAGGCGACATAACAATTATCAATATTTATGCACCAAATAATGGTGCTGCGACATTCATAAAACAAATTCTCCTCAAGTTCAAGAATCAAATAGACCACAACACAATAATTATGGGTGACTTCAAAACACCTCTCTCACCATTGGACAGATCCTCCAAACAAAAGTTGAATAAAGAAACTATAGAACTCAATATCACAATCAATAACCTAGACTTAACTGACATATATAGAATATATCAACCATCATCAAATGGATATACTTTTTTCTGAGCAGCACATGGATCCTTCTCAAAAATAGATCATATATTATGCCATAGGGCAACCCTGAGTAAATATAAAGGGGTGGAGATAATACCATGCATTTTATCTGATCATACTGGAATGAAACTGGAAATCAATGATAAAAGAAGGAAGGAAAAATCCTGCATCACCTGGAAAATGAACAATATGTTACTGAATGATCAATAGGTTACAGAAGACATAAAGGAGGAAATCAAAAAATTCTTAGAGATAAATGAAAATACAGACACAACATATCGGAATCTATGGGACACAATGAAAGCAGTTTTAAGAGGAAAATTCATCGCCTGGTGGTCATTCCTCAAAAAAAGAAAAAAAACAACAAATAAATGAGCTCACACTTCATCTCAAAGCCCTAGAAAAGGAAGAGCAAAACAACAGCAAATGTAGCAGAAGGCAAGAAATAATTAAAATCAGAGCGGAAATCAATGAAATTGAAACAAAAGAAACTATTGAAAAAATTAACAAAACTAAAAGTTGGTTCTTCAAAAAAATAAATAAGATCGACAGACCTTTAGCCATGCTAACGAAGAGAAGAAGAGAGAGAACTCAAATTACTAACATACGGGATGTAAAAGGCAATATCACAACAGATGCTACAGAAATACAGAAGACAATTAGAAATTATTTTGAAAACCTATATTCCAATAAAATAGAAGATAGTGAAGACATCGATAAATTTCTTAAGTCATATGATTTGCCCAGACTGAGTCAGGAGGATACACACAATTCGAACAGACCAATATCAATGGATGAAATTGAAGAAGCCATCAAAAGACTACCAACCAAGAAAAGCCCAGAACCGGATGGGTATACAGCGGAGTTTTACAAAATCTTTAAAGAAGAATTAACACCAATACTTTTCAAGTTATTTCAGGAAATAGAAAAAGAGGGAGCTCTTCCAAATTCATTCTATGAGGCCAACATCACCCTGATTCCAAAACCAGACAAAGACACCTCAAAGAAAGAAAACTACAGACCAATATCTCTAATGAACCTAGATGCAAAAATCCTCAATAAAATTCTGGCGAATCGAATACAAAAACACATCAAAAAAATTGTGCACCATGATCAAGTAGGATTCATCCCTGGGATGCAAGGCTGGTTCAATATACGGAAATCAATAAATGTTATTCACCACATCAATAGACTTAAAGATAAGAACCATATGATCATCTCGATAGACACAGAGAAAGCATTCGACAAAGTACAGCATCCCTTTATGTTCAAAACATTAGAAAAACTAGGGATAACAGGAACTTACCTTGACATTGTAAAAGCTATCTATGCCAAGCCTCAGGCTAGCATCATTCTGAATGGACAAAAGTTAAAGGCATTCCCTCTAAAATCTGGAACAAGACAGGGATGCCCTCTATCACCACTTCTATTCAATATAGTTCTCGAACCACTGGCCAGAGCAATTAGATGAAAGAAATTAAAGGCATAAACATAGGAAAAGAAGAACTTAAATTATCACTATTTGCAGATGACATGATTCTATACCTAGAAGACCCAAAAGGGTCTACAAAGAAACTACTAGAACTTATAAATGAATTCAGTAAAGTGGCAGGATATAAAATCAACACGCATAAATCAAAGGCATTTCTGTATATCAGCGACAAAACTTCTGAAACGGAAATGAGGAAAAACACTCCATTGACAATATCCTCAAAAAAAATAAAATACTTGGGAATCAACCTAACAAAAGAGGTGAAAGATTTATACAATGAAAATTACAGAACCCTAAAGAGAGAAGTAGAAGAAGATCTTAGAAGATGGAAAAATATACCCTGTTCATGGATAGGCAGAACTAACATCATCAAAATGGCGATATTACCCAAAGTTCTCTACAGGTTTAATGCAATGCCAATCAAAATCCCAATGGCATTTCTTGCAGAAATAGATAAAGCAATCATGAAATTCATATGGAAAAATAAAAGACCCAGAATAGCAAAAGCAATTCTAAACAGGAAGTGTGAATCAGGCGGTATAGCGATACCAGATTTCAAACTATATTACAGAGCAATAGTGACAAAAACAGCATGGTACTGGTACCAAAACAGGCGGGTGGACCAATGGTATAAAATAGAGGACACAGAGACTAATCCACAAAGTTACAACTATCTTATATTTGATAAAGGGGCTAAAAGCATGCAATGGAGGAAGGATAGCATCTTCAACAAATGGTGCTGGGAAAACTGGAAATCCATATGCAACAAAATGAAACTGAATCCCTTTCTCTCGCCATGCACAAGGTAACTCAAAATGGATCAAGGAGCTTGATATCAAATCAGAGACTCTGCGTCTGATAGAAGAAATAGTTGGCTCCGATCTACATATTGTGGGGTCGGGCTCCAAATTCCTTAATAGGACACCCATAGCACAAGAGTTAATAACAAGAATCAACAAATGGGACCTACTTAAACTAAAAAGTTTTTTTCTCAGCAAGAGAAACAATAAGAGAGGTAAATAGGGAGCCTACATCCTGGGAACAAATTTTTACTCCTCACACTTCAGATAGAGCCCTAATATCCAGAGTATACAAAGAAGTCAAAAAATTAGACAATAAGATAACAAATAACCCAATCAACAAATGGGCCAAGGACCTGAAAACACACTTCTCAGAGGAGGATATACAATCAATCAACAAATACATGAAAAAATGCTCACGATCTCTAGCAGTCAGAGAAATGCAAATCAAAACCACCCTAAGATACCATCTCACTCCAGTAAGATTGGCAGCCACTATGAAGTCAAACAACAACAAGTGCTGGCGAGGATGTGGAGAAAAGGGTACACTTGTACATTGCTGGTGGGACTGCAAATTCGTGGGGCAAATTTGGAAAGCAGTTTGGAGATTCCTGGGATAGATGGGAATGGAACCACCATTTGACCCTGCTATTGCCCTTCTCGGACTATTCCCTGAAGACCTTAAAAGAGCATGCTACAGGGATACTGCCACATCCATGTTCATAGCAGCACAATTCACAATAGCTAGACTGTGGAACTAACCCAGATGCCCTTCAATAGATGAATGGATAAAAAAAATGTGGCATCTATACACAATGGAGTACTATGCAGCAATAAAAAATGACAAAATCATAGAATTTGCAGGGAAATGGATGGCACTAGAGCAGATTATGCTTAGTGAAGCTAGCCAATCCCTAAAAAACAAATATCAAATGTCTTCTTTGATATAATGAGAGCAACTATGAACAGAGCAGGGAGGAAGGGCAGGAAGAAAAGATTAACATTAAACAGAGACATGAGATGGGAGGGAAAGGGAGAGAAAAGGGAAATTGCATGGAAATGAAGGGAGACCCTCATTGCTATACAAAATTACATATAAGAGGTTGTGAGGGGAATGGGAAAATAAACAAGGAGTGAAATGAATTACAGTAGATGGGGTAGAGAGAGAAGATGGGAGGGGAGGGGAGGGGGGATAGTAGGGGATAGGAAAGGTAGCAGAATACAACAATTACTAATAGGGCATTATGTAAAATTGTGGATGTGTAACCGACGTGATTCTGCAATCTGCATTTGGGGTAAAATTGGGGGTTCATAACCCACTTCAATCTAATGTATGAAATATGATATGTCAAGAGCTTTGTAATGTTGTGAACAACCAATAAAAAAAAATTTAAAAAAATAAAAAAAATAAACAATCGACAGCAATTTTTTTAGGCTAAGACATTCAGAGATCTTATAAACATTTATAAGGTCTTATTAACATATTATAAGGTCTCCTCTTTCTGAGATATCTAGGACCTTTAAGTGAAAAATGCATTCAATACACCTAACTACCAAATATTATAGCTTAGCAAAATGCACATTATCATGTATTGGGGACTTACTCAGAGCAGCAATTTGCTGCCACAGCCCAGAATCTCTGGAGTACTAGACTGAATATTGTGAGCCCCAGAAAAGACCAAAATTAAAAATTCAGAGAACAGTTTCCACTGAATGCTTATTGATTTCACTCCATGGTAAAATCTCAAGACATCATGAATTAAACCACTGTAATGCAAGGACACCCCTGCATACACAGATTTTAGTTGTTATAATTAAATTTATGCATTTTATATTACTTAAGTCGCTCTACTTTCCTCAAGGTTTCTGCAGTTAGAATGTGTCTTTTTTTGATATTTGAATAGATAATAACTGATTTTTAAAAATGTCTTTGGTTTCTAGTATTGGGTTGATGGGAGAATAAAGGGGCTATTGTTCAGTTTTGGCAAGATGGAAATGAGCTGGGCTGGAGGCACTACATAAACTCTTTGGAGCATGCTGAGTATAAGCCAGCAGCAGGTCTTTTACTTGGCAAGCTTAGTGAGCACTTAGAATCATATGCAATAATAGTGTATAGGAAAATTTTCAAACAGATAAAAAATATATAAAATGTAAATCAATTTTTTTTTTTACTTTTTCTCCAAATTTTTTAAATTTTCTTCCCAAGAGATAGCATATTATCTTGGAAATTATTCTAGAAAGAGCATGCAGGTATGAAGTCTTTTATTTATCATAATACACATATAATTTTGTCCTTTTTCCTACTATAGTATAACATAGAAATCTTTCCACACTAGAGCATCAAGATCTCTTATTATTTTTAGTTGCTGTACAGTATTTCATTGGATACACATAATTTAGTTATTTTCTCATTGATGATTGTTAGAGTTGTTTCTTGTATTTTGCTGTTGCATACAATCTTAAAAATTCTGACTCATGGGCTGCGGATGTGGCTCAAGCGGTAGCGCGCTCGCCTGGCATGCGTGCGGCCCGGGTTCGATCCTCAGCACCACATACCAACAAAGATGTTGTGTCCGCCGAGAACTAAAAAAAAAATAAATATTAAAAATTCTCTCTCTCTCTCTCTCTCTCTCTCTCTTTCTCTCTCTCTCCCCCCTCTCTCACTCTCTCTTTAAAAAAAAAAAATTCTGACTCATAAGCATTTTTCTAGCTGACTACAGATAGTATTGCTGAGTGGAATTTCTAGGGTATGGATCATGTACATTTTAAATTTTAATAGACATTACAGAATTATTTTCCCAATAGTTTGCATCGATATAACTTCCCATAAAGAGCATATGAGAGTTATAGTTTCCTCAAATCATTGTCAATACTGGGTAGTACAAAAATTTTGAATTGTTGCCAATCTCATTTCACAGAAACAAAAAGAATAACTTTAGGGTTAAAAAAGAAAGAAAGAAAGAAAGAAAGAACAACAACAACAACAACAAAACCTTTTGGGCTTTGGCCATGGGTTCTGGAGGTCCGAGGGAGGAGTGATACTACAACTATGATTATGATTCTTTTTTTTTGTGTGTAGTGGGAATTGAACTCAGGGGCACTCAACCACTGAGCCACACCCTCAGCCCTATTTTGTATTTTATTTAGAGGCAGGGCCTCACTGATTCCCTGAGTGCCTTGCTTTTGCTGAGGTTGGCTTTTAATTCCAGATCCTCCTGCCTCAGCCTTGGGAGCTGCTGGGGTTACATGTGCCACCACACCCAGCACAACTGGTATTCTTAGTGCCTCTTCTCACAGGACCAACTGTCCTTTTAAGGGATCTAATGTAGTTCCTGTTTCCTCTTTCATTCGACTAAAACTCCTACTTGCAGGAAATAATTTGTTCTCAGTGACTTTGCACATTGTACCTTCCCTTTCCAGTTTACCATTGAGATGGAATAACTACACAACAAAACAAAATGCTAACCAAGATCTGAGATTTTAGGAGAAATTTTCAGCTACTTTTACTCCCTATTTATTTATTTTTAATGGTATGGAATACCCTTTCGCTATTTAATTAATTCAGATCATGGGTGGGAGGTGGTTGTATTCATGACACTGTTAGGAAGGCACAGTCTGAATTGTTTTGACAAAAGAGATAGCAGTGGCTATGGGGTGGGTAGATGTCAGGGTGTAGAAGACACCATATCCTGATTTCTGGGATCCTCTGTCTTCTTGACTACCACTGTTCAACAACTATAACTTGAGATTATGTCATTTCCTTTAATATATTGCTGAGTGTGTACCTTTAGTGTTTTAAAACATTTTTTTCTCTTTTGGTTAATGTTCAATTTGGGAGAAGACAATTCAATTATATAGTTTTTCTCTTAACATTTCACCTTAGAAATCTCTTAGCTTAATTTTTGCAAATTGTATTTATTTAAGAAAAAAATATAGGTCCTTAGGGAATAGACCGAGAA
This sequence comes from Spermophilus citellus, assembly GCF_964194105.1. Lineage (NCBI taxonomy): Eukaryota > Metazoa > Chordata > Mammalia > Rodentia > Sciuridae > Spermophilus > Spermophilus citellus. Next base: position 143,030,108 of record NC_138183.1, on the reverse strand, counting down.
GGGGAATAGCTGGGTCAAATGGTGGTTCCATTCCCAGCTTTCCAAGAAATCTCCATACTGCTTTCCAAATTGGCTGCACCATTTTGCAGTCCCACCAACAATGAACAAGTGTACCCATTTCCCCGCATCCTCGCCAGCACTTGTTGTCGTTGGACTTCTTAATGGCTGCCAATCTTACTGGAGTGAGATGGTATCTTAGGGTGGTTTTGATTTGCATTTCTCTGACTGCTAGCGATGGTGAGCATTTTTTTATGTATTTGTTAATTGATTGTATGTTATCCTCTGAGAAGTGTCTGTTCAGGTCCTTGGCCCATTTGTTGATTGGGTTATTTGTTATCTTATTATCTAATTTTTTTGAGTTCTTTGTATACTCTGGATATTAGGGCTCTATCTGAAGTGTGTGGAGTAAAGATTTGTTCCCAGGATGTAGGCTCCCTGTTTATCTCTCTTATTGTTTCTTTTGTTGAGAGAAAACTTTTTAGTTTGAGTAAGACCTAACAAGAGCATGCTACAGGGACACTGCTACATCGATGTTCATAGCAGCACAATTCACTATAGCAAGATTGTGGAACCAACCTAGAAGCCCTTCAATAGATGAATGGATTACAAAATGTGGCATTTATACACAATGGAGTATTACTCTGCAATAAGAAATGACAAAATCATAGAATTTGGAGGGAAATGGATGGCATTAGAGCAGATTATGCTAAGCGAAGCTAGCCAATCCTTAAAAAACAAATGCCAAATGTCTTCTTTGATATAAGGGGAGTAACCAAGGACAGGGTAGAGATGAAGAGCTTGAGAAGATGATTAACATTAAAGAGGGATGATAGGCGGGAGGGAAAGGGAGAGAGAAGGGAAATTGCATGGAATTGGAAGGTGAACCTCAGGGTTATACACAATTACATATAAGAGGAAAGGAGGGGTAGGAGAAAAATTATATAAGTGGAAGAAATGATTTATAGTAGAGGGGGTGGAGAGAGAGAAAGGGAGGGGAGGGGAGGGGAGGGGAGGGGGGATAGTGGAGAATGGGATAGACAGCAGAATACATCAGTCACTAGAAAGGCAATTTGTAAATCAATGGAAATGTAACTGATGTGACACAGCAATCTGTATACGGGGTAAAAATGGGAGTTCATAACCCACTTGAATCAATCTGTGAAATATGGTATATTAAGAACTATGTAATGTTTTGAACAACCAACAATAAAATAAAAAAAACAAAAAAAAAAACCCCAAAAAAAACCACCAAAAAAAAAAAAAAAAAAAAGAAGGGAATTATCCTGATCACTGGCCAAAATTTTCCAAAGTCATGGCCAAATCATATTTTGGGTTCTGGATTTCTTTGTTCAGAGTTATGAATTAAATTTCAATTTTAAGGCAGAAAAAAAAAGAAAAAAAATATAGATGTAAAATATATTCATTCTAAGATTCTCCTAATATGACTCCCCCATGACTACAGTCACTGCTCACAGTATTGCTGTCACACATAACCGCTGCTACTAGACCTCTTTTTTTTTTTATCAACAGTCAAATGGAGAACTACTTTCTGTTCCCTCTATGATAATACCTTTCTGGAGTGTATTCTCTAGGGAATATTAAGTAATGTTTTTCTCCAGTTTTTTCAGCTTCCTCAAGAAAATTTTTCCTAGCTCTATCACAGAAAATTAAAATGGGTAATAAAAGTCAAATTATACACCAAAGAGACAAGCAGAAACTGGAAAATTTAAACTAAATTTTACAAGGACATCGCGTTTTTTTCATGCAAGTTAGTCCAATTAAACCTAATGCTGCAGTTCTAACTCTTAAGACCCAAAGCACAATGTGAATGTTTTAGGATGAAATTTAATATACTTTAAATACTTTCTCTTGGTAGAGCTCCAGAAAATACTTCATAGTAGTAAGTTACTTCAAATTCCATTTGACTGCTTTTTTTAAATAATTTATTTCTGGTTCAATACTTCTCTTTTTCTTTACATGGCATGAATGAGTTTTTGGATGGACAGTTTCATTGTCATTTTAAGTGCTTTTCCTTGATTGCTATAGCACCTAAGCTGGAGATGTGACACTTCTGCAATGTGATCCTCTCTCTGCTCCCCCTTTTTCTAGGTGCATATACTTAACATTAATAACTCATCCTTACTCCCTGGGAAGCTTATCTTTTCTCTCCCTGGAATATTATTTTTGTATTCAAGTGCAAGAAGGGAAATATACAATGAAATAAGAAAAAAATTATGTATTGGGATCCTGAGTTTATCTGACCAGTAGATAAACAATAGTGGGGATATAAGTCTAATATTTACATTGTCATTAATTTCCTATATTCCTAACTACTCTTTCATCTGTATAGTCAACCCTATGGAAAAAAGTATTATTATATTTATATTCTTATTTTACTAAAGGGGAAACCAAGGCACAGAGCAGTTCAGTGTTTTCTTCATGATTACAAAGCAAAGAAGTCAGAGAGCTGGATTACAAACCAGTCAGAGTGATCCCTGACCCTAAATGCTTTTTCATTAGAATAATGTTGTACATAGGTCATATAAACCTTTTCATGAAACAGTTTCCATTTTAACCAGTTATGCTACCTTGAACAAATTAGCCTCTCTATTCCTCTCTAAAATGGGGATAACAATGCCCATCTCATAGGGTATACTAGAATTAAATTTAGATCATAAAATTGTAAAAAATGTACTTAGCCTATAATGAACAGTTAAAAAGTGGTAGTTATTATGGTTATGTCCTCTGCTAATATGATAAATTTTCTCTGTGAAAATGAAAGTGAAATGACAGTGGCTTTCAGAAAGTTTGCTATGAAAAATATGCATAAATATCATCAGGCTTCCAATTTGGAAAAAAATCTTGTTTTGGTCACACCATTGAAAAGATTCATAACTTTTGTCAGAAATTAGAAATACCATCTGCAGCCAATCCAAGAAAAAGAAAGCTGCCATGATATGCAGGAGCACAAGGGAAGCTATATTACAGAATTTTCCTAAATTTTCCATTAAGTTTTAAATACACACTTTCATTCCTCTGGGATTCCATGATACTTTATATTCCATAACCTCATGATGTTTCACGTATCATATTAAAAAAATCCTTATGGTAGTATCTCTAACTAGTGTCTTTATTCTTAGCACCAAGTATAATACTTAGACATAGAAGGGATTCAGAAAACAGTTGGTGACTGTGCATATTACCTAATGCTCAAAATATGCCTTGGGGCTTTGGCAAAGGTGCTGTTGGTTTGGAGACTAACTGCCACTCTCTAGTTTTGTGACCTTATCAGTATGTGATTTAAGACTCTGTTTTTTTTTTTTTTTCATTTTTTTTCTATAAAATGGGGACAACAAAAAGACCTTCTCTGGAAGATTGTTGCAGGCATGAAACATACCTGAATGAAATGAAAGTGATACCTGTAAAGTGGTTAACATTCATATAAAGTGAGTGCTCCGTTTTTGATTTTCTCCTTCAGCCTCATTGTAACAAATGTATGAGTAAAAAAAGCATCTGCATTTTATCACTCTTGTTATAAGATGCTACCTACCCTGTGAAATACTTGGATTCAAAATATTAAGTTCGATGAACACCCTTTCTTGCCTGCTGCTTGTTAATATAATAATTACTTGATATAATAATTTTATTCTATTGAGAGTTAGTATTTATATGTTGATGAGTGAAAGTAAATAATGTAAAAATTTAAGCACTTGCACCTGTACAACATGTGGGGGTCTTTTATCTGTGCTATTTCATTTAATATATATTACACAAATAATGGTTCTTTTTAAATATTTTTCCCTGCACTTCTGAGATATCATTGGTGGACAACAGAAAACTGTAACTAAAGGATTCAGGATCTTGCCAGTTTTCTAATATAACAAAGACTATCACCAGATAGCATTTTCTCTTGACATAAAAATTCTAGCACTATGATAACAAATGGTATATTTAATGAGCTATATTTGTATAATATTAAAAAAGTGCTTGCTATACTGTGTCTAATATTTATCATTACTATTTCTGCCAAAAGCAATTATATCAGTTAAAATGCATGGAAAGCTAATGTTGTTTACCCACAAGTTATAATTTTTCACATTATAAAAAAAGATCACATTTTTTTTTCTTATGAGAAACAATGGTAAAAGGAATATAAAATAATTAATCATATAATGGAACTGCTATTGTCTTTGCCAAGAACTCATTTAAATGATCCAATTTGCTTTTGAAAACATTGTATTTGGCATTCAGCTTTCCTCTAATTCAAAGAATTTAGACATTTTAAATAGAAAATGAAATCACTTTCAAATAATACTGAGTATTGTTACAAAGTAGTTCCTATACCCTTGATTGATGCATTCTGTATTTTGTCAGTATTTCTTGTTCACTGCAAATTTTGAATTTCGTTATAAAAAGTAAAGACATGTGTTTACCTATTAAGATGCCTCAGGGAAAAAGAATGACAAATGAATGAGACACAGATTGAAGCTGTTTGTGCTTATTTCTAGAATGTTTTACATTTCAGTGCCTTCACATTTGCAAATCTTAATTCAAGATATTTTACATTTTCCCCTGTGCTCAATATTTGAGTACCTCAATACTGCCATCTGCATCTGCTATTCATATACTAGAAATTTTGGAATTTTTAACTGACTCTCATAATATTCTAAGTAAAAGCATTTTGGCTTTGAACGAATATATTTTCAAATTTCTTTCCTTTGAAAGACTAATAGGATTAATGGAAGTTAATAAATAGCATAGTTTTTTTTTCTTAACTTCACAACACTCACAAATGGTTGGAAAGCAGAAGCAATTCACAGAGCTATATGACCAAAACTATCTCCCTTAATCTGATTTTATATTCTACTCTCATTAGGCTTCCCAATGCTAATGACAACAAGAAGAGCTCAGTGGCACTCCATTTGCTGGCAACTAAACCCAAAAGTAATGCCAGTGTATTCACTATAGTCATTTGGAACTGACATTTATGTCCATTTTCTGCCATTCCCTTACATGGTAGTGATATGGTGGGCAGGGAGAACATTAACACATTTTTTTTTTTTTTTACAAATTACTAATGTTATGGTTTGGATATAAAGTGTATAAACACTTTTCACACACAAAGACATACACAGACACACACTCAGAAACTCAACATTCTCAATGTTGCTCCCATGATACCTGCAACGGAATAAAGGGGAGAACCTACTAATATGATGTGGATATGAGCCTAAAGTCTTGTGTGTTGGGAATATGATAGTCAACACAGTAATGTTCAGAGGTGAAAGGATTAGATTATGAGCTTCACAACCTCCTTGATGGATGAATCCATTTGTGCAATAATCATTTGAGTGGAATACTGGGTTATAACAATGGGAAGGGGGGGCATGGCTGGAGAAAGTAGGTCACTGGGGATTTGTCATTGTGGATTATACTTTTTCCTTGGATTTTCCTTTTCTTTCACACCTGCCCCCCTTCCTGGCTACCATGAGCTGAGCAACTTTCCTCCCCCAGGCCCTTCTGCCATGATCTGTTCTGCCTCATTTTGGGAACAGAACAATGGAGTTGGCCAACTGTGGACTGAACCTCTGAAGCCATGAGCCCAAAATAAACTTTTCCTTTTCTAAATTATTTTTTGCTGTATATTTTGGTCACCGCCATGAAAAGTTGACTTAAACACCTACTTTAGTCAAGCAGAGCATGACTCATTGACACACAGTGGGTCAATGACCTCATGGGCAGGCTTAGTCAAGGAATGTGAGACAACATTATGAATGAGGGAGAAAAACAGATAATTTGGCAGAAATAAATAACACTATTTCATTCACAGCTGATTAACTTAAACTCTGCTTTTTACTTACCATTATTAAAGTTTCGAAGAGCACCCGTGCTCTCTCTCTCATACACACACACACACACACACACACACACACACACACACACACATTTAGAAATTCACCATCCTCAGTGCTACTTTCATAGTAGCTGCTATAGAATAACTGATAGAATCTTTAAAGAATATCTTGGTTTTAAAGTCAAAGAAGGGGGAAGCTATGAGTAACAGTGATAACAGAAGAGAGCTCATTCCAGAACTGAAGCTCAAAATTGCCTAAATAAGTTCTGGATGACTCCCGAACAACTTCTATTATGTTTCCTAGAAGAGTTGCTTCACTCTAGTGAACTGTTTGAAATTGCACTAAGTTTAAATTTGTATGTGAGCAATCACCTTCTCATTAGAGTGCCTGAGAAGGCATGGTCGCAATGAATAAGGGCATTTGTGCACATATTAGTGTAAATTATACCATTGCTTTTTTCTCAGAGACACCTAAGAGAGAAGATTCACCTGACGAGATCTGAGTTTTGTCTGGCTGGAAAGGAATGAGAATGTGAGGTCATCCCTGAGCTTCACTTTCACAGTGTGTCGGGGAGGTCTGCTGAGTGGTGTGTGTTGTGAGGAACCTGGGGGCAGAGGGGTGCCATTTGCATTTTCACGGCCTGAAAGACTCAGGTGGAAATACTGTCTTTAGATTTTAAGGAGATGATAAAATTAATATTAGATGTGATTGCATCACAATTTAATACATGGTCAGCTCTTTTTTTAAATGATGCAGATCTTAGAAATTCAGATTTGGTAGATACCCTTGGTAGTTTGGCAAGATTAAGAAGTATACACCATAAACAAAGAAAAAATCACCAAGCTTTTCATCTTTTTTAAGCATTCAATGTTTTTAGATGTAACTTTACTATATTTTAATAAAAAATCATGATGATTTTTCCTTTTGGATATAGGTTCTGGGAAAAAATGAATTTCACAATTTTTGTTGCCTTTTAGATTCCTCCTCCTCTGGGGGAAGGTGGGAAATGAAAAAAAAAAATGATTTATTTTCCTTTCTATACTTATCAGTATTAACCTTAAAAATACAGCCAGACTGAATGACGAAATTATGAAATGACTGCTCTTAATCAAGAATAGTTTTCTATTATTTCCCGTGAAGTAGAAGTTCATTCAATGATGATTTTTAAATTAGAAAAGAATTTCTATGCATTGTCTTTTTTAAGAAATGTGGATTTTTAATCAGTGTTCTTCAACTATGTTCAGGAAAAGTTGATATTTATGAAACATCTGTCACCTGTAAGCCCTCTACTATTTCACTTCATACTGGAACCTGTGGGACAGTTAAACAGCAGGGAACCAGGGACAAGGGAGGGTTTGTGGTAGGGGAGGAACAGATGTACATTTTGTGTGGCCACTGTTGTCACTTTACACCAAGATCTACTTGAGGTGGAAGTGACCTTCATAGTTTCTTAAGTAAAATTGATAATTGAGTACAATGAATCATTTTGACATTAAGAGGTACTCACACTATGGCTTTCGCTCATAGAATCTCAACGTTCTTTACATAAACAATCTTCAAAATTTAATATTCTGCAAGGCAGTAAATGTTAGAAGGAAATGAGGAAACTTGTGACAAAAGAAAACAAAATTTAAGAAGAATCATGTAAGAGGTAAAGGAAGGTATTTTAAAAATCAGGATTGAGCAAGTTATTTAAAATTAAACACTTATTCTAAAAGGAAGGGAGAGAGCAAGTCTTGGAGATCAGTTCTCTGGAAATTCATATGTTAATATCATCCAAGTTATGCATTCCTCACAAGTGAAGTCTTCTACCCTATCTACACACATACACAGAACACAATATACAATGTAAAAAGAATCATACATATTTGAACAGATTCCTCCCTAGCTTACTTCTAACGGGAAGCCCAGGACCAAATTCACTGAGCTAGGTCTGCTTCTCAGGTTGAGTCAGTAATTTTCTGGATTAAATGCATGTCATGCATGTCATGTCATCTTTCATTTGCTCCTCACAGAATTTGTCTAATGTGCTCTGACAGAAAAGGAAAACCAAAACTCTGTATATTTGAGCTTGGTGCCCTATTTTCAACTCTCATGAAGGCAGTTATATAAAAACAGTCCTAGGATTGGCACTTACTGAAAGATGCAAAATTTCAAGTAGATTGGAGCACTATGCCAAGTTCCATTGGTAATTCCAAGCTGGGAAAATGAAATTGATAACATGTTGCTGTTGACCTATGGCAAATTTATGACACTATCCTGGTGGATAATCAATGAATTTAGGAAGTTCTGTATTTACGTGCATGCCTATATTCAAATGTTATGGCAGATATAATCACACACAGAAATCTAAAAATAATAATTATATTAAATCAATATCAAATCTAAAATTTTATAGAAAAAATAAAACAGGGTTATAAACCATCATCTATTATGTTATATTGGGGACAAACTACATACCTTGTCAAGAGTCAATAATAATGAAGGCAATTAGAGGAAAAAAAAACACTACATTGGATTTAGTGTACATTCTCTGTTTTTTGTTGTGTTTTGTTATTTGTTTTTTTTTTTCATATTTAAAAAGGAACAGGGAAAGGGCAATCCCTGAGTTGCTTTCCAAGCCAGGCTTCCGGCTGTCTGTCTGATGGCCTGGATAATAACTACCACTGGAGATCAAAATATGGCTAAGTGCCCTCAGAGAAGAATTTGGAGAAATTGGAATTAGAGCTGCATGTTGAAGAATAGATAAAAATTATATAGACTATGGAGATGGGAAAGCAAATTTGTTGTTAGGGATGAGTTTGGCATGTAAAAAGCTGAAGGCTGGTATCAAAAGTAGTTGCTTAGGCAGGCAACATTTTAATGTGGAAGATTTGAATTCAAGGCTCATCAGTTAGTGTGTGTGTGTGTGTGTGTGTGTGTGTGTGTGTGTGTGTATACTTTAAGAGTAATAATATGTAATTATATATATATATATATATATATATACATATATAATTTAAGAGTAATAATATGCCATCAAAAAGCATAATGTACAGTATTTTATACATAGGTGCTACATAAAGCTGAATTCCATAGCAGTTTTAGAATGAACTATGGTAGGAAAATAAAGGGGGATATTTTAGACTTGAAATGATACAGGTTTGGATGGGAGTGTAAGGAGTGACACACAGAGATGAACTAATAAAAAGTTATTGCAAAGGAAACTTTTCCACTGAAGAAACATAATGGCTCCAAACAAAGTACATTTCCCCCAATATTCAAACTCATAAGCAGTTTTTAAGCTCAAGTTCCATTAGTGAGGATAAGGACAACTATCCTATTTTTAAAAGCCACCCATCCTTTCTGAGATTGCAGTAGGATCCTGTGAATGAGTCAAAGGTACATGCAAGAAAACACGCAGTTGTGATTTAAAATGTTCACTTGGAGAGGGGCATACCAAGTAAGTTGACTTACAGGACAACAGTCCTTTAATGATCTCACATTGATGGCATGAAGTACATACCATACCTTAAACAATGAATGGGAGTTCAATTAACACTGCAATTATCATAAAGGTATTTTGGTAACCAGAGTGTCAGCATTATTTGAAATGTAGAATTTGACAAGAAATATGAAAGCAATAGCATATTTGGAAGGTAATAATTGTTTTTATTTGAAGCAATGTAAAATTAGAGTATTAAGAAGTATAAATGGGCTGAGGTTGTGGTCTAGTGGTAGAGCACTTGCCTAGCATGTGTGAGGCACTGAGTTTGATTCTCAGCACCACATATGAATAAATGAATAAATAAAGGCCCATCAACAATTCAAAAATATTTTTAAAAAATATAAATGGAGAATTCTTAAATTACACAGTTGTAAATGGCAAGAATGATAGATTGCATTATAGGATATTGTATTAGGATATTTATTTAACTTCTTGTAATGTAATGTATTTAATATCTCTCCTGACAGATGGTTATAGAGATTCTGCATAATGAAAACTAGTCTGTTTTGCTGGACAACTCTAATGAATAGGCCCATCTTATCTTTATCCCCAAACTGTCTCCATAACATCTATTTAATAATTTTGACTGGTCTTGGAAAAAGCATAAAAATGATTATTCTTCCTCACAGTTGACAGTTTGTTAAAATATCCTAATCTTGTCTTTACTAAAGACTTTATTTGCCAGGGTAAACATCTGAGTTCCAGTATTAGTTATAATGGAAATATTTTATAGTAATTCACATCATGAGAAAAGAAATTAGGAAAGACGGGAAATACATGCCTGTGGTCTAGGCTTCGTGTATATTATCTTATTTAATCCTCATTACGGATGAAAGAATCTCAAAGAAAGCTTTACCATTTATTCAGGTTCAAAATTGACTTTTAAAAACAAATATTGCTATAGGCCCATTTATCAATGTTTGGAATATGATTATTTTTTTCTTTGAATTGTAATTAATTACCTAAATTTTATTTTCCCCTTAGCAATTAGTACTTCACACTGTGTTTATTTAGTAAAAGATGTGAGGAAACTCTAGCAAGGGAACATGACCAACTACCAGCAATATTCTAGGAACATTTTATATGTTGTTTCATTCAATCGTCCTAAAAGTCATATGAGGTAGATACTGTGATTTGCATTTCACAGAGAAGGAATTGAAGTTCACAGAGTTTAAGCAACTTATAGATTTTTATAGCCATATGATTATCATAGTAATAAAAAGATTATCATAGTAATAAGTAGCAGCTTTGGTATGCACACAGTCTGCTGATTCCCAAACCTTTGCTTTTTCTGTGATAGCATAACAGATTATAAGGGCACTTACTTCATGAGGTTGTTGGTGAATTAGATGCCATGTCTCACTGCTGGTGCTTGGCAGCCTTAGGAAAACACCTGCTTAGTCCTACATGGTCTCTTCTCCCCATTGAAATCTACTTAGCCCAGACACAGTAGAGTGAACTATTAGCTTCTCTGAAAGTTTTCACAGTAAACATGTTTTCTATGTGCAAAGTTGTCTTTGACTGTGACACTGAAAGTCTGAGTATGCAGCACAGTTTTAGGAAACAACCAGGAATAGATATTATTGTAGGATCCTGCATTAATAATAGAATCCTACATGTTCTTTTAAACTCCATCCTGATCTCTACCTGTATTCCAGTCAATACAGGCCCCACATTGATGTCTCAGATGAAACAGAAATACAACTGTTTCATATTTAATTCCCTGTTTAATTCCTGTCCCCCACACACCATTGCCTTAGGAATTCAATCTGAGCCTCTTAATATGAAATATGTCCATTCTTTGCTTTTTCCCCTTCTAATTCCTATGTGTGCTACAGGATTGCCAGATTGTGAGTAGCTCATATTGTTTCACACTTTTGCCAGCTGCATGGCTGATCCAGCAATTGGACTCCTATATATTTACCCAAGAGAAATGAAAATGACCCATATCCATACAAAAGTTTGTTTATAAACAGTTACAGCCACTTCATTCAGAATCTTCTAAACTGGAAATACCCAAGACGTCCATCAATTGGGGAATTAATTAGTGAGAAGTTTATATCCATAAAATAGAATATTATTCAGCAATAAAAGGGATAACTGATTGATAAGTGCAACAACATGAGTGAATCTCAGATGCATTACTCTAAGTGAAATAAGACAGATCCAAAGACTACATAGTGTATTATTCCATTAATATGATATTCAGAAAAAGGCAACTTCATAGGAACAGAAAACCAATCAGGGGTTACCAAGGAATCGCATGGGGTAGGAGATTGACTACAGAGTGATACAAGAAAAATTTTAAGGGTGATGGGAACACTTTAGATTTTTATTGTGATAGTAATTATATAATTGAATACCTTTGTCAAATTCAAGAAACTTAATAGCCAAAATGAATAGATTTAACCACTCATAACTTATACCTTAATAAACCTGATAGTTAGAAGTCACATATCCTCTTACACTTTTGTTCAACTATCCATTCACTTTTTGAATAATGCTTCCCATTTTTGGACAACTCTTTCCCATAATTTACAGGTGAGTCTTAAGTATCAATCTCCTTATAAAAGCTACTTCTCCACTCCTGCACTAGGCTATGGATTCCTCCTCAGGGCTTTTCTATTCTCTGTGTTCTGTCTCTTATGAAACAAGATAACATAGTACTGGTACTTGACACTGCACCATAATCTTCTTAAGGGAAAATGTAAAGTCTTATTCATCTTTACATTTCCAGGACTCACTATAACACACAAATTCAACAAATGCTTGTTATATGGATTAAAATTATGTTTAAAACTTTGCTTTCTTCTAAAATAATGTAGGAACTACAGAGTTTACTTGATTTAGCTCAAACCTACCTGATTATTATAAGTTTATATTCATATTATAAATAGTACAATGAATTTACTGCTACACAATTTAATTATAATACAGTCTTTTAAAATATTCACACAGAGAGCACTATAGGACAGTTCTATTCTGATTTATTTGGCACTATTGTGCTGGCAAAATGTTTGTGAGATGCTGGATAAAGTAGAATTAAATATCTTAAAAGTTGTAAAACTATTTTATTTAAAGCAGCAGCTAACATTTTAATAGTTCTTGTGCTTTATTATATTTTGAGTCACTTTTTAATCTCAATTTATGTAAATTTGTGCATATAAAATTATGAAGCTCTCTGGACTAAGGCATCTAAGAACTCTCATTGGTCAATGAGACATTTAGAGGATGAAGATAATCCATGCAAATTAAACTGCTCAACTGAGCCTGTTTTATAATATTCCAAATTGCTTACTCAGTCTTCTTTTTCTGAGACCAAAAACACATTTAATGGCCTGATAGTGTTACAATGCTGTTGGGAAAATGGTTATTATGAGATAATTATATCCCAGCAGACTTTGAGGTACTTGGCTGCTCTTTGTACAGAATGTCACCTGAGGAGTAAGATTTCCAGATGGCCTTTTTTTCTAGCAGACCTGTTATTCTGATCCATAGACTGTCCTGATTTCAGGCAACAGACTACTGAAATGATGTTAGTCAATCATTGAAAAATTAAGAAAACAGTGAAAATTCGAGTTGGATTATGATTATGAATTTTACATCTGACACGTATACTCTCAGGTAAAGAATGAAACTAATCTTGTTTTGCCCATTCTTTTTAGTATTTACTGAATGATCCAGAAGGAAGCAGTACTTACGAAACAAAACAGAAGGAAGAGACAGATTCTGCAATGATTATACCACAGTTTTCAATCATAACATTGTTAGTGCTTCCACTACAGAGCAGCAGATAGGGACTAGAGTGCTTGAAGCATCAGAAGGGAACATTTTAGGAACCCTAGTATCCATCACATTCTGAAACTGTAACAGTTGTATAATTTGGTTTCCCAGAACATATAATACTCCTACTTATACTTATCACTAATAAATCACCAAACCCATAGCAAATAATATGAAACTGACTCTCAACATGGAAAGTACTCAGGGATCTAAAGCTTTGGGGAAAAAAGAAATTTTTGTATAAGATAAAAACAAACATCGAATGGATATAAGTTGAGTTATCTGGTCACAGGATTTGTTTCTCTTCCCTTCTCTTTCTGCTTTTTTTTCCTCCTCTATTTCCCTCTTTCCCTTCCTCCTTTATATTTCAATGACAAAAGAATAAATGGATGAAGCCACATATAGAATTTCTCTCATCCCAAATCCACTGCTAGTTAATATTATCATAGCTTATTAATTCCATTTTATTTTAAAAATAGATACATACAGTATCCCATATTTTTAAAGATTATTTTAATAAAATACCCATGTTATATTAAGCATTTATGATCAATATCACTAAAATAATGATTAAATCTGATACAAAATTGACCAGTGGCTGATTCTTGCATAGTATTTATTTTGTTTATAAGTCTTTTACTAATGTTGAGAATATTTTGAAGTCTCCAAAGTAGCTGTGTAAATAATAAGACTCTACTGAAGTAAACATTTCAAGAAGCATTTATTTTTGCTCTTAAATGGTCAATATTTAATCAGTAGGTTAAGCATCCAATTTCAAGGTTCAAATGCATGGTGGTTGCTACCAAAAACATTAGCAATAAATTGTATGAGTTTTCTTTCATGTAGCTGTGAATTACTACCTATTACCATTGGGCTATTGTGGACAAAACCTCAAAAAGTTGAATAGGTCATAAGCTTGAGAAATGAATACATGAAAAGTGGTCAGTTTTCTATGACTCATTCAAGGATGACGGTTAATACACCCTCTGTAATGTGGCTCCTCTCCATGCAGCATGTTTTCCTACTCTCCATATATTTCATGGCAGGGACATTTAATGGTGCAATAAAAATGCAAACATTTAATTCTTTCTGCCAAACACTCAACAACAGTAAATCATGTCATACACTAAGGAAAATTAGGCAAGCCATTTGCTACATAGTTAGCAATATTCATAATGTTGTTATAATACACTCTTTATTTTCTTCAACCCTTATTCAAGACCTTTCTTCAGCATGTAAAACTTTTGTTTTAGCAATGGAAAATATAAATTAAATAGAATGCTATTTCTTTCTCTGATGAATATGCCTATTTCTAGTTTTGGTGAGAATAAACGTGTGTAATTGTATATTGAATCTGAATTACAGCTCTCAATTACTAGCTTCTAGTCCACAAGTAAATTAGAAAAGAGACCTTGATCTATTTTTTTTAATCTTTGCTAGAAAAGTAAAATAAAACAAAAAAATTAACTTAAGACTCTATGACTAGAAGATAATTTTTTCTTGACTCCTCACTCCTTATTCTTCCTGCCATTTTCTCATTTTTCTAATATTCTAGGTCCTATGACAAAATTCTGTTTAACATTCTCTGTGATACAACTATATTAAATTTAAAGGCATTGGCACCACTGAAATGAACAGCAGCCTGTGTTAATACAGCCTGGGTAAATTTGTACTAGTTGATGGCTTCTCTGTGGAGAGATAATTTTTAAAAATCCTGCTGGTATTATATTTTCTGGGAAATAAAGAAAAGAAAATCTAGGCCATGTGAGCACTATTTTAGGAACACCAAAGGTACCCTGCTCTCATCAACAACTATTAATTGTGAAACATGGAAAAGTGTTTTCTTTGCTGTATTAAGACACATAAGACTCATAACAGATGCATTCCTGGGCAATATAACTCAGGCACTCTGCTCACAGTGAAAACACAGAAAATGCCCAACTGAAAATGAGCTCATGATAACAAGCCAGACTGTTTTGGCTGATTGTGGATATATTTGCTCAGACAGTGCCATATAAACTCACTTGACTTCTTGGCTTCTCAAAGTTCAAAGAGAGGTTAGATGGGAATCTGGAAGTGGCCACAACAAGGTCTTAGAGGAATCTTTCCTACTCTCTTCAGGTCTCTCTAGATCTAAGCAGGAGAAAAGAGCCACAGATCTTCATAAGATCCTAAATTGGTACTGAGGATTGGAAAGAAGGAAGGATAATGGGTTATGGATACTGTTTCCTTTACTGTACACCTGCCCTAATTAAGTAGGTATCTATTTCAAGGCCTTGGCCTTGAAAGCTAATTTTATTAATCCATTCTATTATCCTCTTTTTTTAATTTTTGCTAATTTGGTGGTGTGAGGAAAGTGTGTGACCTTTATAGTTGGCCTACTGGAGAAAGGATTAAGTAAAGAAGTGCTGGGTGTGAAGATGTAGGAGATATGTCAGAAACAAGCCGTAGGACATTCCTGAAATAAATGTGGATAACTTGTGTGGCACACAAGTTATAATTATTTTTTAGCTTTTTATTTGTTCTGTGTTTATTTACAGTTAACTTTTATGTTTAAAAATAAACCACAGTCATATAGAATAAAATTGCACTGAGCTACAACACCAGCACTGGAATTTCTTTTTTTATGGCACTGGGGATTGAACCCAGGGCCTTGTGCATGTGAGGCAAGCACTCTACCAACTGAGCTATATCTCCAGTCATAGATGGAATTTTTAATTCAACACAAGCCGTAGGACATTCCTGAAATAGGCAACAGTCTCCAAGAGACTCTAGATTTGCTGGAATTTGGGGATATGACATATTATGGAGTGATTATATCAGAAAAAGACTAGCCTTATAAGTTGGAAGTCACTGGGAATGAGTGAATGAGAATAAAATTCTTCTTTCTAAAGATTAATTTTCTTAATCTTGTGCCTTATCTCAAAATTTTTTCATTATCAACAATTTTAAATAATAATCTGACTGTAATAATCTGAGTGAAGTTACATGTTAATGGGCTAATAAATGATTAAGTTTTTTTTTCATACTAACAGTCATTTCATAAGAGGAAAAGTATTAAGTAGGGAAGAAAACAGATCTGCTAGCATAGGGATTAGTCAAAGTATAAAGGTAAAACAACATAAGGTAGCCAAGGGTTAGAATGAAGGGTTGGAACTGAAAACAACCTTTACATTCTTGGTAACTGTGTATAAGACTAGTTTTGTGGAAAATTATTCAAGTATAATCATGTACAGTATCAAGATAGAAAGTAGCACCAAATAGCATATCTAGAGCCAGGAAACCTGACCAGCAGTTTTATAGGAAAAACCACATAACCTCAGGCAAGACATTTAAGATCTCTGAATTTCATGTCCCAAGTATGTAAAAGGAAAGTATGAAACTAGATGAATTCTAAGGTCTATCCCAGTAATAAAATGTTATGATCTATTGTCACAGAGCATTTTTAATGTCATAGATTTTCTTAATAGCATAAAAAGTAAAACAAACACTTAAATCTTATGTTACCATACTGAGAGCAAACAATGACACTTTTATTATTACCATCTATGTAAAATGCACTTGACACTGGATTAGATGATTTTCAATTTATATCTTTAAATAGCATGAGGAAATAGATCAAAATTACAAATTTTACATGAATAATAATAGTAATAATGTATTCAAATTAGTGTTAAAACACTTAAATATTTTTTGAGTAGAAAAATAACATATTCAAGGTAGAATATTTATATTTACACACATACACACATAAAGAAAAATATTGGAATAATCTACAAGTCTATCCAGAGAAACACTGTGCACATTTTAATCTTAATCTGCCCCTCCCTCTCTACATACACTTACCTACACTCACAGTTGGACTTCTTCATCTTTTTTTTTTAGTGTATCTTACTTCATGTAACATTAGCAATTTGACATGACAATAATCATTTTTATGAACATGAGATTTCTTAAATAATAATCTGCCCTTGAATATGTCATAATATGCATAAACATTTCTCTGCTATTGGAATTTTAGTGTTTTCTAATTTATATTATATGAAGTATTTTTAATTGCCTTTGATCAACTATCTAATTATTTACTTATGATAGGCTTCTGCAAAATATCATGCAAAAGGAAACTTTATGGCTAAACCTTAACTGTAATAATTATGAAATCTAAATCCAGAGAAATGTGATGAATAATTAATGTGCAGTTGGTTTCCAGGTATATGAACTGATGAGTTTTCCTGACATTGGGACTTGTTCATAGTAGTAATTGTCACTACCCTCTTTAAAAGTTTTACTAATAGTAGTATTTAAAAATAAAAACCTGTGTTGTAAGGCAATGCTTTCTCAACAACTTTTTTTTAAAGTGGATCTGATAAATGCAAATAGTTGAAACAACCATAATAATAATTAATAATAATACTTGAAGACATAGCACAGGATCAAGAATAAGGAAAAGAATGATTATTTTAGGACATATATAATATCCATTAAGAAATAATATTCTATTTGGGGAGATTCATATCTAACATACATAAGATGGATACACGTTTACACATTATGTGTGTGTTTTTTTTAAAATCACTTTTGAACTCCATTTGAAAAAAGTGTGTTAATGGGTGGGGAGCCTATTAATATGGCTCCCTTTCACATAGAATATGAGCAAAAGTGACTAATGCTTTTGGTAAAGTTGTTGCTATGTAATTCATAAATATTAAACTCACCATCATCTTTCAAATCTTCTTTCTTTATGTTTTTTTTTTTTTTTTGCTCTCATTTTCTTCAGTTAATTGTATTTCTTTCTAAGGCCAAATACTATGGATCCCTAATATTTCCTTTGTAAAAAGAGAATTTTATTAAAGTCCTTTGATTATGATTTTTTAAATGAATAATAGGAAGGGAGTCTCATATCCTAAGTCTCTGAATGATCTCAATAACCTTTCATTCATTTATCAAATATTTATTGAATATAATATTCCATGTACTGGTTTGCTTAAAATATGATGTAATAGTTGACTTAATAGAGGAATTGGAAGCATTTTTGTTAGAATACCTTGTATAATTTTTGAGGAAAGAAAAAAAGCCCAGCTCCTGACCCTGGATGCTGGCCTGAAATTCTAGGTAAGCTCTATGTTCTCCTACCAAACATAGACACTTTCACAGAATATCAAGCTCAGACAAGTTTTCTCTAAGATCATGATGGAGTGAATCAAAACAAAGCCACTTCATACTTCTGTCTAAACACAGAAAAAAGCCACAGTTTCCTTTGCTCTCAATCCGTGAGCCATTGCTGCTACTTCCCCAATTGGAGCTTTATCCTCTTGAATCTGTCTTCCCCCAGATATGATTTATAGAGAAACCCAATCTTAGAGTTGATCCTACTTTCTGACACCATTTAATTTAGAGAAAAGCCTTATCTTTTCAGACCCTCCCGCAAATTACTCAACCATAGCCCAAATATACTCCTGCTGAAAACCTCATGGTTTTCCATGGTTAGTTTCATCCCTTGTCACAAAGTGTAATAGGCTTGGCCTGTTTGGTGACAGCTGTGTTCCTGGTGGTCTATGGTTGAAGGCACTGTGTTCCTCTAGACTAAAAGGAGAAAAGCAAAAAAACCTCATAGAGGAAGAGATCCAGTGATAGTCAGGTCGTGGGCACAGTGATGCACCCTCTCTAATCCCAGTGGCTCAGGAGGCTGAGGCAGGAGAATCAAGAGTTTGAAGTCAGCCTCAGCAAAAGCAAGGCACTAAGCAACTCAGTGAGACTCTGTCTCTAAACAAAGTACAAAATAGGGTTGGGGATGTTTCATCCCTGGCACTCCACCCCCTTACCCCCCATAAAAAGAATTAGAGAGGGGGAGAATGGCATGAACAACTGGATTTTTGAAGTACCTGAAGAATGCAAAGTGGTAGTTTGGTTTGGAGTGAAAGGTTTAAAGGAGGAAGTGCAGGTTTAAGAGAATGGAAATAGCAGGATGAATGAAAGCCTCAGGGGCTTATGTCACTTCTCCATTAGTGACTATTCTCTAAGGAAATGGGAGACTATGGAAGATTTTACTTGATAAATGTATGGATTGTAATTCCACTTCCAAGGAGGCAAAGGAGCAGGACTTGGCATGATGCTACACACTGGTATACAACTTGATGAGCCCTTGGAAGTAGCATGGTTTGCCAAGGTATAGATACCAGGAGAGTAGATCTTGGATCTGAAGGTTAGGAAATGATGGTTTAATTTGTGACACTGAAAATCTAGAGGCATTTGGAATATGTAGGTAGATGTAGTTCGGTGATGATATTAAAACAAGCTTTGAGGCTCACAATAGATGTGGACTTGACACACAGTAGTTGAAGGTAAGGACGGTGTGATCCAGGGTGTGTGTGTAATCTCACTAGGAATAGGCAGATTGTTTCCACCATCTGCGAGGCCCAGGGCTGCCTTGAAAATCAGCCAAGTAAAGCAATGGTTTACCAATGACTTGAGGGATACCATTTGGAAAGTCTGCATTCCTCCACTTTGCTACCTATCTACTAACATAAACTCATATTTCAAGGTCCATATACAATAATACCTTGTCTGTAAGTCATCCCGATTCTTTCTGCTAAAAAACAAAATAAACAATAAACTTGAACTGTGATGGAACTTAATATTAAAATAATAATAGTTCACACATTGCTTTCATCATGTGACATGCACTGTTCTAACTCCTTAGCCTCACAATAATCCCCCAAGGTAGGCGCCTATTAATGACTGAACCAGGATTTGAATGATGTCATTCTATCTCTGGAGACTGACTCTTAACCACTGCAGTATAATGACAACAGTATACTATCTTTCTAATTTTGCAATTCATCATACACTACACTGTGGCAAATATTAAACTTGTAATATTATTTAACTGTGCATTTGTGAGTTGGCGTCTCAGCTTCTTGAAGAGGAACATTGTAACTAATATCTTGGGTATTTTTCATAGTGTCTACCAAGTCACATAAATTATATTATGTTCATTAAATAAATGAACTATTCACATAAGATACACAAGTAAAACCACTAATTGATCCACTGTGTCAGTGGTTCTCAAACTGTGGTGTGCATTAGATTCACCTGGAGATTATGTTGAAACACAGACAGCTGTGTCCCCTCTGAAAAATTCTAATCCTGTAGGCCTGGAGTGGGTGTTAAATTTTTTATTTCTAACAAGTTCCCAGGTGAGGCTGATGCTACTGATTTAAGGACAACTCTGAGAGCTACTGCTCTAGACAATTTTAAATAAATTTATCAGAATATTTAAGTGGAACAAAATTCCAGGTACAAACAGTACAGAAATATACATGTGCATACTATGGAAGTACAAGTAACTGTATGGTCTAGGGAGTCTTAATTTCATGGATATGATCAATTTGAGTGTGGAATTCTAATTAATTAAAAATAATTGCTGAGTGTAAAAGCTACTTTGAATAAAATACTTTATCTTCATGTATGACCATAAAGGAAATCACCTTTAATTTGATTATGGTACATTCAGAAGAGTTTCTTTTACATAAATGTTTACTTTGGATTACATAATTAATGACAAAAAATCATTGTACAGTTTAGTTTAAATATGAAGTGTACTGTAAATATAGAAAAACATACCATATGTTTTTCTGTGTCTGTCAGGAAAAGGAAGTCTAGTTCCATTAACACCTTCATAATAATTAAACAACACATTCAATTTAGCAGACTGGCAGATAAAGAAGCTGCCTATGTCAGGTTGATTACTAATAGGCAATCCCCCTAGAAATCACTTATTTCCATAATAAATTATTTATGAAGATCAGCTTCATGATTTAAGTGGTCTTTGCAAAGGCACTATTTACAAGCCACAAGTTAAAATAAAGTATTAATAATAAATTAAAGCACCATATCAACATCTCATGTATCAAAACCCCAAGCAACCCATCCCAAGGGCCTAAGAAACTCATTATTACTTTACGTCAAGAAGTAACTCTTGCCAGAGAGCTGTCCTGCTCCCATTTGCCACCTAGTCATGGGCTTTAATTTCACCAGTGGCAGTCATCCAAAGCTGAGTCACTAAAGCACCACTGTCACAGAGCAAGAGCAGAATGAGGCAGCTGAGAAGAAGGGCCAACGCATTCTTTTTGTTCCAGGATGTGCTCCAAGGACCTCTGCTTCTGTGGTTTGCCCTCCCTTGTCTTTTTGTGTCCTGGTTGTGGACTGTTTGGCTGATCTTGTGTCCAGTATTCCTACTTTACTCTTCCCAGTCATTCTGATCTGCATGAGCTCTACAATGACCTTCTCTTATCTTTGTCCTCCTTAAAAAATGATTTTTAAATATTTCATTAGGTAGTTTGTTATTTATTATTGCTTTATTTTTAATTGTGATATTCATACATGCATATAACATGATTTCATTCAACCATTCCTAGGGAGTAAAACTTTTCCATTTCTTCCTCGCCTGTCCTCCTTCCTCTACTCCAGTGTTCTCTCTTCTATTTTCATGAGCTTCCCAACATCCTCTGATATATATTTTTTTTAATTCCTTATTTCTTTCTAGTTTCCTCATATAAGGAAAAGCATTCAACTCTTGACTTTCTGAGTATGGCTTATTTTACTCAGCATGATTTTCTTCAGTTCTTCCATTTACCAGAAAATGACAATTTTATTCTCCTTTATGGTTGAGTAAAACTCTATTTTGTGTGTTTCCTTCATCCAATCATCTATTGAGGGACACCTAGTCTTGTTCCATGACTTGGCTATTTTAAATTGTGCTGCCCAAAATATTGGTATGCATGTATCACTTTACTATGCTGACTTTAGTTGTTTTGGATAAATAACAAGGAGTGGGAGAGATGGGTCATATGGTGCATCCATTCCTAGTCTTTTGAAGAATTTCCATACTGCTTTCCATATTCCTTGCAGTAATTTGTAGTCTCGACCAACAATGTATGAGTTTTCCCCCACAGCTTCACCAGCAATGTATTTTGACGATTGTCCTTTTAACTGGAGTGAGATGAAATCTCAGTGTAGTTTTGATTTGCATCTCCCTGATGGCTAAAGATATTAAACATTTTTAAAAATATATTTGTTACCTATTTTTTCTTTCAAAAAATGTCTTTTTAGTTCGTGTTCATTTATTGATTCAGTTCGTTTTGTGTGTCAAGAGTTTTGAGTTCTTTATCTATTCTGGTTATTAATTAAGAATATGAAGAGAAAGACTAGAGAATGGGAGAAAATCTTTGCCAGCTAATCTTCTGCAAGGAGGTTCATAGCCCTTACTTTCTTGATCTTGCTTCTTTCCTTTTTAGTCTACTGCTGTCCCGATGCTAGTCTTTCCTGTGGGACCTGCTTTCCAGTGTCCATGCTTTGTCACCTTTGGTGATGCAACACTCACAGACCTCAGGTACTAATATTTTGAGAAATTTTATACCACTTATTTTAACCACGCAAGGATACTTATAAAGTGAACAAGTATACGGTTTGGCAACGTGTTAGGTGAAATGACCCTTCCGTGTAAATTTTGGCTGCCTTACTTTAAAGGTTATCATTGTCTAATATAAAAATTTGTGATGTTATCAAGTCATGGCACGATAGAGTACAATGAACCAACTTCACTGCTACAAGGTATGTTCATACTCCTACTATTCACTATTAAATTTATTAAATGTACATCAGCCACTTAACACACATTATCTTCTTTATCCTCAAAATTACCAATTTGTCATGTTTCAATAACTATTTTGTTCATGAGCAGTCTAAAGATTAAAGGAACTAAGCATGCAGTCACACAGGTTGAAAGTTAGGATTTAAATCTAGGGATGTCTGACTGCATAACCCAAGTTCTTAATTAGAATGCCTCTCCCTCTTGCTTTGAGGGTATCCATGTAATAGGGATATTTGTAATCTACTTGCAAGTTTTAATTCATTAATTTTTCAGTATTTTTAAAGCATGAGAATATGTAATTAGTGAGAAAAATTGTTTTTACAAGTGACCTTATGAGCAAAAAAACAAATTAAATAAGCACATATTTAGGAGTTTGAGCTCTTCAGATATTATCTGAGAATAACTGCTTTGCTCCTTCTCTGCTGTCCTCATCTTTTCCTTGATCTAAACCTGTTAAATTACAATTTGACCTGTTTCAGGTTATGATTTGAAGGAAGATTATAAACAGCTGGTCAGCAGCTCTATTGAACTGCCTCCAAATATACTTGAAGGGTATTAAATTCAATCACCCTTGTGCTTTCTCTCCTACAATAGCATTTTCTTTGACTTTTTCCTCACAACTCCTTTTTTTCCCCTATTCTTATTCAGGTATGTAATCTCTGTAACTCTTGTTGAGCTCTCTGTATTTCTACTCATGAATGTGCTCACAGATGTAGGTTGGTGAGATGGTGGTGGTTTGGATTATCTTACCCCATTAGTTAAAATTTTTATTTTAAACCTTCTCCTTTGAAAAAGTAGCTTGTCTAATAAGCTTGGTATTATGCAATTTTATATATTTTTTATTTTGGAAACACCATGAACCAAGTCAGTACCAATCTTTGTCATTTGAAATTGTTTCAGTTTGTTTCTAATCCATGAATCATGTTTGGTCATTGGCGCCTTGTTGCCATCCTCCTCTGTCGCCAAATCAGGGTTTTGCGAGTGCTGGAATGCAGTGAACAGCAAAGGAACTTTGTTCTTCTAATAGCATCTAAGAAACATTGCTGTTCAAAGACGAAACAAAACACAACAAAATATACTGCCAAATAGAATCAGGAATTCTCACTCTTTTCTAGAGTGAAATCATGTAGTTTTTTTTTAAAATAAAGCCATATTAGATATGATCCTGACCATCATTATCTGTTGGTCAAAATATATGAGATTTTGGATAGATTGCAAAAATAAGTTCAAGTGATCCAGTACAGACTATTGATAGTATCCATGTATTTCATACTTGAAAACTGCCAAAAGATTTTAAGTTTTGCACCACAAAAATCATTAGTGTGTGATGCAATGTGTATGTGAGACGTGGCCTGATTTAATCATTTGATGATGTATATGTATATCAAAACATCATGTTATCCACAAATATATGCAATTTTTATTCATCAATTAAACTTTTTTTTTAAAGAATTTGACCACTTCCCCTAGGTTGTTATGAGTTATCAATCAAGGTGAAGAACCTATTCTTTTCTTGGTCAGACTTTTCTCCATTTAATATTTGGTGAGAATATTCAATAGCACAGCTTTATCAACTTCAAGAATAATGATTCTAACTAATTCAACTAATAAAGTTTAAGTACTATTTAGTTTCTACTACTAATATGCTTTATCTGTGGACAGATGCTTTTACCTCTCTAAGCACAATTTTATGGTACATGGAGACAATGGAAATGAAAAGAATTTAATCTAAGGCTTTAGTCTTTGTTTTAATTCTCAGTACATTAGTCATGGTTTTAGTTCTGTGAAATCATTCTCCTTTTGCAGTTAATATGCCTACTTTTCTTTACTTCAGCAATTAAGAGGATACTAAGTATGGTAGCTTGTATTAAATTCTAATTATTTTCCTGTTTTTAATACATTCATTTCGGGGGGGGGGAGTGTCTTTTAAGACTGAGAATATTTGCTACCATGCACTACATATTTGGAACTGTTAAGTCTTCTGAACAATGTTTCCGGGAAACATCACCGTAATAAAAATCTAGACCTTTACAATTTTTTTATTTAGAAAGACAAATGAAAAGTAATAAAATGTTAAAGTTTTCTGAGAAGTCCCGCACATGATTAACTAAAACACACCCAGACACACATACATGTAAACTGCCAATGAATGTACAATCTAAACATTGTACTTCAATAGTACTCAAGGTATTAAAAGTCCCTTCAAAAGTGAAGGTTGGTCATGGCTAACTTTGCATATTTTAAATTTTACTTTCTAATCTGAACTTGATGCTCTGGAAGTACATGCTGGAAGCACAGGAAGTTGGGGAGCATAGGGTGTGTTGGTGATAACAAACCAGTGCTAGGAGTCGACCTGAGTATAGTGGGCTGTGTACTGGTGAAATGAGAATTAGCTCAGGAGTTTATGGGTTAAGATTTGGACTTCCAGGGAAATGCGTTCAAACTTGGAGGATTCTGAAAAAGGATCTTTAAATTCTAGAGAATGGTGTTCTATTTATCCAATTTTGGGGAGGGTGGGTAAGTGTTTACTGACTTATTGCTGCTGGTTTAGCAATATTTTTCCTTTGTGTTCTTTACCTATGACTTTAAGGTTCGTGACTTAAAACAGCCTCCTTTAAAATTTTTGTGATTTCTTGAATATGTATGTTCATAAATAATAATGAATAATCCTGTACGCTTCCCCCAAAAAACCTACAGAAATAAAAACTATATTAGAAACGGAAAAGAATCAGGTAGAAGTTCAAATTCCGTGACTTGTTTCCTGGATATACAGTTCCTAAAACCCCCCTTAAGAGAAACAGCCATTCTCATTATGATGGTCACATTTCCTCAGGCTGTATAGGACACCATACTGTTGGCCCTTGGCCAGCCTTGGGTGGAAGGAATAGAAGGAAAAAGCAAGCAACAATCATATATCTATTTGATGTTTGTTTTGACCATGAAGTCTCTGTGAACCCAGAAAATATTTTCCTCCATTAAAAAGATCTCATATAAAAAAAATTTCAGTTGACTACTTGATATTGAGACAAATTTTTACTTTTAAGAGGCCTATAAATCACAATGTTTTCAATTATCAAGCAACCACAAAGCCAAAAATATAGTTACTAGTATAGTGGTAGTTTCTACACTGATTTGGCATAACATATTAATAGGAAATCTACTTTTTCAATCACTCAGGGTTTGTCTAAATGATAGTTTGTCCTGCTGCTCTTAAGTAACTAGCATGCATAAAAATACCTTGTGTGTGAAGAAATTCATAAAGGAAAAAGTCTTTGGTTCTTCATAATAGAATATAAAATATCAATTTCATTTTTTCTTAAACAGAAGAAACCTTTGGGATATTAAAATAGTAAGTAAAGGGTATGATTTCCACAAACTGCAGAAACTGTCATTTTTGTTATGACATTTTATTACTTTTTAAAAGGTCATATGTATATATTATATTACTTGTTTTTAGCCATTATTTTCAATTTTGGATAGAAGATGAACTTGAGCTTTTCTTATATATACTTTAACCCTATTATCAGTTTCTACAATTCTTTTAAGAAGGCACTTTAAGACACTGTCATTTATTGTTAAATTTCAGTGCAATTTAAAAGTTTAACTTACCCAATCATAGTAATTGCCAAATATTATAGAAATATAAACTGATATAAAGTTAAAAAATATTTAAATCCTTCTCTATCTCTTGTTCTTTATCAGAGACAACTGTAAATATTCATTCATTTATATACTGTTTTAGTCAGCTTTTTCACTGCTATGACTAAAAGACCCCACCAGCACAATTATAGGAGGAAAGGTTTATTTAGGGGTTCAAAGTTTCAGAGGTCTCATAGAGAGCAATCTCCATTCCTCAGGGCTTTTGGCGAGGCAGGACATCATGATGAAAGAGTATGGAAGAGGGAAGCAGCTCACATGATGATCAGGAAGCAGAGAGAGGCTTCACTCTACAGATACAAAATATGTATCCCATAGCTATGCCCCCAATGAACCACTTCCTCCAGCCACACCCACCTGCCTCCAGTGACCACTCAGTTAATCCCATTAGGGATTAATTAATTCATTAACTTGGTTAAGGATATAACTCAATCAGTTTCTCCTCCAAACTTTCTTTGCATTGTCTCACACATGAGCTTTTTGGAGACACTTCATATCCAAACCATAACATATAAAAAAATGTATGCTGTAAGTTCAGAAAATAAAAAAATATAAATTTAAGAATACAAATAGAATCATTTATGCATAGAGTCTGGCAAGTGGACTGTAGGATAAGTATTTGGAAATGGAATATTGGGGCTAAATATATTTCAGATTTAGATTGCTATGCTGTTGCTTTCTTTAAAAGAAAAGAAAAAGTCTACCATCCACAGTATAAGAAATACATTTTTACTTCAATACTGGCTTCTATTAAACACTTCCATTTTTGCCAGTATTACAGATAAAAGTGGTATCTTAGTGTTTGTTACTTTATACAAGGAGACAGAAACTCGTCAGTTTGCCTTTCTATTTTGCTCTTTTTGGTGAACTGTCTATATTGTTTGATCACTTTTCTCTTGGGTTTTTCATCTTATGCTATTAATTTGTAAGAACTGCATATAAAATAAATTAATTCTCTATCATATGCTTTACAAATATTTCCCCAGTTTATTGTTTATATTTTGATGTGCTTATGACATTTTCCACTCTGCAGAAGTATTTAATCTATAAGTATAAAATGTATGCAGGTTTTCCTTCATAATCTCTAAATTTATGAATATACTTCCAAAAGCCATTTTACTGAAAATATATTTTTTTAAGTTTTCTTTCCATTATTGTCTCTTTCTTTCTCTCCTTTTTGTTTAAAACTTTAGATCATGTAGAATTAATTTTGATGTAAGGAGTGGGCAAGAATACAGCTTTATACCTCTGTAAGTAGTCAGGCATTTGTTCTAAGACAATGGACTCTCTAGCTTATTCCAGTGAATAAAAATACTACTGTAATTACATATTAAATACCCTCTAATCTACTGCTGGGCCTTTATTCTTTTCCATTAGCCTTCAATACTTATACCAGCACCATGCCACTTCAATTATCACAGATATGCTGTAGCGCATTTTCACATTTAGTAAGGCCAGACTCTCGCTAATATATTCAACAAATACAATGGAGATCCAACATCTGAAGGGACAGACCCTCCAGCTCCCAGATGAAGAAACTGAAGGCCAGGGAGGTTCCACGGGCATTCATGAGAGATTGAGGCATGAGAATAAGGATTTCTTTTTAGTGTCCTAGGACTCATTCTTTGGAGTCATGCAAAAAAATATGTAAACAATATTTTCCCATAGACTTCAATACTTTTCTAATTTTTCCTGGTCTAAGTTTCTCTGTGATATTTTTCCTATTATAATTTTTAAGCCTTTCAATCTTCACCTTCCTCTAAACTTGTAAAATTTTCATTATTATGCTTACCCATAAATATCTTATATCCCATGAATGATAGTGGAAGACAAACCAAACCTGTCTTCCAACATCTTTTGTCATGGTCTGTTTATTTTAGTCATTAAAATCCTGAGTAGGATTGGGCTAATATTGAAAAGAAATCCCAAAGCAATGCACAATTGAACAGTAAAGTTTCCACTGACTAACTAGGCAGCTGTCTGCCAGAGGCAGTCATCAGCATGTTAATGAGATCTGTGGCTGGCGTTAAGCATAAGGTATGGCAAGCACCACTAAGCATATAAGCATAATGCACATCTTTCAGTCAATTTGAAAAAATCCAAAAGAGTTATTTGAGAAATAGGCAAATATGCAATGATGTTTCACACAATGATTCAGAGACAAAACTTTGCCCTTCCAAAAATGAGAAAGAGAGGTTAGACTTAGGAAAAATTTTGCAAGAGTACAAGATTAAATCAAGGTAAAAGGTCAACAATGCTGGGACTCTGGCAGAAAA
Organism: Spermophilus citellus; assembly: GCF_964194105.1. NCBI lineage: Eukaryota > Metazoa > Chordata > Mammalia > Rodentia > Sciuridae > Spermophilus > Spermophilus citellus. The sequence continues at coordinate 143,001,398 of NC_138183.1, read as the reverse complement.
GTAAAAGCAGATGTGAAAACTAAAGAATATTCAAGTTAACAGGTCACTGCTTGGGTTGGGTTCTTTTCCATAAACAAGCCTGATCATTTATAGAACTAGGAATCCTTCATGCGTTGATCAAGAATAGTTAAAAAGTTTATAAAATTAAATAATCACACTATCACTCTAATTGATTTAACAGTGATCATATTATATTTGCTCAAGCTACTATGCTAAAATAAAGGATCTAGATATTTCCAGTTGGGTGGGGTTAGCTGCATAGCACCACTGGAAGAAATCATTTCATTTTACCAAAGCTAGAATACCCAAAATACCTCAATATTGACAGACGTTGATAAGAATTTAAACTAAAATGCAACATCATTTATCATCTAGGAACATAACACACATTAAGAGAAAAGGAAAGAGAAATTTATATCAGGAACTGTAGTCATGAGTTGGTGGCTTCCACCCAAAATAATAATGCTTGCCTCCTCTCCCATTTCTATTACTCTCAGAGACTTAAATTTAGATAGCTCTCAGCACTATAGATGACCACTTTTGACATAAGAAGTCACAAATTTTTATCTTCCTTTCAAGATGGGTTGGAATGTGAAATTCTTGAATTTTTTTTTTAAATTATTTTATTGTTGGTTGTTCAAAACATTGCATAGTTCTTATTATACCATATTTCACAGATTGATTCAAGTGGGTTATGAACTCCCATTTTTACCCCATATACAGATTGCTGTGTCACATCAGTTACATTTCCATTGATTTACAAATTGCCTTTCTAGTGACTGATGTATTCTGCTGTCTATCCCATTCTCCACTGTCCCCTCACCCCTCCCCTCCCCTCCCCTACTCTCTCTCCATCCCCTCTACTATAAATCGTTTCTTCCACTTATATAATTTTTCTCCTACTCCTCCTTTCCTCTTATATGTAATTGTGTATAACCCCGAGGCTCACCTTCCAATTCCATGCAATTTCCCTTAACTCTCACTTTCCCTCCCACCTATCATCCCTGTTTAATGTTATTCTTCTTCTCCAGCTCTTCCTCTCTACCCTGTCCTTGGTTACTCCCCTTATATCAAAGAAGACATTTGACATTTGTTTTTTAAGGATTGGCTAGCTTCACTTAGCATAATCTGCTCTAATGCCATCCATTTCCCTCCAAATTCTATGATTTTGTCATTTCTTATTGCAGAGTAATACTCCATTGTGTATAAATGCCACATTTTTTTAATCCATTCATCTATTGAAGGGCTTCTAGGTTGGTTCCACAATCTTGCTATCGTGAATTGTGCTGCTATGAACATTGATATAGCAGTGTCCCTGTAGCATGCTCTTTTTAGGTCTTTAGGGAATAGACCGAGAAGGGGAATAGCTGGGTCAAATGGTGGTTCCATTCCCAGCTTTCCAAGAAATCTCCATACTGCTTTCCAAATTGGCTGCACCATTTTGCAGTCCCACCAACAATGAACAAGTGTACCCATTTCCCCACATCCTCACCAGCACTTGTTGTTGTTGGACTTCTTAATGGCTGCCAATCTTACTGGAGTGAGATGGTATCTTAGGGTGGTTTTGATTTGCATTTCTCTGACTGCTAGCGATGTTGAGCATTTTTTCATGTACTTGTTGATTGATTGTATGTCCTCCTCTGAGAAGTGTCTGTTGAAAGCAGTTTTAAGAGGAAAATTCATTGCTTGGAGCGCATTCCTTAAAAAAAGAAAAAACCAACAAATAAACGATCTGATATATCATCTCAAAATCCTAGAAAAAGAAGAGCAAAATAACAGCAAAAGAAGTAGAAGGCAAGAAATAATTAAAATCAGAGCTGAAATTAATGAAATTGAAACAAAAGAAACAATTGAAAAAATTGACAAAACCAAAAGTTGGTTCTTTGAAAAAATAAATAAAATTGACAGACCCTTAGCCATGCTAACGAAGAGAAGAAGAGAGAGAACCCAAATTACTAGCATACGGGATGAAAAAGGCAATATCACAACAGACACTTCAGAAATACAGAAGATAATCAGAAATTACTTTGAATCCTTATACTCCAATAAAATAGAAGATAGTGAAGGCATCGATAAATTTCTTAAGTCATATGATCTGCCCAGATTGAGTCAGGAAGATATAGACAACCTAAACAGACCAATAACAATAGAGGAAATAGAAGAAACCATCAAAAGACTACCAACTAAGAAAAGCCCAGGACCAGATGGGTATACAGCAGAATTTTACAAAACCCTTAAAGAGGAACTAACACCAATACTTTTCAAGTTATTTCAGGAAATAGAAAAAGAGGGAGAACTTCCAAATACATTCTACGAGGCCAACATCACCCTGATTCCTAAACCAGACAAAGACACTTCAAAGAAAGAAAACTACAGACCAATATCTCTAATGAACTTAGATGCAAAAATCCTCAATAAAATTCTGGCGAATCAGATTCAAAAACATATCAAAAAAATTATACACCATGATCAAGTAGGATTCATCCCTGGGATGCAAGGCTGGTTCAATATACGGAAATCAATAAATGTTATTCACCACATCAATAGACTTAAAAATAAGAACCATATGATCATCTCGATAGATGCAGAAAAGGCATTCGACAAAGTACAGCATCCCTTTATGTTCAAAACTCTAGAAAAATTAGGGATAACAGGATCATACCTCAACATTGTTAAAGCAATCTATGATAAGCCACAGGCCAGCATCATCCTGAATGGAGAAAAATTGAAGGCATTCCCTCTAAGATCTGGTACAAGACAGGGATGCCCTCTCTCACCACTTCTGTTCAACATAGTCCTCAAAACACTGGCCAGAGCAATTAGACAGACGAAAGAAATTAAAGGCATAAAAATAGGAAAAGAAGAACTTAAATTATCACTATTTGCAGACGATATGATTCTATACCTAACAGACCCAAAAGGGTCTACAAAGAAACTATTAGAGTTAATAAATGAATTCAGCAAAGTGGCGGGATATAAAATCAACACGCATAAATCAAATGCATTCCTGTATATCAGCGACAAATCCTCTGAAACAGAAATGAGGACAACTACTCCATTCACAATATCCCCCCAAAAAATAAAATACCTGGGAATCAATCTAACAAAAGAGGTGAAAGACCTATCAATGAAAACTACAGAACCCTAAAAAGAGACATAGAAGAAGACCTCAGAAGATGGAAAAATATACCCTGCTCATGGATAGGCAGAACTAACATCATCAAAATGGCGATATTACCAAAAGTTCTCTATAAGTTCAATGCTATCCCAATCAAAATCCCAACAGCATTTCTTGTAGAAATAGATAAAACAATCAGGAAATTCATATGGAATAATAAAAGACCCAGAATAGCAAAAACAATGCTAAGCAGGAAGTGTGAATCAGGCGGTATAGCGATACCAGACTTCAAACTATACTACAGAGCAATTGTAACAAAAACAGCATGGTACTGGTACCAAAACAGGCTAGTGGACCAATGGTACAGAATAGAAGACACAGTAACCAATCCGCAAAACTACAACTATCTTATATTTGATAAAGGGGCTAAAAGCATGCAATGGAGGAAGGATAGCATCTTCAACAAATGGTGCTGGGAAAACTGGAAATCCATTTGCATCAAAATGAAACTGAATCCCTTTCTCTCGCCATGCACAAAAGTTAACTCAAAATGGATCAAGGAGCTCGATATTAAATCAGAGACACGGCATCTGATAGAAGAAAAAGTCGGCTATGATCTACATACTGTGGGGTCAGGCCCCAAATTCCTCAATAGGACACCCATAGCGCAAGGGTTAACAACCAGAATCAACAAATGGGACTTACTCAAACTAAGAAGTTTTCTCTCAACAAAAGAAACAATAAGAGAGATAAACAGGGAGCCTACATCCTGGGAACAAATCTTTACCCCACACACTTCAGATAGAGCCCTAATATCCAGAGTATACAAAGAACTCAAAAAATTAGATAATAAGATAACAAATAACCCAATCAACAAATGGGCCAAGGAAATTCTTGAATTGTTACTCTTAAAAAGCCATTTTCTATTGTAAGTATGAGACTATGAGCAATATATATAAGAAACATACAGTATGGGGCTTCATGTCTGTTCATTACTCAAGAGTTTCTCATATGAATTAGGAACTGAAATTCCTAGCAAATGCTCACTTTCTCATTTATATATTTCCCATAGCTTTAATGGATTTATGAGTCTCACCTAAGGTTTCAGGATATGATCCAATAATGAATACATAGTACAAAGTGTGATGGCCAAATGGATGTCTTTAAAATATATATGTGTCTAAATTTTCTAAGATACATTCAGTAAAATTCATATTTTAAACCTACACACATAATTTTCCAAAGTTGAAATTAGAAAGAGCTGCAGTTCAACATACAAGTTATTCAAATTATTTGCCTTTTTTTAATTTGTTTATTTTTATGTGGTGCTAAGGATCAAACCCATTGCCTCACATATGCCAGGCAAGTACTCTGCCACTGAGCTAAGTCCCCAGACTTCAAATTATGCTTGATCAATGCAAGCTTTATAATTTGCTTTCCTATACTATAGAATAAAAATAAAATTTACCTGAGTTTTTTTTTATTAGAACAAAGAAAACTACCAAAATATTTGAGTTATAATACTTTGAAAAACAATTTCTAGGTAGCAAAAGCAAAAAAAAAAAATGTCTATTGGTTTTTAACATCTAAAGAGTAGAGCTCCTCTTAAATTCTGTTTAGAATTTTAAAAAATGAAATTGCATTTATATGTTTCTAATAGACCCAAATACCATAAAGTCACTGACTCATGATATTACCTTGAACAGTTCTCTAACAAGAGTATTCTGCATTAGACAACATGTGAAAGTCATGAGAGGGTTCTCCACAATGGACAGAGTTTCACCACCATTCATGGTTAGGATTATGGAGTAATGTTCATGCAACTAATACAGTTAAAAGTTTTGAACAGGGTACAAAACTAAAGTATTTGGGACCATCCAGCAACAAATTGGGTTTCTGGATCATCAAGAAATTAGTATACACAATGTTGACTGATTTCATGGTGTTTGCTGGATGGTGCTGATACCATTATACTCTCTGCAGTGAGCAAGGAGAAATGAGAGACATATTATTGATGTACTTATTATTCCATATGCACTACAACCTTTTGCCCAACATAAATTCTGTGATTAATAATATACCTTTTTGAAACTCAGAATATTAAAGATTCATAGTATGTTCACTGGCAAAGAAGTTTTAAGATTAATCAATTATTAACCCATCCCTTTCGCCTCACATCATGTCCTTTAAAAAAAAAAACTAAAACAAAAAAACTTTACAACTACTCTAAACCTCACTTTAAATGTCTTTGAGCATCGAAGATAACTTTGAGTTGGCTAGATCCATATCTATTTTAAAGTCAGACACAATACATCAGGGGTTGCATGTCAGTTGTTAAGAGACTTAGAGTAATAAGACAAATACCTTGTTCTCAAAGAGCTCCTCATCTAGCAGGGGAGACATAGTTAATCAATTCCCACATTATGAGATAAGTGTAATAGAGATATACACAAGTATTACAGAATCTCTTGGTTCAGGGAATTGTTTCTAAAATCCAGGAAAAAAAATTGCTTTGATCTTCTTGGAAAAAACAACACTTATTTAACTGTTGAAAGGGGGAAGACACTTACCTTTATATAAGCATTTTATTGTATTTTACCCAGTATCTCAAACCAAACAAACTATTCTCCAAATAAACCAGCCAGGCTATTCTTCATAATGTCGTCCATCACAGCTTACTGATTTTTCCCTCTTAGGGAAACTTTTCTTCTTCACTTTACTGAAGTTATTCAAACATTAGATAGTTAGTGTCTGTTTATTTACTGAAGTTATTCAAACGTTAGATAGTTAGTGTCTGTTTATTTGTTTGTTTGTTTTGAGATTTCCTGTATTAACTCATTTCATTCTCAAAGTAACTATAAAAAGTAACTACTTTTTAATTGATATTTGACAGCTGAGGAAATTTGGGATGGAAAGATCTTAAGTAATTGATCATATGGTCAACAATAGACTTTCAAATTCAGGCAGTCTAACCCCAGAGGCCATCCTCTTACCTTATGCAGTATGTACATTCTCATACCCATTCTTTTTTTTTTTTTTCTCTCTTATTTTTTTTATTGATTATTTAAAGCATTATATAGTTCATGATATATCATCTTTCATACATTTGACTCAAATTGTGTTTTGAACTCCCATTTTCACCCCAAATACAGATTGCAGAATCACATCTGTTACATATTCACATTTTTACATAATGCCATATTAGTGACTGTTGTATTCTGCTACCTTTCCTATCCCCTACTATCCCCCCTCCCCTCCCCTCCCCTCCCATCTTCCCTCTCTACCTCCTCTGCTGTTGTTCAATTCTCTCTCTTTTTTTTCCTCCCCCTTGCCCCTCATAACCTCTTATAATTTTATGTATCATTGAAGGTCTCCTACCATTTCCATGTGCTTTCCCTTCTCTCCCCGTTTCTCTCCCCCCATTCGTCTTTGTTTACTGTATTCTTTTCCTCATGTTCTTCCTTCCTGGTCTGTTCTTAGTTGTTCATACCCATTCTTCCAGGGCAAATAGCTGTAGAATGATTATTGCAAAACAGTGACAGTGCCTATTGCTTCTATCACTTGCCTTGTACTTACATGTGTGGTAAAAATTGTATGCTTTCATCTCTGAAAAGATGACCATTTAGGTACCACAGATCAAACCCTAGATCTCTTTCAGCATGATGTAAATAGTTTAAAAAGTAGTATTTTATATTCATCATGATCATTTTTGTCACTTTGAAGAAAATCGAAAGTTAGTAAATTCCTAATGAAGTATATTCCTAATGAACTCCTAATGAATTTCCAATGAAGATTATCCTTAACATATTTTTTCATTGTTCAAAAATTTTAGAGCTAAATTTCAACATATTTGTTTCAGGGGCAAACAGTCACAAATCACACATCCAAATTTGTTTTTCTTTTGTTATATCAAGACTGAGTTTATTTTGTAAAATAATTTCCCACCTATCATATGGATACGCTATATTGACTTATACATATTTGTACTATCAATGGACATTGGCTTGACACAAGTGTTAAGAAATGATTTATATCTATGTATTAAAAAATAAAACTTAAGACAACTATTTCTTTCTGGCTGGTAGATTCATGATATCACTATGACCAGTCTGATCTAGTTTATTTTTCATCTAAATATTAGATATAGGAAATTATTAACTGAATTGCTCAGTTTGATTTTTTTCTTCTAAAAAAGTTATAATGATAAAAAGGAAAAAAACCTTATTTCAGTAAGGTTTATCAATAATTAAGTTCATTTTATTCTGCCAAAGAGTCAATGAGAAGTGAAATCCTGTTTGTGTATTTGATCTATATATCCCACAAGCAATAGTGTCATTATTTGATAGCTAATTAGGAATAAATAATCAAGAGAGTTGGTGTGTGTGAGTTATCAATTCAGGAAAGACGCCAAGAGTTTGCTATTAATATTTTCATTAGGAAATGGCCATTTACTTTTTGCTTTATCACTTTGGGATCCAACATTCAACATATTGCCCCCAAACTAAAAATCTCCCACTATTAACTGACACAATAAACAACCATAACTTTGATATATGTTATATAAAATAGTGGAAAGATTATCCTTAAAATGGATTATTTATAGTAAGAAGACTTTTAAAACTGTGTGGCACTTTACAAGGTAATGGCCTTCCTTACTATGTGGTTCAAATAAGGTAGAATCTGTTGTGTTTGTTTACAGACAAAGTATTATAAACAAATGCCATCTTGACAAAAGGAAGGTATTCTCACACGAGAAATTTAAAGAATTAGTTTGAAGTACAATCAGTTTACGATCAAATAATTCTATCTTTGACAATAACCCATGATGGAGTGATGGGAAGACAATAACTGGCCTAATACCAAGAATTTAATTTTTCTGTCCATGGTGAACTCATCGATTTAACAAATTCTAATTGAAGGCTTAGCAATCACTTCACCAGCCTTTCCTCAAGATTCAGACGTTCCCTCAAGATGTCACCCTTTTCATTAAGGTGCTTATATTGTAAGTTGGAAAACATACACTAAACAGGTAGAAGTGAAGTAGCAATGAAAGAATTAAAGAAAAACTCAAGAGAAGAGTCATGAGCATTAACATAGGTGTTGATATACCACAGCTCAAAACTTGGTCATGTTTAATCACAGAATTGCTGAAATCACAGAGGTTTATAGACCAGAGTCTGTGCTAAAAGGGAAGAGTCAGTTCTCAGTAGCCAGCACTCTCACTTCTTCACTCACCATCTTACCATATTATTACCTTTAAGAACTAAATCATCTTTACTGCAGCATTGTCCATCTGTCTACAATCTAGGTAACACTGTCCACATTGGGACTTTACTATCCCCTGTCTTTATCAACATTGTATTATCCTGGGAAACTCTCACCTCAAAAGATAAAGTTGCAAAAAATTCCTTGTTCACTTTAGAAACTTCATGAAATTCCATTTCCAATAAACCACAGACTGCTCAACTTGAAATACACGGTGTCAAATCACTGTTTACTCCACAAGACTTCCCAAGAAAATTTCCCCTAGTAGTGTCTCCAGATCTTAAACTCTTATTATATCAACTTACCCTGTCCTTATCAATAATAGCTTCAAAAAAATTGCCTTTAAATCAGATCCCCAAACCTATAACAATTCCTTCTTTGTCCTTCCTTCAAGGTGCACTAAACTTTGATGATGTAGAGACTTCCCAAACCCTGGGAGGCAAGAAATTCAGCTTGGCTATATTTAAGGTTATTGGGATGGCATTTTAGGGAACATAGCATTTAATATATTTTCTCTGAGCCAGAAAGAGAGATGTATGACTTGAGTCAAAGTTAAGGATGAACCACAGATCTTACTGTTAATTTTTTGAATTTGTGTTTAAATATATACAACTAAAAAAAAATCTGGAACATATTTTGCTACCTCTGCTTGTCTATGTGCTCATCTCCAATGACTCCATGTGGGAAGCCAAAAAGTGAACTTAAATGGTTGTGTTTTGGGGGTTTGTCATCACTGGAAATGAAATTTTTGAACTCAAAATTTGAGAGTCATCTTTTCACAAATTACCCATGTTTAGCAAGTCATAAATGTTTCTATGATCCCTTGCTGTAACTAATATAACATTTCACAGAGTTCCCAATGCTATCCCAATGGTATATAGTGTTGTCATATATTGGCTATTTCCAAGGTTGTTCATAAGTAACCATGTGATTTAGGTAGCAGTTAAAAATATAGATACAGTTAAAAATAAAACAACAATAATGACAAAAATAAAACAACCACATCACCTGTGCATGTAATTTCCCTATAATACTTAACCCCTATAATACCTAATGATTACTAAGGTATATGGAGGACCCACTATGGTAAGGCACTGTGCTAAAAGCCTTACATTCATTTTATGCAATCCTTATCCTTACAACAGTGCTACCACTTGGATCTTAAAAGTCCCCCATGTACTAATGGTTTAATCCCAACTTGGTTCCAGGAGTGATAAACCTTTAGGATGTGGGGTCTAGTAGGAGATCTTCAGGTAATTTGGGACATATTCTTAAAGGGGAACCCAGTCTCTTCTTCTTTCATTCTTTTTAACTCCTGGTTTAGGTGAGTGGTCTTGTTCTTCCACAAATTCTTGCCATGATGCACTGCCTTGCCACAGGCCCCAAAACAACAGAGCTAAATGCTTATGGATTGAAACCTTCAAATCTGGGAACAACAACAACAAAAAAAAAGCTCTCTCTTTATAAGTTGATTTTCTGTAGTATTTTATTATGGTAATGGAAAGCTGACTAACACACTGTTTTAGGGAACAACTCTAATTCCCTAGGGCTTAACAGAGGTGAAGACTTAATTCATAACATGTTCTTCCAACTGACCTCAGCTCCAGAGTTAATATCTAAAGTAACCCTCTAATCATACTTGAAATACATATCCTTGAAGTTATTTTTTCACAAGTTCTCCTTAAAATTCAAATTAAATAAATTCCAAACACATAACTTCCTTAGGAAAAATACTAAATGTAGTATAATTTCTATATCTACTTTTTGCAATCATAAGACTTTGGGGTGGAGTATATATAAGTCTTGAACCTTGGAACAGTAATTTAAGCTCCCCGAGGCATAAAATGACAAATGTGTTCAACCCTTGGATGGAGTGTCAGAGAAAAATACATGCTGCATTTTTGTCATTGAAACCATGAGGCTATATTAAAATTTTATTATTACACTGTATAATGAATAAAATTTAATTGTATAGTAGCCATACAAAATACATAAAATCTGCACATATTAAAGATTTACTGATTTAGTTTAAAAAAAAAAAACTAGAACAGCAACAATAAGAAGTCATGTGCAAGAGGGTATTTAAAATATTAACCTCAATCTCCAATCTTCTTTTTACTTTATAATCCATAGCAGAATGAGAGGCATAGATTCAATTAAAATTTTTCTAGTGGGTACATTTTTAAAAAGTGAAAAAAGGTAATCATTATAAAAGAATTGAAAAGATGCTTCATTTTTTTTTTTCATACTCACCCTTTGAAACCCATGTGTATTGTACACCTACAGCACATCTCTAGACACACTTCATATCTTGAATATACATTAGCTACAGGTGATTAATGGCTAACATTTTGAACAGCCCAGGTCTATAATCTACGAAATCTCCTAATACTGTTTTTGAGGAACAAAAAAAACCACTTCGGTGGAAGAACTATTTACATGGTTATTTGTGATTTTCATTTCATTAAGTCATTTTAAATTAGATTTTGGGGGCAGATAATGAGTTATTTAATGAAGATCCTGGATAGTAGTACAAAGTCAGGTACATTTTTTGATTATTTGCTTCTTTTAAAAAATTAATATTTGAGCTTATCCAGGAGGCCCCTGAGGCCAACCCATAGTGGCCTGGGACCGTAGCCTTTAAAACAAGAAGAAAACACAGAGGCTGGCTGTGCCCTGGCCCTTCCTTACTATCTCTAGTGAAATGAGTAGCGCAAACCTGGTGAACCCCCACCCAGGCCATGGTGCAGACCACCCCTGTTAGCTTTATAAAATCTAGTTTGTCTCCCTTGAAAAAATATTAATACTTGTCACCATTTGACTTTTATGTATGCATTTAAGAAATGATATTGCCTAATAAGCTAATAAAGATTTTATAAGCCCTGTTTTAATTGATCTACCAATATATCTCTGGAATAAATATATCCCTATTTTATTTAATTATATATATATATATATATATATATATATATATATATATATATTAAGATATTTAAGAGTTCAAAAATATTAGGTTACTTACTGAACTTTCCATAGTAAAATGCATAATTTATGCTGTAAAACATGGTTCTGGACGTTGGGTTTCAGCATCTACAACATCCCTACTACTTGGGAGCTTGTTAAAAATGCGAATTCTCATCCCTCTCCAGCTCTGCTAAACTGGGATTCTAAGGGTGGGCCCTAAGCCCAAAAGTCAGGGCTTTGACAAGTCTTCCAGATGATTTTAATGTGTGCTAATATTTAAGAGCCATGGCTCTAAACTACCATATAGCACTGCCTCTTTCCAATAGACAATTACTATAGAACATACAAAAAAACATTCAAAAAAGGCTATAAACAATCTATCATTCCCCAGAGCAAATCACAGTTAATATGTGATATCCTAGATTGCAGTGTTAGTGCCTATGAATGTTCAGGTATACATACTTTAAATACTTTGTTTACATTATGTAGTATATGTGTGTGCTTATATAAATATGTATTTATGTATGTATTTATATATCTTCATAAAAAGGCAATATTATAATTGTGAATGTTACTTTTAAAATATTTAATGTTATTCTTTGCTATGGGTAAATTCTGAATTAGATGTTTTAAAATTAAAAGTTCTGATGGTGGATTGCTACCTAATAACTGGGGCAAAGGACAATGGGAAAGGTTGGCACTAAAATGGAAATTACAATATTCTGAGAATTTAGTACATGTAAACTTCCTGAAATGCTAACCTAGGAGCTATTCACAATTATATTTGTGCTTTTCTTAACTAATTACATTCTGATTTTATTTTAAATTGTGTTAATTTTCTAACTTTGATGTTTTGTAAGCTGTCTCCAATATTTGGTGGCAATTTTCCTTATTAATATACCTAAAGAGAATTTAACCATCTGGAAAATGAAGAATATGATTTTTAAATTTTACTTGTACAATTGTTTATTAACTCAAAAAAATTGAAACTCTTTTCACTACAAATATCTATGCAGGAACAAGGTGCTGTCCCCTGAGTAGTGGGTTGGAGTGACATAAGTGAATGCAGTTGATCCCAGATTGTTTCAGCAGCCAGGATACAGACCCCAGAAAGTACCCAGAAGAGCATGGACCCAGTGAATTCAGCATCATGTCCCTCCCAGTCCTCCTCACCCTCCACCTCCGACTTTGTAATCTCTTTGTCCAGAAAGTCTTCACGTATTTACAGGTGTGACTTCTTGCTCCTATCAGACACCATGGGAGTTAAATTTATCATAAGCTAAAGATACCTTGATTCTCCAAACCATCACAGAGTAGTTTTTCCCCAAATTACTTCATAACCAAAGTCTGATTACCCAGAGAAGATTATCTGATTACTGAGCAGTTAAATGAGAGCACTTCCCATGTCTACACAGCTGATTTCCCTCTCTCAAGGGGAAAAGGGGGAGATTGGGTTTGAGTAGTTAAAATAAGCAGCAGCCTAGGTCATGGAAGGAACTTGAACTGAATGAGAAGAAAAAACCCTCTTCCTGGCTTACTTCATTGTCCTGTGTCGTGAGAGAAGCCTTCTATGTGATTTTAAAATATTTGCCTTTATGGTGTCCAAAGGATTTTTTTAAAAAATTCTGTAACCATCGCATGTTGAGAAGGCTCTTTAAGCACTCGGTCAAGGTGACCATGATCAGGACAGATGGAGTCTACAGGAGGTCCTTGGTCAATTAGAGAGTGGCTCTCTCAGCTTGTGTGTACCAGGGAAAGGAAAAGGTGCGTCTCTGACACGTGCATTTGCCAAGTGTCTGTACAGGGCACACACTACACTTAGCCGCAAAAACTAAGTGCACTGACAATCCAATGCCAGAAAGTGGGCTGGGAGAGTGCCAAGGCGCTGGCCCTGGATTGTTCAATCTGTTTATCCAAGAAAGTTTAGAATAATTCTTGTCCATACTGTCAGCAGCTAACAATCCTGTCCAGTCATCTACACTGAGGTAATGCTTTTTACCTGTGCACAGAATCAAAACTGATTCCATGTGGAAATACCAAGTAGGAAAATGACACAGAACAAAATGATAGTGACAACTCAAGTTGGGACACAGAGAATCTCATAAGTACAATGCACAACACTGTTTCAGTTTAATATCCTTTTATTTTAAAGAACCCAAAGCATAGACAAGGTAATTAAGAATCATCCCACTTTTTCTCAGCTGTTCTTTATAAATATGTAGATTTCCTACTACCAGGAATGTTGGCATCTTTCAAAGTGAGCCAGTCCTCAAAGCCAGATTACGCATGACAATTGTCCCATGGAGAATATGACACAAAAATGATTTTTATTTGGGGGATTCTTTAGATTTCAAATCAAAGTCACAAAACTGGGGTAGAGTTGTGTCACTTAAGCTTCTTTTGGATTATCCCTGTTTTCCTTTAATCTCAGTGAAGCAGCTCAGTATTTCTAGCCTGAGCAGGACTGTGAATTTCTGTACATAGAATGTGCCTGAGGTGAGTTCTGGCAGGAGATTTTATACTTTGACAGAGAGGAGAAATAACCTACCAGCAAATTTCACCAGGGGGTCACTGTGCAGGCCTCGGCCTCCACTGAGTGACACAGGGCACGGGTTAGATGATGACAGCAAAAGGTCTTATTCCCACTGTCAGCTCCCAGAGTTTCAACCATAGGTGAAATAATGCCTTGTTTAAAAAGCACTTAGACACCAGGCACATTGTTTTCAAAGTGTTCTACCCCCATCATTCCCGCAATCAAGGGAAATGTTGGAGTCTATGAGAGAGGGAGGAAAAGCAAATTTCAATAACATTTTATTGAAAGCTGAATCCCAGGCGGGAACTGAATTTACAATACAAGAAAGCAGAAGGTAAATACACCAAAGTGAGGCATTGTTAGCAGCTCCCTTGCTTTTTCAGAATAGCTTAATTGAAGTCCTACCAAGATAGAAAGGACCACTTAGGAAACCACATTTTAAAGCATTTAATGGAGCAACTCAATTCCTAGTAGAACTAACTTTTTAAAAATAAAAGAGCAATAACCAAGAATTATTATGAGTAGATCACAAAATTGGATTCTCATTTAGCTGCTTATTTCTCACATTTTGATGAAATACAGACTGTTCTGAATTTCAGGGTCAGGCACTGAAATGTCTGTCTCTGCTGTCTGTTTGAGAATTCATGGCTGCTGAATTTACTCTCCTCTGTGACCCCCAGTGCTTATAGACCCACTAATAAGTGCTCAATGTTTAGAGAAAAATAAAAGCAAATTACAACATGCAAAGTATATTTGAGTTTTACCACCTTCTTAAAATGAAAATCAATTGGGGTGAAGTTCAACTTATAATAGTGAATATAGACTTATAATAATGCATTTGGTACTAATATAATTATAATGATAATATTGATTATTATGATAATAGATCTTGTTCAAGTTCTACATGGGATAAAAATGAGTAAGAATCCTGTAGAGGAAATTTTCAGAAGAATGACTAGATATTGTACAGGTGGCATAAATATGTATACATTTTTATGTGACACTTATATGTGGCATATGCTAGGAGCTCTGCCATTCATTAGCTGTGTCATTTGGGCAGAATTATATAATATCTCTAAATCTTAGGAGGTTTTATCTGAAAGGAATAGATAGCTCCTTTCATTGTTATCCTTTATTAGTTTATAATATTTTACTCTGTGTTTTTTTCTTCATTCTCTTTGTCTACCACTGCCCAGTCTATTTTGGCTACATTTGGCATCATTGATACACCTCTCTTTCTAAAACTGCTGTCCCTTAATGTGTTTCATAATATCACAATATCCTGGTGTTTATTTTTTCCATTCATTTCTTTTATTAGTGCATCAAAAGTTGGGTTTATTTTTATAAAATCACACATTCACATAATTTCATTTACTCCATTTCAGTCCCCTGTGCCCCTTCTTATCCTCCACTCCACCCTCCCTCCATTCGCCTTCCTTACTGTACTGGTCTTATTTTCACTCCTCTACTCTATTTATTTTTTACTGGTGCTTTATAGACTGGGTATGTAGCTTAGTGGTAGAGAACTTGCCTAGTATGTTTGAGACCCTGGGTTCCATCCCCAGTAAACTATGTGTGTGTGTTTTTGTGTGTATGTGTGTGTGTGTGTGTACTGACTATATATGTGTGTGTATATATATATATATATATATATATATATGTATATACATAGTCAGTAAATATATATATATATATATATATGTATATACATAGTCAGTAAATATATATATATATATATATATATATATTATAGAGAGTCAGTAAATATATATAGTCAGTAAATACATATGATAGTTCATACATTGACTATAATATATATATATATATATATATATATATATATATATATATATATACATACATACATTATACATACATACATAATCTCCATCATTTCTAAGGATTCTTCTGATTCTTAGAAGAATCTGATACTTCTTATTCTTATGTGTCTGCCTTCATAGATCCCAACATTCAACTCCTGGCTCTCTTTAATATGGCCTTTGGGCTTTCTCTTTTAAAATTCTCATCAGTTCCCCCTAAGACCTTGGTGCCAATCACTGTTAACTATCTTCCCAGGGCCCTCTTGGTTAAGCAGACCACCACTAATTGCGATCTTCTCTGAACTACAGGTAGCACACAATGAGTCTACACACAGAAAACTCAGTGATGTAGCATCCTATGCCAGAGTTTAATGCCAAACTCATCTTCCCTGTGGACTGCCAGCTTCCTGAGTCTAGAGACCATATTTTATGTCACCATTTTATGTGTAGTACTTGGAGAATGAGTACCATAAAACTCCATTAGTAAATTGTTCTGTGGTTAATGGAGTTAAGTCTTAGAGACTATAGATATGGTACTTTTGACACATACTAAATAACTGTCATGTATTCTACTTTAATAAAGCCCTGGATGGTAACCTTCTAACAGCATAGGTAAACTTTCAGCAAGCCAGGATAGTTTATAAAACCTTCTGAAACAATTTTAATATTTTTAATATTTTAACATGGATAATTTGTTTTCCTATACTCTGTATGATAAATAAAAAATTCTTATATTATAGATTCTATGGTGTGAGTGGTTTTTCTGTAAGGACCATTGAAGAATAGACACAAAAAGAGATTCTAAAGGTAGTATTTATCATCTCTCCCTCCCCATTTATATTGACGAGAAACCAGATTTCTAAATTAAATTGTTGGTTTCAAAATGTGATCACTACCTTGGATGCATGTTAATTATCTAAGGTACTTCCAAAAAGTACTGATGACTGCTCCCAATCAAGTCTTCCCACCCCTCATCACCCACAGAAATTTGATTTAATTGGTTTGGGGTGGGGTCATGGCATTGGAAAATTAAAAAAAAAAAATCTTCAGGATATTTTAATGAGAACCACATAGATTAGGCTTTTTGTATGGGAATTTAAGCAATACTAAGTGAATTGTGGTTTAAAAGTGTATGTGCAGAAATGACAGTGATAAATTATTATTCCTAGGTTTTAAAAAGAAAGAATATTTTCACAGTAATTTATGAATAACTTGAAGAATATGTATTAAAACTTAAATATAATTTGAACTCCAAGGAATAACACACGCATTCCCTTTATGAAGGCATTATTTCTTTTTTTTTTTTTTTTTTTATAATCTTTTATTGTTGGTTGTTCAAAACATTACATAGAACTTAATATACCATATTTCACAGATTGATTTAAGTGGGTTATGAACTCCCATTTTTACCCCGTATACAGATTGCTGTGTCACATCAGTTACATTTCCATTGATTTATAAGTTGCCTTTCTAGTGACTGATGTATTCTGCTGTCTATCCCATTCTCCACTATCCCCCCCTCCCCTCCCCTCCCCTCCCCTCCCCTTCTCTCTCTCCACCCCCTCTACTATAAATCGTTTCTTCCACTTATATAATTTTTATCCTACTCCTCCTGTCCTCTTATATGTAATTGTGTATAACCCTGAGGCTCACCTTCCAATTCCATGCAATTTCCCTTAACTCTCCCTTTCCCTCCCACCTATCATCCCTGTTTAATGTTAATCTTCTTCTCCAGTTCTTCATCTCTACCCTGGCCTTGGTTACTCCCCTTATATCAAAGAAGACATTTGGCATTTGTTTTTTAAGGATTGACTAGCTTCACTTAGCATAATCTGCTCTAATGCCATCCATTTCCCTCCAAATTCTATGATTTTGTCATTTCTTAATGCAGAGTAATACTCCATTGTGTATAGATGCCACATTTTTTTAATCCATTCATCTATTGAAGGGCTTCTAGGTTGGTTCCACAATCTTGCTATCGTGAATTGTGCTGCTATGAACATCGATGTAGCAGTGTCCCTGTAGCATGCTCTTGTTAGGTCTTTAGGGAATAGACCGAGAAGGGGAATAGCTGGGTCAAATGGTGGTTCCATTTCCAGCTTTCCAAGAAATCTCCACACTGCTTTCCAAATTGGCTGCACCCTTTTGCAGTCCCACCAACAATGAACAAGTGTACCCATTTCCCCGCATCCTCGCCAGCACTTGTTGTTGTTGGACTTCTTAATGGCTGCCAATCTTACTGGAGTGAGATGGTATCTTAGGGTGGTTTTGATTTGCATTTCTCTGACTGCTAGCGATGTTGAGCATTTTTTCATGTACTTGTTGATTGATTGTATGTCCTCCTCTGAGAAGTGTCTGTTCAGGTCCTTGGCCCATTTGTTGATTGGGTTATTTGTTATCTTATTATCTAATTTTTTGAGTTCTTTGTATACTCTGGATATTAGGGCTCTATCTGAAGTGTGTGGGGTAAAGATTTGTTCCCAGGATGTAGGCTCCCTGTTTATCTCTCTTATTGTTTCTTTTGTTGAGAGAAAACTTTTTAGTTTCAGTAAGTCCCATTTGTTGATTCTGGTTGTTAACTCTTGCGCTATGGGTGTCCTATTGAGGAATTTGGAGCCTGACCCCACAGTATGTAGATCATAGCCGACTTTCTCTTCTATCAGACGCCGTGTCTCTGATTTAATATCGAGCTCCTTAATCCATTTTGAGTTAACTTTTGTGCATGGTGAGAGAAAGGGATTCAGTTTCATTTTGATGCAAATGGATTTCCAGTTTTCCCAGCACCATTTGTTGAAGATGCTATCCTTCCTCCATTGCATGCTTTTAGCCCCTTTATCAAATATAAGATAGTTGTAGTTTTGTGGATTGGTTACTGTGTCTTCTATTCTGTACCATTGGTCCACTCGCCTGTTTTGGTACCAGTACCATGCTGTTTTTGTGACTATTGCTCTGTAGTATAGTTTGAAGTCTGGTATCGCTATTTCTATAGAAATTTCTGATTAGCACTTGCATTAAACTGCTTTTGGAACTCTACTCTTTGACCAATAGGTGGCACTAGTAATTTCGGTATCAAACTATGGCAACTAAATTGCACACCCTTTAATGGAATATATTTTATGTAAATCTCTATTAAGTTGCCATTACAAGCTGCAGCTTGTGAAATTCAGTTTTAATTCATCTGCATGTGTTTCATTTAAGTGCTCTTTAATTACTAGAATGCTTAGCATAATGAATTCTGAAACTATGGATTGATTGAATGCCACAATAAAATTTTTTGCTTTAATCTTTAATTAGTTCACTGAACTTGAAACTATTTAATATCAGTGGATAGGGTTTTATTAATGATACTATTGTTTGCTAAATAGAAACCAAGCAACCCACTGAATCCCCTTTAACAATAATATCAAATTAAGGTTATGGTTTGTGAGAAGTAATTTTAATGTTAAAATACAAGCTGTATTCATGAATAATTTTTAGGTTTGTCTCTGTTAATCTAATACCACAATACACTTTATTGCTTAAAATGCAGAGTTTGGGTTGCAAGACACTGTCTGGCTAATGTAGAGTTAATTCACAGTCTCCTTCTGCTCCTCCATCTTTAAACACTTTAAACCTTCTCTCCAAAGACCACGCACTGAATTAGAGAATAATGATGATATGTATTAGAAGATTTCTATCCTTGTGTTTTGCTTTCATCAAATAGAAAGAAAGATACTAAGTAGCACTAACTCTAGAGTCACTCTATTCCTATAGTGATTCTGGTCTCTGCATTAAAGCTGCTTTTCCATACTTCTGGAGTTTTTGTTGTTGATAAAATACTAGATAACAGCTTTGACTGTGATACTTAGCTCAGCAAGCCAATTCAGCAAATATGCTTTTGGCTGAATTCAGTGCAGCAGATTTTATTCCCCAGGAAAAATTAGAGTCATATGAAGATAATGGAGTCATATGTGGGGATGCCTCTTTTCTATGTTTTATTGCAATGCTTTTAAATTGGCCTTGAGATAGGAAGCTAAGAAGGAAGTGTTGAGTTCTGAAATACCTCTTTCAGAACACTTAACCAATTATCCACAGAAAATCATTACTGAATTTCTAATTCAGAATGTGAAGCAAGCCTTATTATCTTAGTATGATGTTGTCTGTATTCTGGGAAATAATTTTGTCAGCCCAGAGACATGTTTATTTTTTCTTAAAAAGTTCAAGAGGGAATAAGATATAAATGCATAAAGTTCCTCTTGCTCTTGGGGATTTTGTGCAACTTATTTCAAGAAGGATTCAAAGATGAGTCATGAAAAAGAATAAAATCTAAGTGGATTTTCATTTATCAGTCCAAACCGGGCCATTTTGTTGTCAGAATTGTTTCTAAAATATTTTCTTCAGAATAAATCCAATATAAATGATGGGCATATTTCCAACTTTATAGAAGAAAAATCAAACTTTTGCTATAGTACGACTGAAGGCATGTCCTTGTCCCCAAATGCCTATTATCCCTGGGGTTCCACAAACTGACATGGCCTCAGTGTTCCCCAAGCTGACATGGCCTCAGTATTCCCTTGTGCTATGCTTAAATGGACATTTTGAAACTTGTTCCTCTTAGGAAACATATTCTGTCCTTTGCTTATTACTACCTGCATTTAAAATAATGCAATGCATTTTATTTTAAAAATTCTTGGAGTTTCAACCTATTAAATACAACAGTAAATGTAGCACAACACAAATCTTAATTCTGGGGTACAATTGTTCTTATCCTCAAGTGTATGTTAGACTCACCTGGAGGCAGGATAACCAGATTTAGACAATAAAAACACTGGACACTCAGTCAAATTTGAATGTCAGATAAACAACAAATAAGTTTTTAAATTTAAGGATTTTTTCATGAAATATTTGTGATATACTCATATTAAAAACATTTGCATTTATCTGACATTTAAATTTAACTGGGCATCCTTCATTTTCTTGGTCAATACTATCTGCAGGGCTTGTGTTTCTGATTCAGTAAGGTGTGGCCCAAGAGTTTTCTAACAGGTTCTGGGTGATAAGAATACTGCTGGGCTGGAGATTATATTTTGGAAAACCAGTGTATAATGCTTAAAAATGTAGGCCAACAAGACAGACTGGAGTTCAATCAAGGTTCTATTTAATAGTGTTTAACATGCATTATTTAGCTGAGTTTGATAAGCCTTGATTTGCTCACTGAAGAAAAGCAAATACTGTTAATTAAAGACATACAAGGCAGAGTGTTCTCAGAGATGCAAAATAAGTGCTCAAGAAAAGTGAAGTCACAATTTCTCCATAGAAGAAATATTTTAATTGATTTCTATATTTCCCCAACTGTGTTCTTTAGAATGCTGGGGCCATAACAAGGTAGTGGATTGGGTTTTTTTACGTGAGAAAAAGTGAAGAGGAAAGAGTTACCAATAAAGAAAAAAGAGAAAGAAAAATCATAGCATTTTGCAGACTTTATGAAGTTAAATTGCATTCCTTTCTGTAGAATTTCTTCAAGCATTTAAAACGCAAATAAAGGAAGTAGAACTTGGAGAGAAAGCTATCCTGGCACTTTTCAAAAGCATCTGACCATGGAAAAACATCCTCTCCTGACAGGGAAGCAATTTACACACATAGTTTTCTATGATGAGCAAGTTTAAGAATGCCTGCCATGATTCACAGGGCAACTTAATGTAAAATGACGTGATTATAAAGGTACTTCTTTTGCTACAATGAGAAAAGTATTTCTTTCAATTATTGTTGGCATCCAATAGAACAAATGTTACTGGCTGCACTGGAATTCTAATGCATTTGTTCTTTCACTTTTCTTCTTAACTTTTTATTTATTTATTTATTTATTTATTTATTTATTTATTTATTTTTATTGGTTGTTCAAAACATTACAAAGCTCATGACATTTCATCTTTCATACATTTGATTCAAGTGGGTTATGAACTCCCATTTTTACCCCAAATACAAATTGCAGAATCACATTGGTTACACATTCACATTTTTACATAATGCCATATTAGTGACTGCTGTATTCTGCTGCCTTTCCAATCCCCTATTATCCCCCCTCCCCTCCCCTCCCCTCCCATCTTCCCTCTCTACCTAATCTGTTGATGTTCAGTTCTCTCCCTTGTTTTTCCCGCCCTTTCCCCTCACAACCTCTTATATGTGATTTCATATAACGTTGAGGGTTTCCTTCTGTTTCCATGCAATTTCCCTTCTCTCTCCCTTTCCCTCCCTCCACTCACCTCTGTTTTATGTTAATCTTTTCCTCATGCTTTTCCTCCCTGCTCAGTTCTTAGTTGCTCTCCTTAAATCAAAGAAGACATTTGGCATTTATTTTTTAAGGCTTGACTAGCTTCACTTAGAATAATCTGCTCTAATGCCATCCATTTCCCTGCAAATTCCATGATTTTGTCATTTTTTAGTGCTGCGTATTACTCCATTGTGTATAAATGCCACATATTTTTAATCCATTCATCTATTGAAGGGCATCTAGGTTGGTTCCACAGTCTAGCTATTGTGAATTGTGCTGCTATGATCATTGATGTGGCAGTATCCCTATAGTACGCTCTTTTAAGGTCTTCAGGGAATAGTCCGAGAAGGGCGATAGCTAGGTCAAATGGTGGTTCCATTCCCAGCTTTCCCAGGAATCTCCATACTGCTTTCCATACTGGCCGCACCAATTTGCAGTCCCACCAGCAATGTACAAGTATACCCTTATCCCCACATCCTAGCCAGCACTTATTGTTGTTTGACTTCATAATGGCTGCCAATCTTACTGGAGTGAGATGGTATCTTAGGGTGGTTTTGATTTGCATTTCTCTGACTGCTAGAGATGATGAGCATTTTTTCATGTACTTGTTGATTGATTGTATGTCCTCCTCTGAGAAGTGTCTGTTCAGGTCCTTGGCCCATTTGTTGATTGGGTTATTTGTTATCTTATTGTTTATTTTTTTTTTGAGTTCTTTGTATATTCTGGAAATTAGGGCTCTATCTGAAGTATGAGGAGTAAAGATTTGTTCCCAGGATGTTGGCTCCCTATTTACTTCTCTTATTGTTTCTCTTGCTGAGAAAAATCTTTTTAGTTTAAGTAAGTCCCATTTGTTTATTCTTGTTATTAACTCTTGGGCTATGGGCATCCTATTAAGGAATTTGGAGCCCGACATAGATCGGAGCCAACTTTTTCTTCTATCAGGTGCAGAGTCTCTGATTTGATATCAAGCTCTCTGATCCATCTCTGATCCATGGCAAGAGAAAGGGGTTCAGATTCATTTCGTTGCATATGGATTTCCAGTTTTCCCAGCACCATTTGTTGAAGATGCTATCCTTCCTCCATTGCATGCTTTTAGCCCCCTTATCAAATATAAGAAAGTTGTAACTTTGTGGATTGGTCTCTGTGTCCTCTATTCTGTACTATTGTTCCACCTGCCTGTTTTGGTACCAGTACCATGCTGTTTTTGTTACTATTGCTCTGTAGTACAGTTTGAAGTCTGGTATAGCTATACCTCCAGATTCACACTTCCTGCTTAGAATTGCTTTTGCTATTCTGGGTCTTTTGTTTTTCCATATGAATTTCATGATTGCTTTATCTATTTCTGCAAGAAATGCCATTGGGATTTTGATTGGCATTGCATTAAACCTGTAGAGAACTTTGGGTAATATCGCCATTTTGATGATGTTAGTTCTGCCTATCCATGAACAGGGTACATTTTTCCATCTTCTAAGATGTTCTTCTCTCTCTCTCTTTAGGGTTCTGTAGTTTTCATTGTATAAATCTTTCACCTCTTTTGTTAGGTTGATTCCCAAGTATTTTATTTTTTTGAGGATATTATGAATGGAGTGGTTTTCCTCATTTCCATTTCAGAAGTTTTGTTGCTGATATACAGGAATGCCTTTGATTTATGTGTGTTGATTTTATATCCTGCCACTTTGCTGAATTCATTTATTACCTCTAGCAGTTTCTTTGTAGACCCTTTTGGGTCTGTTAGATATATTATCATATCATCCACAAATACTGATAATTTAAGTTCTTCTTTTCCTATTTTTATGCCTTTAGTTTCTTTTGTCTGTCTAATTGCTCTGGCTAGTATTTCAAGAACTAAATTGAATAGAAGTGGTGAGAGAGGGCATCCCTGTCTAGTTCCAGATTTTAGAGGGAATGCCTTCAGTTTTTCTCCATTTAGAATGATGCTAGCCTGAGGCTTAGCATAGATAGCTTTTACAATGTTGAGGTAAGTTCCTGTTATCCCTAGTTTTTCTAGTGTTTTGAACATAAAGGGATGCTGTACTTTGTCAAATGCTTTTTCTGCATCTATCAAGATGATCATATGGTTCTTATCTTTAAGTCTATTGATGTGGTGAATAACATTTATTGATTTCTGTATATTGAACCAGCCTTGCATCCCAGGGATGAATCCTACTTGATCATGGTGCACAATTTTTTTGATATGCTTTTGTATTCGATTCGCCAGGATTTTATTGAGAATTTTTGCATCTAAGTTCATTAGAGATATTGGTCTGTAGTTTTCTTTCTTTGAAGTGTCTTTGTCTGGTTTCAGGATCAGGGTGATGTTGGCCTCATAGAATGAATTTGGAAGAGCTCCTTCTTTTTCTATTTCTTGAAATAGCTTGAAAAGTATTGGTATTAATTCTTCTTTGAAGGTTTTGTAAAACTCCACTGTATACCTATCTGGTCCAGGGCTATTCTTGGTTGGTAGTCTTTTGATGGCCTCTTCTATTTCGTCCTTTGTTATTGGTCTGTTTAAATTGTGTGTGTCTTCCTGACTCAATCTGGGCAAATCATATGACTTAAGAAATTTATCGATATCTTCACTATCTTCTATTTTATTGGAATATAGGGTTTCAAAATACTTTCTAATTATCTTCTGTATTTCTGTAGTGTCTGTTGTGATATTGCCTTTTTCATCCTGTATGTTAGTAATTTGAGTTCTCTCTCTTCTTCTCTTCCTTAGCATGGCTAAGGGTCTGTTGATCTTATAATATTTTTTCAAAGAACCAATTTTATTTTTATCAATTTTTTCAATGTTTTTTTTTGTTTCAATTTCGTTGATTTCCACTCTGATTTTAATTATGTCTTGTCTTCTACTACATTTGCTGTTGTTTTGCTCTTCCTTTTCTAGGATTTTAAGATGTAGTGTGAGTTCATTTATTTGTTGGTTTTTTCTTTTTTTGAGGAATGAACTCCAGGAAATGAATTTCCCTCTTAAAACTGCTTTCATTGTGTCCCATGGATTCCGGTATGTTGTGTCTGTATTGTCATTTATCTCTAAGAATTTTTTTTTATTTCCTCCTTTATGTCTTCTGTAACCCATTGATCATTCAGTAACATATTGTTCATTTTCCAGGTGATGCAGGATTTTTCCTTCCTTCTTTTATCATTGATTTCCAGTTTCATTCCATTATGGTCAGATATGGTGCATGGTGTTATCTCCACACCTTTATATTTACTGAGAGTCACCCTATGGCATAATATATGGTCTATCTTTGAGTAGGATCCATGTGCTGCTGAGAAGAACGTGTATCCACTTGATGATGGTTGAGATATTCTATATATGTCGGTTAAGTCTAGGTTATTCATTGCATTATTGAGTTTTATAGTTTCTTTGTTCAGCTTT
The DNA here is from genome assembly GCF_964194105.1 of Spermophilus citellus. NCBI lineage: Eukaryota > Metazoa > Chordata > Mammalia > Rodentia > Sciuridae > Spermophilus > Spermophilus citellus. The sequence goes on along the minus strand of NC_138183.1, from coordinate 142,976,066 downwards.
TGTCTAGAGGATCTGTCCAATGGCGAGAGAGGTGTGTTGAAGTCACCCATAATTATTGTGTTGTGGTCTATTTGACTCTTGAATTTGAGGAGAGTTTGTTTTATGAACATTGCAGCACCATTGGTGCATACAAATTGATAATTGTTATGTCTTGATGGTGGATGGTTCCTTTTTAACAGTATATAGTGTCCTTCTTTATCCCTTTTGATTAACTTAGGTTTGAAGTTGATTTTATTTCATATGAGTATGGCTACTCCTGCTTGCTTCCGAGGGCCATGTGAGTGGTATGATTTTTCCCAACCTTTCACCTTCAGCCTTTGTATGTCTTTTCCTATCATATGAGTCTCCTGAAGGCAGCATATTGTTGGGTTTGTTTTTTTTTTAATCCAGGTTCCTAGCCTATGTCTCTTGATTGGTGAATTTAAGCCATTAACATTTAAGGTTACAATTGAAATATAGTTTGTACTTCCAGTCATGTTTATTTATTTATTTATTTTAGTTTGGCTAATTTTTCCTCTTTGGCTATTTTTCTCTCCCTTTACTGAGATACCTCCCACTGTTAGTTTTGGGCGCTATTTTTCAATTCCTCTTCTTGTAGTATTTTGCTCAAAATGCTTTGCAGTGCTGGTTTTCTGGCTGCAAATTCTTTTAGCTTTTGTTTATCGTGAAAGATTTTAATTTCATTGTCAAATCTGAAGCTTAATTTTGCTGGATACAGTATTCTTGGTTGGAATCCATTGTTTTTCAGCGTTCAAAATACATTGTTCCAGGATCTTCTCGCTTTCAAAGTCTGTGATGAAAAATCAGTCGTTAACCTAATTGGTTTACCCCTGAATGTAATCTGCCTCCTTTCTCTCATAGCTTTTAATATTCTCTCCTTGTTCTGTATGTTGGCTATCTTCATAATTATATGTCTTGGAGTTGGTCTATTACGGTTTTGGATGTTTGGGGTCCTGTAGGCTTCCAGGATTTGGCAATCCATTCCATCTTTCATCTCTGGGAAGTTTTCTAGGATTATTTCATTTAATAAGTTGTCCATTCCTTTGGTTTGAACCTCTGTGCCTTCTTCTATCCCAATGACTCTCAAATTTGTTTTTTTTTATGAGATCCCATATCTCTTGGATAGATTGCTTGTGAGATTTAAGCATCCTTTCTGTGTTGACTATATTCTTTTCAAGTTGATAACTTTGTCTTCATTATCTGATGTTCTGACTTCTACTTGATCTAGTCTATTTGTAATATTCTCGTTAGAGTTTTTAATCTGGTTTATGGATTCCCGCATTTCTAGGATTACTGTTTTTTTTTTTTTTTTAAATCTCTATCTCCTGGTAAAGCTCATTCTTTGCAGTTTGAATTTGTTTGTTTAATTCATTTTCAAAATATACTTTCATTGCTTGGATTTGCTGTCTCATGTCTTCTCTAATATTCTGTTCCATCTGACTTAGGTATGCCTTGATTTCTTTCCCTGTCCATGTTTCTGATGCTTCTGGGTCCTCCTGTAGATTTACGTTGTCCTGCATTGTTTGTAATCCTTTTTTCCCTTGTTTTTTCATGTTGTTCATGTTACTTTCCAGCTCTGTTTGACTGCTGTGTAACTGCTTTCTCCTGTACATTTGTTTTGGCTTTGTATATATCTGTTGTCTCTCCTTTGTGGTGGAAGATTATGCCTAGAAATGTTGGGCTTTATTGTACTTTAAAGCTGATTCATTCAATTCATAAAAGGCTTCTGGGTTCTGTATGCATATAGTGATTTGTTGTTTGTTCTTAGGACTTTTTGTTTAGCTTAGGTGCTATGATGGTATGAGGGTTAGTATGTCTTGGCTACTTTAGAAGATTGCTCTACTGAGGGGGGATACTAACAGGCGATTGGATCAGGGTATTGGTAGTAGCTAGGTATTTAGGAGCCCTATAGACAGCCTTGAGACATTCACCTATTTGCATTTAGACAATTACATGTAATGGAAGATGTAATGTTTGGGATGAAAGTTGGGGGGTAGGGGAATGAAGGTGCTCTTAAAAAGAAAGAAGGAGAGAGTGATAGATAGATTAGAGGAGAATGAAAAGAATAATAAGACTTGAAACGGGAAAGAAAGAAGGAAGGAAAAGGGGAGAGAGGAACAGAGAGAGAAGCAGAAAAAAAAAATTGAAGTCTTAGAGATCCATTTTCTTCTCTTCCAGTAGGCGGAGCTGTGCCCTCTGAGCGGAGCCTCTGCCCTCTACCTGCCAATAGCAATCCCTGTAAGGTGTCTCCTGGTAGTCTCTCAGACTTGTCAGTCCAGAGCCGTTTCACCTCTCCAGCCCCTCCCCCCTTCCTCCTGTCAGCTGGCCAGCCAGGTCCTGTTCACGGAAGCGGTTCCCCAAAGATCTAGTTACACTTGCAGCCCCACCGGCGTCGCATTTAAGCCCCAGTGCTGTGGTAAACTGGCGGCTAAGACCTTGGGAGTCGCCGCTGGTGATATGGGGGATTGGGGGGTCGGGGATCCCCTCTGCTTCCCCACAGACACGCCCCCAGAGAGATCCCCGAAGTTTCCTGGCTGCCTGTATCTGGATGGGGCGGGAGTCACACACCTGCTAAAGTGGATTCTGCTGAGAAGGAATTCCATTGGCTGGACTCGATGACATCACCTCTCTGCTATGGCGGGCCCCAGGCTCCTTGCCAGAGTGTCCGAAGGGAGGGGTGGGACTGGTCCATCCCCGGTTGGCCTCAGCTCCCGGCTTGTTATTTCATGAAGGCTTGGCAAAAGACCTCTTCCTGCCAAGCTGCATCTCGGAGGCTGCGGATCTGGACCTCTGCGTCTTGTGGCGGGGATTCGCTAGTCTGGGGCCAACTGTCACTTCAAAAAATCCTAGTAGCTCCCGGCTGGTCTCTCTTCAGTGGAATTTTGCTAGGAGATTCTCCGTTGGTAGAATCTAAGCATTATCTATGCGTCTTTATGACCCCATCCCTGAGGGGGTATTGAAAGTGCTGCCTCTCCGCCCACCGCCATGTTGTCCCAAAGTGGTTTTCTTTGTGACTTTAATAAAAAGAGATTCATTGCGCCAGTCAACTTCCGGCAACCATCTGTTCTTTCACTTTTTTATTCAACAAATGTGTTGAACATCTACATGTGTTTACAAAGCTATGTACTGCAGTAATACAATGAAGGAAGAATTAAAAATACTGCTCTTACAAGCTCACACTCTTGTGCTTAAAATATTTACCAAAGGGTACTGACCAAGATTGCCTTAGCAATGGTCCCCTCAGCTTCACTACACTGTATACATAGGCTTCTTCCTGACTATATGCCTTAACCTCCCTTTTCTTAGAAAGCTTGCTTTAGAAAACTTGCAATTCTACCTTCTTTCTCTACTCCTTTAAGATGTAAATTTTTTATAATACCTTTTGTAAGCTTTTATAACACAGGAATGTCTTTCTCAAGGTCATGGGAATCATTCTTTGAAATGTATCTCATAGAAGGAGATAGTGCCCTCTTTCTTGTGGTCTCAGTGGAAGGATGGGGGAAGAATTGTCATGAGTGACAATCAGCAAACACACATGGTCCAGTCCCATTGACGGGCCAACCTCCTGGCTAACATCCTCAGGTACTTTTCTTTTATCTCACCTCTCACTTCTTTTCTTTATAGAGTTGGTTTCATTCTCTCCTCTCTTGCAGTCTTAGATCAAGTATTCCTTGACTATTAACCGGTGCAACTTTTCTTTCATGGTTCTACATTGCTAATCTTGCCTAATCCAGCATATAGTTAATGAATATGACTAACAAAGAACAAAGTTAAATATGGTGTTTTGTGTTAAAATTTTTTGAACATCACCCCTGCTTATAGGCAGTGGGCCAGTAGGCTTTGAAGGAAAAAGTACTGCATTAGGAGCTATATAGAACTTAAATGAATCTCAGTTCTGCCATCTGCTACTTAGGAGGCCTTAAGAAAAATCTCCATTTTTTTTTTAAACTGGGGATTGAATCCAGTGGAACTCCAGCACTGAGCCACATCCCCAGCCCTTTTTATTTAGATACTGGCTCTCACTAAATTGCTTAGTGCCTTGCTGTTGTGAGGCTAGCTTTGAACTTGCGATCCTCCTGTCTTAGCCTCCTGAGCTGCTGAGATTATAGGTGTGCACCATTGCAGCTGGCTAAATTTCTTGGAATGACTTTTTCTTCACCTGTAAAATAATGATAGCAAAAACCTAATTTCTAGACATATTATAAGTAGAAAAAAGGAAGATCAGGGTAAAATGAGCTGGTCTACAATGAGTAAATAATGAAGCAGGCTCTCAGAGAAAAGCCAATCAAACTACTGTGGGCAGCTAGTAAAGTTCCCCAAGAGCTCTTGGCAAATTCCTTGAGACCTCTTCAGGTTGATCTCCACACACTGTGCAGGAAGAATTCTAAAGTTCTGGATCATCTTGAAGGCTTGTTCTATTACTGTTCTTTCTCCATCTGAGGACTGGTTCTTTGGCTTCATCTCTTTCCAGAGACTTACCTCCTTACACAAACAAGGCCCTCATTCTTTTCTGCATTCTTGGCAACCAGTCACATTGTATCTTAAATATCTTGCTAATATTGAACTGCTTTGGTATGGGTAATTCTTTCCCTCTGCCAAGCTGCTTCTTTTTGAATGGACTGAATGAAGCCCTATGCATTTTTGACTTTCATCTATTGCCCAAAATGATAATAATATTCCATACTGCCATTAATGAGCAAGGGAAACACATTTGCAACCTGAGCAGAATCCTAGAGGGGATTTGAAGTCTTCTGTGTGTCACTGTAAACCAAACCACTCTCCCTTGAAAGTAAAGGATCACTTGTCAAAAGTGGATTTTGGAACATTATTGTGCTCCACTACAGCATCTGCTTTTGTCACTAAGTAAATCAATAGCCCTCTCAAGCCAAAAAGCATATTTGATTCAAACTCTTCAGTTTGAATTACATGACACTGACATTTATTATAACAAAAAATATACAATGTCTGGGGCTAATTTAGTCAGTCTCAACACTGAATTTTAATGAGGAAATCTTAGAAGACAATGATTTAAGCTTTACTAAAGAGCACTAGACATAAACCAATGATATCAAATAACTCCTACTTGTATCAGAACAGAAATTATGGCATTTAATGGGTATATTCCTAACTCTGGAATCTAAAGGAAACTAGGAGAAAGTCATGATTTTTATTAACATCACCTAAATTAATAATCCAGTGTGGAACAATTTTTATAGTTTTAAAGCATGGCTAAATAATACAGTATGATCAAAACAGAATAAGCCTTTGTCTCTGCATTCAAATCAGACTGAGGAGGATTCATAAACACATTATAATCAATATTTAAATACTGATCTAAGACAGATGATTTGGAGGAGTCTTCCTGAGAGGACTGGAGATTTATCTAGTCCGGTGGACATATGCTTAGATACTTAAAAAGGAGAAGAGCAAAGCAAATATAATAGTGGGTAAGGGAAAGTATGTTGGTTGGAACAATAAATTCAAAATGAGGTTATGGGTTTGGGATTGTTTGGTGAGCACTATAGAAGATATGAAGATACCTCTGCATGAACAATGAAATCTGGGTTGTAAATGGCATCAAAAAGTTTCTGTAAAGGGAAATAATAGCAGTGAGGCAACTTTTTCATACAGCATGGCGCAGTTTCAGAGCAACTTTTCCACACAGAATGGGTGGGAGTAAAAGGTTAGGGGAAGAGGAACTCCTATATGGAAGCTAATGAAAGAATGCAGTGGATATTGAGGAGCTCTGGTTTGTAAACATAATTGCTGATACTAAAAGGTGATTCAAGAAGACAGAAGACTCCAATAAGTTTTGGATGCAAAATGAATTTCCAATAAAACATATTCTAAATGATGGTTCTAATAAGTGACAAATCTATCTAGAAATGTACACTTGGGAGTCATCCACTAGAGCTGAAGTGAAATGCAGAAGGTGAAAACAGTGATCATGCAAAAGGTGAGATCCCAGAGCCAGGGTAGGTGACATTCAAGAGGGTAAATGACCAGGACTTTCTACATCTTCTAGAATAGTGGTCCTTAAACTCTGGTATGCATCAGAACCACTTGAAGGTTGCATGCTCATAATACAGAGCAAAGAGATCTATGGTTGAAGATAGCAATTTGAGTATTGAATCCCTGTTGATGTTTCTATAAGAGATCCAGAGACCACTCCAGGACAAATACCAAAAGAGACTTATAAAATAGGGAAAAGACTTGCTTTCATGACAGCTTCAGGTTGCTCTGATACAGAAATGATCTCCATATGTTTCCTGAAGTGTCATGCCTCCTTGATGATGATGTTATTACATATTTTGAAACAAAACAAAGCAGAGACACTAAGATTTAAAAAAAAATAAATATTAAGAAAAAATTTGAAAATATAGCATACAATGATTGCTGAGTCATCACTGCTGATGAAGAGTTAGATCATGTTCTGTCACCATCTTTCAGAAGTATCTTGGGTAAAATGAATCTTTAGAAAAAGCAGGTTAGCCTTTATTTCTGTACTGAATCAGAATGTTTGATGTGTTCCAAATATAGGTATCTTCAATAGATCCATGGCGGTGCCATTGAAGCTAGACACAGTCTTGGCAAGCTTTATATACTATATAACTACTTCATTTTTCAATATGAAACATAGTTATCTATTTAAATCTTAAATGAATATTTAAAGATTAACATTTCCCACTTTCAATAGAAGATTACACTATATATGTATTTTTATCTTTCCTGTGAGATCTCAACTTTTTAAATAATTCTGCCCAATTATTTCCCTTATAAACCTTTTGATGGATGAATTTTATCATTATGGAAATTTAGGAATCTATGTGAAAAATGGGACCACTAAAGTGATCTCTTTCTTTACAAAAACATGACTAACAGCTCTAGCTATATTTAATATAATTAATTCTTCAGAAAATTTTATGTGAAAATTTCCAAGTTTAATAGCATGAGTCTCATTAAGTAACCTGTATTTTATGAGGAAAATATAGCACCTGTGAAGCACTGTAAAATCTTATAACTCCAGTTCCCTCTGGTGGCAGAGTCTTCAAAGTGATACTGTTAGCAACTCCGGAGAGCTGTGGGCTTACTTGCACTTATGGCCTCCAGATGAGAAGAACTACAAAGGGCTTATTCTTGTGGATTGCAATGGCTTTGGAAATAGCTTCTCACATCCTTGGGGCAAATAACTACTGCTGAGGATAGAGAAAAAGGATGCTGATTTTATACTGTCATTTTTTTTCTCCATAGGAAAAAAAGCAAATTTAAGTGTAACTTAATGAAGCTTAAGAATATATTCTGCAGGTGATTTGGATATAACTTTCAAGTTAATGTATCTTGAAATGTACATTTCTTAGGCCAAGATATAGCAAAAAGCACGGTAAAGAACAAAATAATACAATGCAAGAAATGGAGACGAAATGAAGAACCCTGCTCATTAGAAGGGTCTGTCTGTTGGGTGTGATAGAATTATTGGTTAAAGTTGCTTAAAGACCTGGGGTGTTCAGAAAGATGGTGCTATTTAGATCAAGGATTTATTCAAACTTCCCTTTAATACCATGGGTATTTTAGGCATTTTAAATAAATTTCAAAAATTTAGTAGCTAGAATGGGGAGTCAACTCTACAGATTATTTTTTGGTATATTATAATTTACAGATTCAGGGACTGAAGCTGGGAAGGAGTAAAACTCATAAATTACTACAACATAAGAGGCATATACTTGAAAGAATGCCAGATTTGATCAAACAGCCAAATATGTTCTGTTTTCTGTAACACAAAGCTTAAATGTGCTACCAATTTTGTAATCCTGGTGACATGCATCGGCTTAAATATAATCATGTACACTTTTGCTTTTGAATCTTGAAGCCAAGAAATCTACAGGATTACATATCCCTAGGGGCTTAGAAATTTTAATAATCCAGTAGGATAGGGCTTTGCTTTAAACTGTTTATAATCCACTGATTTAAAAAATCATTTGGAGGTATAAATGTCAAGGAGAACATACAAATGCATCAGACATTGAAGTTATTTTAATGATAAATTCTCAAATTTCAATTTCTCAAAAAATAATAAAACATAAAGCATCCTTGAAGTGTCTAAAATATGACTATGATTAATCTATTTAAGTTTATATCACATTTTTTTGCTATAAAATCACTGAACAGCTATTACCACTTTCATTTCTTCCTCTTTATTGTTATCCAGATCTAGATTTTGTTTACGGTATTCTAAGGCCTTATCCTTCAGGCAAGATAGGCTCCACTACCATTTATGATTGACCAATTCTAATCATGGTCATGTAATTCCATTCATTAGTGGTTGGTCCAAGTAGAATATGTGTTGTGATTACAGTGAATCATATGGAGGAGGAGGCTTTTGAGGTTTCTTTGCTTCTAAAGAGATATAGTTATCCCCTCCCTGCCTTGTTCTCTGCAGATATATTCCAAGACTCCCAGTAAATGCTTGAAGCCGTGGATATGGCTATGTTTTTTCTTATATGCCCTGCAGTGTCACTACATAGTACTGGAGGTAATGTGTCCTTTCATGTTTTATACTCTGATACCTTGTTTGTATTAGTTTTCTATTATTAAGCAACAATCTATTGTGATATTGTCACAGTTGGTCTTAACAATTGAGACAGCTATTAAAGTGAGTAATGGGCAGGTAGCATACGCAGTATGGATACTGTAAACAAAGATATGATTCACAGAACAGGACACCACAAGATTTCAACATGCAACTCAGAAAGACATACAATATAAAACTCATAAATTTCTTAAACCACACCCAAAAAGTTGACTGTTGACTGTTTTCTCTTGTGGAAACAGTCTGTGGAAGCTAAATGTGCTACCAATTTAATATAAGGGGGAAAATAAGGGCAGGAGAATCCTGTGAAAATAGAAGAGAGATAAGTAGAGTAGAGGAAAGGTATTGAATAGGAGGGAGGAAGAGTGGGAAAAGGGAGGAAGAGTGGAATGAAACTGCCCAAACTATCCTGTGTACATATATGAATATACCTCAATGGATTTCATCTTTATGTGTATGTATAATGCACTAATTTTAAAAAACATATATTAATAAATAAATAAATAAATAAATAAATAAATAAATAAATAACCAGTAGAGTAAAGGAAAGAGAATATCAGGTAGGAAGAGGAGAGAGAAAGGGGAATACTGGGGACTGAATTAAAGCAAATTTATTCCATGCTTTTATAATTATATCAAAATGAATCTCACTATTTGTGAATAACTATAATGCATTAATAAAAAAAACCATGAATTTCTAATTTCCAGAATTTCTCTTTAATATTTTCAAACTGTGGTTAATGTTGGGTAACAAACTGTGAAAAGCAAAACTTGAGATGAACAGGGACAAATGTCCATAAAGAAAGAATTTGAGATCTTAATGGAACCCCTATTTCTGGACTTGTGATATGCATTCCGAAATGTCTACATTGTTTAGTTCATGTCTAGTCTGCTTTTCCACTAGGTGCAGTCCAAAATATGCTAACTGCTATGATTTCTCTCTGAGCTTTTACAACTTAAGATAGTTAGCCTTGGGGAAACCAATAGCTTTACAGCCTTCTTTATGGAAAGTAGTCAATCCATAGCCATGAATTATCAATCTATAAACACTTACAAACATATCTATTTATAAAACATCATCAGCTATAAACATTGATGTGGTTGTGTCCCTGTAATATGCTGTTTTTAAATCCTTTGAGTATAGACCAAGGAGAGGGATAACTGGGTCAAATGGTGATTCCATTCTCAGTTTTCCAAGGAATCTCCATACTGCTTTCCATATTGGCTGCACCAAGTTGCAGTCCCACCAGCAATGTATGAGTGTGCCTTTTCCCCACATCCTCACCAACCACATCAATGTTTATAGCAGCACAATTCACAATAGCTAAACTGTGGAACCAACCTAGATGCCATTCAGTAGATGAATAGATTAAAAAATGTGGCATGTGTACACAATGAAATATTACTCAGCAATAAAAGAGAATAAAATCATGGCATTTGCAGGTAAATTAATGGCATTGGAGAAGATAATGCTAAGTGCAGCTAGCCAATCCCCCCCAAAACAAATGCTGAATGTTTTCTCTGATATAAGGAGACTGATTCATAGTGAGGTATGGAGAGAGAACATGGGAAGAATAGGTGAACTCTAGATAGGGCAGAGGGATGGGAGAGGAAAGGAGGGGCCAAGGGGTTAGCAATGATGATGGAATATGATGGGCATCATTATCCAAAGTACATGTATGAAGACACAAATTGGTGTGAACATACTTCATATACAACTAGAGATATGAAAAATTGTGTTCTATATATGTAATAAGAATTGTAATTCATCCTGCTGTCATTTATTTTTTAAAAATCAATTTAAAAAAATAAAAAAGAAGACACATTAAAATGATACATTTGCATCACACTCTTTCTAATATTCATAATCTATTTTGTTCTATGTAGAGTTGCACTCATAAAAAATAAGTAAATAAAAATAAATATAAAACAAACAAACAAGTTATCAGGCATGGCTCTGCCCTTCATGTAGAATATATCATGGACAACAAATGTCCTGGCATGAGCTTGAGCACCTCACTACCTCACTAGATTGCACCTAACAGTGGTCAGTGGTTCCACACTCTGGTATTTTCCACTTTCTCATTCCTCTAACTCATCACTCCTTTCCTTAAATCTCTTTCTCTCTCTCCCTCAATAGGAAACTTGATAGATAACTAAGAGGATGAAATCACAATTAAAACTCTGTTCCTATTAAAATAGTTATTTTTTGTTTCGATCATCAGTACTCTTTGTTTCCAAATCTTTTCCACCACCCCAAACAAAAATTCTTTACTCATTAAACAATAATTCCAAATGTCCCCTTTCTTAGCTTCCAACATTGTTTTCTTTCTTTTTTTAATGTGTCTTTTTAAAATATTCTTTAGTTGTCATTGGGCCTTTATTTCATTTATTTAACATTGCTTTCTACTTCATAAATTTGCCTATTAGAGATATTCCATATAATTGGAAGGAACTCTTGTGTCCTTTCACCTAGCATAATGTCTTGGAGGTTCATCATGTAAAATATGTTAGAATTTCATTCCTTTTAAAATTGTGATTAAGTATGCACAAAATATTTTTGCTTTTTTAACCCTTTTTAAGGGTATAGTTCAGATGCATGATCTCTGCTCACAAATACATTATAAGATCTGTAGATCCTCTACCCAAATATTCCAAAAATAAATATTCTCACTAATAAATAAATTCAGAAAGTTATAAATGACAAAATAAACATGCAAAAAACAGTTGTATTTCTATAGTTTAACAATCAGAAATGTAAATTAATTCCACTTTAATGGCATGAAAAATAATAACAGGATTGTCATATGATCCAGCAGTTCCTCTTCCAGCTATAGTCTCAAAAGAATCAATGTCAGGGACTTGAAGAGATATCCGTCTGCCAAGATTAATAGAAGTATTATTCATAATAGTCAAAAGGAAAAATATATCTATTGACAGATTAATGGAAAAATTAAATGTGGTACATAAATACAATGAACTGTTAGCCTTTAAAAGAAGGCAATTCTGACACATGCTGCATGTGGATGAACTTCAGAGAATGGGCTAAGTAAAACAGTTTTCATTATTTCACTTCAATAGGTTATGTTTTAAAATTTAGTTCTAATTTAATAACAGCAATAGTTTCAGTTAATGTTCTGTTGTATTTTGTGGCATTTTTCCAGGTAACAATCTGTATCATTCACCTGAATTATTTGCAAGCATACCATTGTGTTTGCCCTTTCAGGAAAGTTTCTGTTTTTAAATTATAAATATAGTCAATGTCTTGGATGGTAAAATTTCAGGGGAAGGAGGGAAATTTTTCTTGCATCTATACTTAAGTCTTACATATTGTTAGAAGGTTTTTTAGTATATATGGGCTGAATTTTATGAAATTATAATCATATATCACATACATTCTTAAATATTACATAAAATCCAACAAGAATGGGTGAGAAAACTGGAGCAAAAAGCCATGTTATGGCAGGAATCTCTGCTTTCCTGATAATAGAATTCCTGTGGGATATTATGAGAGATATTGGCTATTTAAACCCAGGCTATATGTAAATAATACAAAGTACACTCCCATTTACCTAATTTTATGAAGTTGTATTTTTATCAGCTTCAAAATATGCCACATTAGACAGTTGAGATGACAAAAATATTTGTTCAAATCGACTTCTGTGTGATCAAAAAAGCCAAGAGAATGAGTCAGATTAAACTCAACCCAGATTTCTTGATTTTCATGGGTTTAATTGATGTTCATATCATGTAATATTTTCAATTTCTATTTAATGGACAAAATTATTTAAGACGCAGCAGTAAAATACCATAAGGTAGAAAGTGCTATAAACCAGCCAGAAAAAAAGAACACTCTGACAGCATAAAAACAAGTTCCTGCATCCTAAACTTGTTCTATGAGGACTAGAAAGTCTCCAAATGCATCCTGTTACTCAATTAACATCCTTCAATGATTTTAACAACTCCATCTTTCAATGCATACATTGAAATGACTTTAGGTTTGAAAGACTCCTGTCTTTAGACCTGTTATTTCAAATTTCCTAATCTACAGGTTATGATTTGTCCAGATGAAAAAGAAGAAAAGACAATAGCACAAGGGGTATGAAAGTAGAAAAAGAATAAGTTAGATGAATTCTATCCATATGGGAAAATTGCACTACACTTAAAATATTTATACACTGAATTACTCTCAGCTGGAATTTTTACAAGCTGACATACTATTAATTGAATTAAACAAAGTAAATGCCCAGTTTCAAAATCCACTACTGAAGTTATAGAACTTGCGTTTTTATCACAACAAAAATAACATTGTCTGGTTATAAATCTGGAAGGCAAAAACTTTTTCAAAAAATCTTTTTCACTGCACTTTTCAAATCCGACTTTTGTTCCAGTGAGTGCTCATACTGTTTGTGCATTCTGCTATTATTATACACATCCAATTTTTAAAGATATTTTACAAGACTCCAGTGTGCCTGAGAAAAAGATACTCAGTTCCCAGTATTATGTTTATCCCTGATTTACAACAGTCTTCAAACACGGTATGAGACTGCCAGTGTATTGCTTTAGGGAGAAAGTTTCTAACAATGCCCTCAGGGCTGCAGCAGAAAGTGCTTTGTATCAAGCACAGTGCCTCCCCTTCTCTAATCTTCAGACAACTAGAGCACTAAATCCTTGAGTCCATGGCTTCAAGTGGATAGCTCTACTTTCTTTCTGACCACAATGTACACTCATAAACTGGCTTCTGTTGGCTTTTCTTTTATAATACAGGGCAGAACCAATATCCCTGAAGAATGGACAGTGATACCCTGAGAACCATTATCTCCCAAAGAAAGGTTATATTTTGAGAGGGTTCTTTCAACTCCTCAACCCGGGTTTTACAACAACAGGAGCTAAGCCAAAAGAAATAAGATTGGGGCTGTTAATTAATGTACGCATTTAATCAATCCAGAAATATTTCTTGAATACCTGATTTATGTTAAGCACTGGAAATTTATAAATGACAATCTTTTGACCTAAGGAACACAGTAGAAAAGATCATTAATAAAGCAAAAACTATAGGGTGAGCTGAACACGTGTGTTGTACAGCTCACTTGAATGGGATGAGAGGAAGAGGAATAAGGCAAGTATCCAGGAGGATGTGCTATTTAATCTAGAAGCCCAGAAGAAACTGAATGGGAAAAGTGTTGCAAGTTTTTTTTTTTTTTTTTTTTCAGATGTGGATTACGTTGAGCATTGAATAGAAAACAAGACCAGTATGTGTAAAGTATTCAGTATGTGCCAGGAATTTTACATTCATAAGCTCCATTAATTCTCCTCAACCAGCCACAATGAGCTGGATAATATTCTCATCTAACAGAAGAGGAGATTTAGGCTCAGAGGGACCCAAGTTTATATGATAAACAGCAGAGCCAGAAACTGAACTCAGGTCATCATACCCCAATGTCTTTCCTCTCTCCCCCAAGCATGGTGCTCACTATCCCAAATAAGAAGGAGAGAAGATAGACAGAAGAAATCAATCAACAATATAGATCAACAGCATGACTTTTCACTTGCTAGTGATATTTGTGTAGCAGGAAGGCAATTGTGCATTCATCTTTACAAGTTGCACTGTGGGATTCTACCTTATCATAAAGGTAAACCTGATCATTGGTGCTTTGCACTCAAGACCACTTTAACTCCATATACTTTATCTGCAAAGTTGAAAGAAATTTATGCTGAGCCTCTTCTGAAGCCTAAAACCAGTCTTTGGCTTATTACAACCCTCGAACTTGAGCCATTCTTCAGTTGTGATGCAGGTCAATCCAGGGATCCCTCTCCCAATTGTTTCCATCCCCCTCTATCAGCTCCTCAGATCAACCCTTCGAACCAAAGAAGCCCAACAGGTCACTTCTGTCTTGAGATTAAGCAGGAAGGATTGATAATGGCCTCCTGGAAACTAGTAATTCCTTAAACATGGCTTGTAGCAAGGATAATCAATGACTTATACTGAAGATGGTACAGCTCTCTGCAGACCATGGTCTTTAGTACCTTGCTTCTCAAAGGCTTGTCCTTAAGCCAGCAGCCTTAGCATCACCCAGGAATTTACTAGAAATGTAGAACCTCAGCTTTCACCCCAAACCTACTGAATCAGAATATACATTTTTAAACAAAATATCCATGTAATTCTTAAGCACTTCCAAGCCTGGCAAACACTGGTTTAGAAAAGTAATGCTGTTTTCTGCAAATAAATGTGTTTCCTTCTGCAGGGCTTCTATATCTCTATATTAATATTCACTCAGATTCTCTCAGAGGGGTATGTATAAAGCAGTGGTGTCCAAATATATCTTCACCTTAGAGGAACTCACTCCCAACAGCCACATATATTTTGTAGGAATGGGGACCAGAGAGGTTAAGCAAATTAGAAGACTATTAACCTAAATTATCAATTTTGGACATGCTGAAAAATTTGAGTAAGGGTTTTGTGTCTGGATAGATTTTAAGATCAATTTTCCCTTTGAGTATGGATCTTGTCCATGTGGATCTTGTCCATGATACCTCTCTGAGCTTCAGTGCTCATTAGTAAACTGAAGATGGTAATATTGTATATGCTTCATAGGAGTTTTTGAGCAACAAAAAGGCTCAGCACAGATGCCCACTCAGCAAACAGAACCTTCAGCTTCATTATCTAGAATAAGATAAATACAGGAAAATAGGTGAATAAAGTATACTAAATGATTATTGTGTAAAATAGCTAATGGGGTAGCAGGAATTTATTTATGTGGTTAAGCAATTAGTTTTTATGATATACTAAGATTTAGCCACAAACAAAAAAAAAAAAAAGATGTAGTGCCCAATTTTTCATTTACTTTTTTCCTTATTACAGAAATGCATATGAATAAAAGAATATCTTGAAAATTTTGAAAAACTACATAGATGAAAATTTTAAAAACCCACTTACATCCACTACTCAGAGACAAGAAATTAATATTTTGGGTTATATCTTGCCTGTATTTATTCTTGCATAAAAATGTGTTTATATATGCAAACAGTTTTATAGTGCATGAAATGTTTTCTAACTTGCTATGTTCACCTGAACAACCAACTTACCATATGGCTAAAAGCACTGGCATCAGATGCAGACTGCCAGTATCCCTGGCTCTGTCCCCAAGAAGCCATATAAGCCCAGCCAGAGAACTTTACCCTGCTATGCTGTCATGCTTCAATTCCTGCATCAATAAAATGGGAATAGTAATGGTGGGAAACTTGCTGGGTTGTTGGAGGATTAGAGAAAAAATTAGTCTCTATAAAAACAAAATATTACTTAGTACACAAGAAGTTCTAGGAAGATATCTATTCTGATTATTAGCTTTGTATTAGAATATCTGTTAAGACATAAAATATTCTACTATAAAATTACTTTAGACATTTGTCCATTTTTATACTGTACTTAACATGGATTTAGTTTTTATGAAAAGATTAATTTCATTTTAAAGCTGTTTGGTTTTTTCCTGCCATAATAAATAATCCGTTTACATGGGCATTTCTGCACATACTTTTCAACGTTCTCTTAGGATATAATCCCAGAATTAGAATTTAATAGTAAATAAAATTATCATTTTACCAATGTTGATGTATGGATACAATTTGATGGGAGGGCCAGTGACATAATTCAGATCTGCTGGAGATCTTGAAAGACTTGAGGAATTTAGACTCTTCAGAGGAATATGTCCAAAGATAGAAAAAGAAATAAAGAGAGACTACCCAGCAACTTTATCTACTTTAAAATGAGGGCTAAACTATAGCTGTGACTCAGAGAGGAAAGGATGATATCTTTGTGCTTTTGCCACACATTATAATAGTCTAGTGAATGATTTTGATTACTAGATTACTATTTTTTTTTTAAGTTGGTACAATGCTGCTGCCATATGAGCTGCTAGACTTGGACTTTTCTTTGGCACAAAGATCATTACTGAACAGCAAAGCCACGGCTTTTGGAGCCAACTGAGACTGAAATCAAATTCACAGACCCTTGGCAAATCAAACACTATGCATGTGTCACTTTGTGAGCCTCGTGTACTGTTTTGAAGCCATCCAAACCCACGTGCTTATGCAGCCTTCTGTTCCTCTGCAGAGCTGAGAGTGTGGCACACCCACCTGCATTTTCATTTGATGCAGAACCCTCAGCATCTGGACATCTCCTTCCTATTTCTGAGCATGGCTCTGCCTAGATAGAGTTACAGGCTTCTCATTAAACGTGCTTCACTCCCGATTTCATTCTCCCATAACTACTAATGTGAAATAATATCACCACTAAAAATTACACGGGAGGGCAGCAATTGTCATATCTCTGATAGCTTTTACAGAGGTATGAAATGTGCTATATTGGAAGATCATTTCATAATGGAATGGGTGCTTAATATTTGCTTTGGGACAAGGTCATGAAATTTGGTATGAACCTCATACTACTAAGAAAGTAAAATCAATTAAGTAACAGATCAGACACTCATCTAATACTCTCTGATGGGCTATTATTGATGACCAATAATATAAAAATAACAGTTATCCCTGAATATGGATCACTTAGTTTCATTAGTCTCAGATGCAAAGACTTCTTTAGTGTTAAAAAGAGACTAAGAATATAGATGAATCTCTTGAGCTCAGTCTCTACTGGACTAAGATGGGAAAATCATCCAGTTCTTAAGATAATCTCACATGAAAGTGGATTCAATGATTGCATAATACCCACAGTAGGACTTCTAATTTCTACTTCTTCAGTATCTTTCCTAGAAACCCTGAAACATTTTCCCTAGTTTAAGTTCACTGTTTCATTTCTGCCTTTTCTACATAGAAAATAATATTGAAAATGAAATCATAAATAATAATAAAATACTGTGGGCTATAGTTTTATTTCACTTAACCATTCCTTAAATAATAGTCCAGATGTCAGTTTATCTTTTATTTTCTTCTCTAAAGTAATCTATAGTCCCTCAAGATTTTTGTCTTTACCCTTTATGTTGATATTAAAAAATTCTATTCATGTAGCTCCAACCCAACTCTACAGTTTTAAAATCATATATGAACTACTTAGTGCATACTTGGAAATTATTCTATTAATATGACAAATGTTTAGTGACTTCTATGCATGTAATTATTATTGTTGCTATTGTTGGTTACAATGGTAAATAAAATGCATTTCCTGTTCTCATGAAACTCATGTTCTATTACCAAACAGAAATCCCAAAAGTAGCATATCAAAAACTAAATCATCATTTTACTTTTAACCTAAAATTCAGTAGTTTTTATTATTTTAATGTGGTTAATGAAATTTTATATATATATATATATATATGTGTGTGTGTGTGTGTGTGTGTGTGTTTCATTTGAAAATATTATTTTTAGTGAACAGATTATGTACATATAAATTTGTAATTATTGAACTCTTTTTTTCTTTCTTTGTTATAATTTGGTATTTTTCCAATGCTGACCACATATTACCTATATCTCTATTGGTACCCTAAATGCAACATTTCATCATGTTCACCCCAAATTTGCTTTCCCTCGTATTTTTCTGATGTCATTATTTACTTAGTTAAATTCACTCTACATTATTTCAAACAACTATTCATGTATTAATTCCTCAAGTATTTGGCATAAAATATTCTGTTTAAATATAGTTCTAAATGCTGAAGTCATATAATTGAATTAAAAACTTCAAACATCCACACTCAAACAAATATTAAATCCTCACAAATAACCACAAAAAACAAGGAAGTTTCTGGGAAGTATCTTTCAAATATGTTCCCTTGTTCTTCTTTAAATAGCAGCTTTTTGAGATATAATGCAAAATATAAAGTTAACCTTTTAAAGAATACAGTTCAGTGGCTTTCAGCTCTTCAGAGTTGTGAAACCATCGCCATGGTTCATCATAAAATATTTTCACACATCAGAAGAAAAAAAAACCTTGTGCCTATGAGCATTCATTCATCTGCTTCCCCTTTCCAACTCTTGGCAAGTATTTATCTACTATCTCTTCCTATGGATTTGCCTATTCTAGACATTTCAGATAAATAAAATCACATAATATGTGATGTCATATTTTCTTTCATTGAACATAATGTTTTCAAGCTCATCTATGTTGTATTCTGTATCAGTAGTTCATTATTTTTTATGGATGAATACTGTTCCACTAGTTGTAAAAATCGAGATTTGCTTATCCATTCATCTACTAATGCACATTTATGTTATTTCTGCCTTTGGGCTATTATCTATAATATTTCTGTAAACATTTGTGTACAAGTTTCTATGGTATGAGTTTTAACATTCATTTGGTGTCTTTTTAGTATATTCTCTTTGTTGTATTCCTAGTAGCAGAATTATTGGATCATGCAATAACTCTTTGTTTACCATTTCCAGGAAATGCCAAACTGGCACTACCTCAGGATTTCAATATCTCCACATCATCATCAGAACTTAATTTCCACTTTTATAGCCATTCAAATGAATATGGAGTTGTTCACATTGTGCTTTTAGTCTATATTTCTCTTATGACCGATGATATTGAACATCTTCTCATGTGCCTATTGGTCTTTTGTATTCTATTCTTGTAGAAATGTCTACTTATACTCTTTACCCATTTTAACTGGGTTATTTATCTTTTTATTATTGAGTTGTTTATATATTATGTATATAAGTCTATCAATAGATATATGATTTTCAAATATTTTCCCCCAGTTTGTGAGCTGTCCATTCATTTTGTTAATGGTGTTCCTTGAAGCAAAACATTAAAAAATTTGAAGAAGTCCAAATTATTTATATTGTCTTTTGTAGTGCTTTTGGAGTCATGTATAAAAACATTGAATTCATTAATTAATTTGAGAAGTTTTCTGGTGGAGTTTTTTGGATCCTCTACATAAAGAATCATGTCGCAGCAGACTACTCAGGGAAGTCAAGGCCAGTGGCCCAGACCCACCCACACTGTCCTGTGGCCCAGGCACACAGCACACCTGGTCCACCCCTTTCCCGGTGTGGCAGACACTTGCCAGAACCTAGCCTCTGGTTCAGGGCTGCCCATTCTGACCAGCAGAATACCATGAAAGTCGAGATCCAGCCCAGACCACCCACATCAGCCCACATGGGATCCAGAATCTAAGTAGGCATCGTTCACCCCTCCCCTGGCAGGGAAGACACTGCCAGAGACTTTTTGACACAAGACTGCCCCTTCCTACCAGCAGACTACTGTGGAAGGTCAAGCCCAAAGTCCCATATCCACCTACACCAGCCTCTGCAGGGCCCAGGCACACAGCATGCCTAGTCCAGCCTTTTACCAGCAGGGTAGACACTTGCCAGACCCTAGCCTCTAGTGCAGGACCACCCCTTCTGACCAGCAGACTACCACAGGAGGTCAACCTCAATGGCCCAGATCTACCCACTCAAACTTACACAGGTCCCAGATCCAGGATGCAGTAGCACCCATTGAGGGAAACCAGCAGGGTCTGGAAGCCCAACATCAAGTTGAGGCATAGACAATCTGTATGAGTACTACAAGAATATAGGGAGGAAACTGTAATATCTCAGATCTACATGGCAAGAAAGGAAGACACATAGACAACATGAAAAAAGAAGGGAGGAAAATGCCCCAAACAAACCAGGACACCATAAAAACAGAACCTCTGGATAGTGAAGTTGATGAAATGTCGGAGAAGGAGTTCAGTAGGTTCATAATTCAAATGATCTGTGAATTAAAGAATGACCTAAATGAGCAAATATAAGCAAAAATTGATCTGTCCAACAATGAGATAATACAGCAAATACAGCTAGCAAAAGATTACTTCAAGAGAGAGATAGAGACCCTGAAAAAAAATCAGAAATCCTTGAAATGAAGGATACAATAAATCAAATAAAAAAAAAATCAATAGAAAGTATAATCAACAGACTAGATCACTTGGAAGAAAGAATGTCAGATAATGAAGAAAAAGTTTACAATCTGGAAAATAAAGTTGATCTCACAGTGAAGAAAGTTAGAAACCATGAACAGAACATCCAAGAATTAAGGGACAACATCAAAATACCAAACCTAAGACTTATTGCGATAGAGGAAGGCACAGAGTTTCATACCAAAGGAATGCACAATCTCTTCAATGAGATATTATCAGAAAATTTCCCAAGCATGAAGAACTAATTGGAAAATTAAATATAAGAGGCTTATAGAACACCAAATGTACAAAATTACAACAGATCTACAACAAGGCACAATATAATGAAAGTACCTAGTATACAGAATAAGGATAGAATCTTAAAAGCCGCAAGACAAAGGAATCAGATCACATTCAGGGGAGACCAATTCTTATGTCAGCAGATTTTTCAACCCAGACCCTCAAAGCCAGGAGATCCTAGAACAACATATACCAAGCTCTGAAAAAAAAAAGGACACAAATCAAAAATCTTATATCCAGCAAAACTAAATTTTAGACTTGATGATGAAATAAAAACCTTCCATGATAAACAAAAGTTAAAAGAATTTACAAGTAGAAAACCTGCACTAGAGAACATCCTCAGCAAAGTATTCCAAGAAGAAGAAATGAAAAATAAAAATCAGCAGAGGGAGGGATTATACTAAAGGAAAAACTAATCAGAGGAGAAACCAAGTCACATTAAATACAAAAAATAAACAAAAATAGCTGAGAATACAAACCATGTCTCAATAATAACCCTGAATGTTAATGAGAGAATATACTTTCTTCTTAGCAGCAAGGGGATCCTTCTCTAAAATAGACCATATGCTATGTCGCAAAGCAACTTTTAGGAAATATAAAAAAGTAGAGATTCTACACTGCATTCTATTAGACCATAATGGAATGAAATTAGAAATCAATGGTAAAAGAAGAAATAAAATCCACTGCAACACCTGGAGACTAAATAATATGCTACTGAATGAACAATGGGTTACAGAAGACATCAAGGAGAAGATTAAAAAGTTTTTAGAGGTGAATGAGAACACAGACACAACATACCAAAATCTCTGAGACACTATGAAAGCAATTCTAAGAGGAAAGTTCATTGCATGGAGTTCATTCCTTAAAAGAAAAAAAAAATCAACCAATAAATGACTTAACACTACATCTCAAAGTCCTAGAAAAAGAACAAATTAACACCAAAAGCAGCAAAAGACAGGAAATAATTAAAATCAGAGCTGAAATCAATCAAATTGAAACAAAAGAAACAATTGAAAAAATTGACAGAACAAAAATTTGGCTCTTTGAAAAAATAAGTAAAATTGACAGACCCTTAGCCATGCCTTTGAAGAGAAGGAGAGAGAAAACTCAAATCACTAACATATGTCATGAAAAAGGAAATATCACAATAGAAACTACATAAATACAGAAGATAATTAGAAATTATTTTGAAAACCTGTACTCCGATAAAATAGAAAATATTGAAGGCATCAGCAAATTTGTAGAGTCATATTATTTGCCCAAATTGAATCAGGATGATATACACAATTTAAACTGATCAATTTCAAGTGATGAAATAGCACACCATCAAATGTCTACCAATCAAGGAAAGCCCAGGACAGCCAAGTTCTACAAGACCTTTAAAGAAGAACTAATATGAATACTCTCCAATTTATTTCAGGAAATAGGAAAAGAGGCAGCACTTCCAAACTCATTCTATGAGGCCAGTATCACTCTGATTCCGAAACCAGGCAAATACACATAAAAAAAAATAAAACTTCAGACTAATATCTCTAATGAACATAGATGCAAAAATTCTCAATAAAATTCTAGCAAATCAAATACAAAAACATATCAAAAAGATCATGCACCATGATCAAGTGGGTTTCATCTCACAGATGCAAGGTGCTTCAACATATGGAAATAAATAAATGTAATCCAACACATCAATAGATTTCAATATAAGAATCATGTGTACATCTCAATAGACGCAGAAAAAGCATTTGACAAATACAGCACTCCTTTATGTTCAAAACACTAGAAAATCTATGGATAACAGGAACATGTCTCAACATCATAAAGGCTATCTATGTTAAGCCCCAGGCCAAAATCATTCTAAATGGAGAAAAACTGAAGGCATTCCCTCTAAAAACTAGAACAAGACAGGGATGCCCTCTATCACCACTTCTATTTAACATAGTTCTTGAAACACTGGCCCGGAGCAATTAGACAGATGAAAGAAATTAAAGGGATACATATAGGAAAAGAAGAACTCAAATTGGCACTATTTGCTGATGATATGATTCTATACCTGGAAGACCTTAAATGTTCCACCAGAAAATTTCTAGAACTAGTAAATGATTTCAGCAATACAGCAGGATATAAAATCAACACCCATAAATCAAAGGCATTTCCGTGTATCTGTGACAAATTCTCAGAAAGGAAAATGAGGAAAACTACCCCATTCTCAACAGCCTCAAAAATAAAAAATAAAATATTTGGGAATCAACATAATGAAAGAGGTGAAAGATCTATATAATGAAAATTGCAGAAGCTTAAAAAAAGAAATAAAAGAAGACCTTATAAGATGGAAAGATCTACCTTGCTCTTGGATAGGCAGAATTAATTTATCAAAATGACCATACTTCCAGAAGCATTATACAGATTTAATGCAATTCTGACCAAAATTCCAATGGCATTTCTCATAGAAATAGAAAAAGCAATCATGAAATTCAAGTGTAAAAATAAGAGTCCCAGAATAGCTAAAGCAATCCTTGGCAGGAATAATGAAGCAGGTGACATCACTATATCAGATCTTAAACTATATTACAGAGCAATAGTATCAAAACAGCATAGTATTGGCACAAAAACAGACTGATAGACCAATGGTTCAGAATAGAACACATTCTCACAGAGACTAACCCACAAAACTACAATTATCTTATATTAGACAAAGATGCCAAGAACATGCATTGGATAAAAGACAGCCTCTTCAACAAATGGTGCTGGGAAAACAGGGAATCCATATGCCACAAAATGAAATTAAACCCCTATCCCTCACCATGCACAAAACTCAACTCAGAATGGATCAAGGACTTAGGAATACAACCAGAAACCCTGCGTCTAATAGAAGAAAAAGTAGGCTCTAATCTCCATCATGTGGAATTTAGGCCCCAACTTCCTTAATAAGACTCCTGTGGCACAAAAATTAAAATTAATAATCAATAAAATGGATGGATTCAAACTAAAAAGTTTCTTCTCAGCAAAAGAAACAATCTGTGAGGTGAATAGAGAGCCTACACCCTGGGAGCAAATGTTTACCCCTCACACATCAGATAGAGCACTAATCATTAGGGTATATAAAGAATTCAAAAAGCTAGACATCAAAACCAAAAAACAAAAACAACAACAACAACAACAAAAAACAAACTAATAACCCAATCAATAAATGAACCAAGAAACCAAAGAGACACTTCTCAGAAGATGATATATAATCAAGTAACAAACTGAAAAAAATGTTCAACATCACTAGCAATTAGAGAAATGCAAATCAAAACCACTCTAAGATTTCATCTCACTCCAGTCAGAATGGCAGGTATTAGGCATACAAATAACAATAAGTGTTGGCAAGGATGTGGGGGAAAAGGTACCCTCATACACTGCTGATGGAACTGCAAATTGGTGTAGCCAATATGGAAAGCAGTATGGAGATTCCATTGACCCAGAAATCCCTCTCCTCTGTCTATACCCAAAGGACTTAAAAACAGCATACTACAGGGACACAACCACATCAATGTTTATAGCAGCTCAATTCACAATAGCTAAACTGTGAAAGCAAAGTAGATGCCCTTCAATAGATGGATAAAGAAACTATGGTATTACTTACACAATGGAATGGTACTCAGCATTAAAAGAGAATAAAATCATGGCATTTGCAGGTAAATGGATGGAGTTGAAGAATATCATGATAAGCGAAGTAAGCCAAACCCAAAAAACCAAAGACCGAATGCTCTCTCTGATAAATAGATGCTAATCCATAATGGTGGGCGGGGGGGCGGGGGGGCATGGGAAAAATGGAGAAACTCTGATTGGGCAAAGGGGAGGGAGAGGTGGGTAGGAAGCATGGGGGCAAGAAATATGGTGGAATGAGAGGGACATCATTACCCTAAGTACATGTATGACTGCACACATGGTGCAACGTTATATTGTGTACAACCAGAGAAATGAAAGTTGTGCTGCAATTGTGCACAGTGAATCAAAATGTATTCTATTGTCATATATACCTAATTAAAATAAATAAATTAATGTAGGTATTCTGACTGTGGGAATGTACAAGCAAGCATTTTTCTGGCTAGCAAACTCTTGTAGGTAAGAAGCACTCTGTTTCCCACGCTTCGAATGGCCAACAGTTTCTCCTTGAAGCTATTAAGATAACTATATAGGTGCACTATTCAGTTTCTATGGTGATGTCCTTGAAAAAAGGGCCCTGTGTTTATATTAGCCTGGACCTTATGTCAGTTATCTAGCATTTGTGTCTAAAGGAATACTAAATCATAATGTAGTCATGGTAATGAAAAGCTATGTAACTTGAGACAAGTAAATGTGTCTGCTGGGAGGAGCAGCCACTTCTTTTCTTGCCTCTGCATTCTTTGTGTGTGTCCTTTGTTCACTTCTTTACAAATTAGTTTAAAACAAAGGTTGCCTAATACAAAGCCATAAAGATATAGTCCCATATTTTTTTCTAAGAGTTTCATAGTTTAACTTTCACTTGGGCTCTGATCCAATTTTAGTTTATCTTTGTAGCTAGTGTGAAACAGAGGTTCAACTTCATTTTTTCACCTGTGAATATTCAGTTATTTCATAACCATTTGTTGAAAAGACTTTCTTTTTCCTTTGACTTATCTTGGCCCTCCTGTCAAAACTACACTTATTATTAATATAGAGGGTTATTTGTTAACGTCTATTACTTTCTGTTGGTATATATGTATCCTTTGCCAGTACCACATTGTTTTCATCTATATTTTTGTAGTAAAATTCAAAATGTCTAAGTGTGCTCTATTTTGTTTTCTTTGAAGTTATAAATTGGGAAGTGTACTCTACCTTTGTAGAGACTGTTGCATTAACATTCCTTGTAAGAATTTTAGATTTCCTTGTTAATTTCTGCTGGGCAGCTCATCTGGCCTCTGGACAAGGATTGCACTGAAGGTGAGAATCGATTTGGGGAGTGTTGCTATCTTAAGATCAAGTCTTCTGCTTCCTGTTTTTGTTTCTACTGGGTTTTGGTACATTATTGTATTTTGATTATTATTACATCTGCTATGGTTTGGATAAGTGTCCCTAAAGTTCTATGTAAAAGAACTGGGAGGTGGGTCCTGAGGACCTTAAAGAACCAAGGCCTAGAAGGAAGTTCCTAGGTCATTGAGGGTATGTGCTTCTGGGACCAAGCCTATCCCTTTCCCCCTCTCCCCGCTCCCCTTCTCTCCCTCTCTCCCTCACCCCTCCACCTCCCTCTCTCTCCTTCTTAGCTCAGAATGTGAGCAATTTGCTCTGACATGTGCTCCCTGCCATTGCCATATGGTGTCCTTACCAGAGGGCCAAAATAGTACATATGCCGTATTTCGGACAAGAACCTCCCAAACCATGAGCTTAAATAAATGATTTAAATTAAATAAGTTATTTCACTTTAAAAGTTAATTGCTTCAGGTATTTTGTTTTCAAAACATAAAGCTGCAAATTATACCTTTCAACTATGGAGAATGCTTAAAATGATTCCACTGGCTTCCTACCACACTCTGAATCAATTTTAAACTCTCCTCTCTGGTCCATGATGTTTTCAGTAGGTGGGCACCAACTCTCCTCTTTGACCTTATCTTAAAATCTGCCTAGCTGTCTTCTTGGTTTTTCTTCCTGTTCCTGAATAAGCCTGTATCAGATCTTTTGCTTTTTCTGTTCCCTCATCTGAAATCCACTCCCCTAAAATCTTTGCAAGACTAATTCCTTACCATCATTGCTATAATTTGGATCTGAAATATCACCCAAAGGGCAATGTATTAAAGATTCAGTCCCTGGCTCAAGGCATCATTGGGAGGTAGGGGAACCTTTAAGTGATGGGACATAGTGGGAGCAAGTAATGTCACTTGGAGACGACACCGGGACCAAAGCCCCCTTCTGTGTCTCTCCCTTCAAACTGGCCACCATGAGGGAAACAGCTCTGTTCCACCATATGCTGCACCCCCTACCCCCTGCTGCCCAATGATGTGCTGCTTCACCTCTGTCCTAGAAGAAATGAGGCCAAGTGAATATGGACATATTACACCATGAGCAAAATAAGCCTTTTCTTCTTTTCAGTTCATTATCTCAGGTATTTTGTCACACAACAGAAAGCTGACTAAATCAATTAAGTCTATCTTATATAGTCTTTTATTCAAGATGCCTTGGTGAGTATACCATCTTGAACAATGTTGCAAGACTCTAACATCTTGAACAATGTTTGATATATAGTTTTTATTCAATAAGTATGCTAAATGTTGCTGAATGGATTCCTATAAATATTTCTACATATCACTATAACTACAGTCAGAAAGCATAAGAGTAGTAGATAATGTTTGACTAGAACCTATATGTCAGTATTTGTAGCTTAGGGGTTTACACTCATTATATAGTTTTTTTTCCCACAAAAACATTACAGATAGGCTCAATCATTCACTCTCAGCTGACATGAAGACTCTGTGGTTTAGGAGGCAGACTTAGTTAATGTTATTGGTCAGGTAACAGACAAAATATTCAAATCCATGTAGTTTGTCATCTAAACCTGTAAACACAAACCGTCTATGGCAACCTAGTGACTGAAAAAGCATAGAAGATTATAGAAGATATTTTAGAGGTTAAAACTAACAAACTTTCTTTGGAGAAAGAAAACATCTCTTTTTGATGGAGCTTTATTTTGCCATATAGTCTGCTAGCAATTCCAACTCTCTCATAAAAATTTAAAACTTAAACTTTAGCAAAAAACAAACAACAAAAAAGACAAATGACAAGCTTAGTTGAAAATGCATCAGTAAAAAAATTAAAACTTAATTTTATATGCCCTGATGGCAAAAGAAGTGTTATATATTTTAAGAATGCAGTTCAGAGAAGGAAAGAAAAGCAGATTGCAGAATACATTATTACATTTTAGTATGAAATTAAGAAGTTATTTCAATATAAAATTTGGTGCTACCACTGTAATGAATCCAAAGTAAGAAATAATAAATAATACAACTTAGAGATTTTCTTGTTATAATTATATATAAGATCCACAGCATGTTAGAGTTTCTAAACATTTAATTACTTTCAATTTTTCTTTAAAAACTTCTTTGAGCAATGCACATTCAATAGAAAATAATTAGTAAATATTCTATTTTTCATTTTTTAAATGTTTTATTTAGTTATATATGACAGTAGAATGCACATTGACATATCATAGATAAGTGGAGTATAACTTCTCAATCTTCTGGTTGTACATGATGTAGAATCACACTGGTCATGTAACAATACATGCACATAGGGTTATAATGTTCTATTCATTCTAATAACCTTCCTACCCCTACCCCCATATCCCATCCCCTCCCTTCACTCCCTTCTGCCTAATATAAAGTAACTCTATACTTCCCTACCTCCATACCACTTACTGTGAATTAGCATCCACATATCAGAGAAATCATTTAGTCTTTGATTTTGGGGGATTGGCTTATTTTGCTTAGCATGATATTCTCCAGCTCCACCTATTTACTGGTAAATGCCATAATTTCATTCTTCTTTAAGGCTGAGTAATATTTCATTGTATATATATGCTAAATTTTCTTTATCCATTCATTTGTTGAAGGAGACCTAGTTTGGTTCCATAGTTTAGCTGCTATAAACGTTGCAAAGTGGCAGGATATAAAATCAACACGCATAAATCAAAGGCATTTCTGTATATCAGCGACAACACTTCTGAAACGGAAATGAGGAAAAACACCCCATTCACAATATCCTCAAAAAAAATAAAATACTTGGGAATCAACCTAACAAAAGAGGAGAAAGATTTATACAATGAAAACTACAGAACCCTAAAGAGAGAAATAGAAGAAAATCTTAGAAGATGGAAAAATATACCCTGTTCATGGATAGGCAGAACTAACATCATCAAAATGGTGATATTACCAAAAGTTCTCTATAGGTTTAATGCAATGCCAATCAAAATCCCAATGACATTTCTTGTAGAAATAGATAAAGCAATCATAAAATTCATATGGAAAAATAAAAGACCCAGAATAGCAAAAGCAACTGTAAGCAGGAAGTGTGAATCAGGCGGTATAAAAAAAATTATAAATAAATAAATAAATAAATAAATAAATAAATAAATAATGTTGATATGGCTACTGTAGCATGCTGATTTTAAGTCCTTCAGGTATAAACCTAGGAGTGGGATAACTGGGTCAAATGGTGGTTTCATTCCATGTTTTTGAGGCATCTCCATACTGTTTTCCATAGTGGTTGCACCAATCTGCAGTCCCAGGATTATTTAGTATGTCTGACTGGACAACTTCAGTTAATGCCTTACATGGCTACTTTTTCTACTGCTAGCCTAGTGCAGATGTAGAGTGTGATTGGTGAGGCCAAGCTGTCTTAATGTGGGAAGGATCTGTACTTGTCATTCACTCTTGTGTTTTCAATGCCTAGCACAGTGTTTGACACTTGATTGGAACTCCATGATATTTCGCTGACACTAAGTTGATATTAATATTTAGATGTATCCTATTTTTAAATGTGACCAGGAAGAAAGCACATTGCCACTTAATTTATGACAAATTATTTCTTATTATTTTACATATTAATTATGCATTTATCCAAAATATGACTCTTAATTTATTTTGACATGGGTTTATTACATTTATGTGAAAATGAAAATAGAAGCTAAGAAATTAAACTCTTCACAAAATTTTTATGTTCAGAGAACAACTAATTGTATTTTTAGCTCAGAATTGCTGGAAGTGCTTGTTTCTCAGTACCATATAAATCTTCATGCTGTAAGAGCATCAAAGGGGGAATTACCAAAAATTGGGCTTTCCTCTTGTTTCTGAGATTTTTCTTACAAGCAGCTCCCATTCATTTTGTAATTTTGCTGCTGGTGGATCTTTGATCTTATCAGACTATTCAGCAGAAAGCTTATAGATTACAGTATCAGAAATCATATCCCTCTTTAAATAGTCCTCAAGTTGTCTTTAACCGAAACCTCAAGAAAATGAAATCATTCTGTTATTCCAGCAACTATTTCGATCAAGTTGGCAGAAGTGCAGTCAAGGACATACATATATGTATATCCATGCAACTACATGTCTAACAGGGTGGTGATGGTTTTCCATTGGTTGAAAGGTACATCCCAACTTCAGAAATGTTAAAATGTGAAAAAATTTACATTTCAAATTGATGAAATATATTAAAATAAGAGAGGTGTCATAAAGAAGATAAGAAATATGGGTGAGGATGGCATGTTTTATGTGTAATAAAATAGATGGAGCCCATAGCTCTTGCCTTCTCCTTGTTAAAAAAGCTCTTCTCATGCGAGAAATATCACCAGGAACAGTTGCATACAAGCTCCTGTTAAATTTTAATTAAAATAAATTCTATTGGCTCATTTTATTAGTATTTATTAATAAACTCTAGTAGATTCAG
The DNA here is from genome assembly GCF_964194105.1 of Spermophilus citellus. NCBI lineage: Eukaryota > Metazoa > Chordata > Mammalia > Rodentia > Sciuridae > Spermophilus > Spermophilus citellus. Next base: position 142,945,853 of record NC_138183.1, on the reverse strand, counting down.
CACTCTTGTACTTGATAAGGATCTGATCAGGAATCAAAAGTTCACAGTGTTATCTTCTAAAGGGGGACGCCCATATTGTAAATAAGTAGAAATTAATTAAACCAGATGAATCCAGAGTAATGCCTTTTGTCATGTTATTGATAGGGAATAATTGAAGTAGGAGGAATTATTTTTAGATTGGCAGTCAGGGAAGACCTAATTGAAAGCTGGATTCATTGACTGAAAGCACAAATGAATGGGTGAGTGAATGAATAGAAAGAGCCATTTAGAAATACTAACTTGGCATAGCTTTCACTTAACTTACCTCATTTATTTATTTCTGCAACAGGAATCCCTGCTCTATTCCAACTCCAAATTAAGGAGAAACGTCATCCATTTCTCCCCATTAGAAAAGCAGCTTTTTCCTCTGTGTGAGCTGATTTAACCAACAAAATTTACACAAACCAGAGGATATTTCCCTGAATGGATTCTTGAGAGACTTTTAGTCATGATTAAAGTCGAATATAAATTATGGTTTATTTTTGACATCTAAATGTCAGCATTTTATCAGAGAACTATGAAAATTGTCTTATTTTAAAAAAATATTTTCTATATATAATTAGCTGTCAATATTTCTTGCAGATTTGTTTAAATTCTTGTTTTAATAAGGCAATTACTTTTTAAAAAATGTAGAAACACCAAAATTATTAGTCTCTGTGGGTTTTTAAGAGTTTCACCATCCACATAAGCAAAATTTCTACAGAACGTGTGGCAACAGTTTCATGTAAGTGTCACTTGGTGGCAGCATAACAAAATTGCTATAAAAGTTCTTAACTTGGAGAACTAAGCTCTTTAATGAATAATCTGGTGAAAAACATTAATACTATTTTGTAAAGTACAAAAAACATGACAGTGTTTTTAATAAGTTACTGAGGAAAATCTCTTAAAATACCATATTATAAATGGTAAAAATTATACTTTCATTAATATAGCATTTATTAAAAAATATTTGTTGTTTCTATTGTCTGACAGGATCTGAGTTAAGAATTGGGCTAGAAAGATAAATTCATCATGGTCTCTATTATGGGCTGAGTTGTCCTAAAATTCTCATGTTGAAGTATGAAACCCCAGGACTGTAGAATGAGACTGTATTAGAGATAGGGTCTTCAATGAGGGAATCAGGTTGGAATGAGGTCATTAAGGTGGACTCTTATCTTCTATGACTGTTGTACTTCTAAGAAGAGGAGATCTGTACACAGACACACACAGAGGAAGACTGTACATAGTCACTGGGAGAAGACAGCCATCTACAAGCTCAGGAAAGAGATTTCAGAAGAAACCAACCCTGCCAACATCTTGACTGACTCTTAGGCTTCAGAATTATGAGAAAATAAATTACTGTTGCATAAACTACCCAGTGGTATTTTATTACAGTAGCCAAGTAAATTAATAGTTTCCAGGCTTATGGGGCTAGCATTGTTTTATCTTTCCCCAATATGGATCACTTCACAAATTTGCATGCAGTCCTTGTGCAGGGGCATGCTAATTTTCTCTATATTGTTCCAGTTTCAGTATGTGTGCTGCAGAAGTGAGCACATGGGGTTAGCATTCTTAAAAAAGGGAGGGGGGGGAAGTAGCAGCAGCAGAGGGCAAGTATTTATAAGACAACATGACAGGTTTTGTAATAGATGTATAGATGTATGCTCAGATTGTGACGGGGTCTTGTTGGAGAGTGGACACTTCAGATGATGGTGGGAGGCGCCATATAAGATTCAGTGTAAGATTTTGGGTGGTGAATAAGAATTTTCCATGTAGATAAATTGAAACATGAAGGAATGGCATTTAGGGAAAGAAGCTGTTGAAACTGGTGACGGATGGGAGTGCATGCTGTACTGTGAAAAACACACATCATACTGATTGCTGATGCCTGAAGACAACCTAGAAAGGTAAATTGGAAATAGAATTTGAAAGAGCCCATAAGACATATGAAAGTATATACTAATTGTCCAAATCATTCCTTCTTTGAAAGGGGTTGAGGTGACATGGAAAGTAGGTTAAAAGGATAAAGTAAATAAATATAGATAAAAATAAAAATAGATCAATAAGATATGGTAACCATAAGAACCAGGGTACTTGCAGTGACTGAGCTTAATTTAAAGGTTCTGAAGCCAGGACACAAATAGAAAGATAAGAACGTTAAAATAAGATAAGAAAGAATATGGTAAGAAAGTTCATTTTCTTAGTGTTCATAAAGTATTTGAATTAAACAGGAAGGGCAATTATTACATTATATAGGGATATAATGAATATTCTCTTCAGCAGCATTTTGCTGTTTGTAGACAGATTTTGTTAGAACCTCAGTAGAAATAATCATCTATGTTGCAGTGTCTTCATGAGCTCTAAGACCATATCAAAACATGTTCCTAAAACACATTTCTAATAATGAATTTTGGTAAACATCTTAATGTTCAAATTAGCAGCATGCTCAGAATTTAAAGGTGGTGTGCTGTGGGGATAACCGAGTGGCAGAGCATTAATCCAGCCCAGGAGAAGCTCTTTGTTCAATCCTTAACACTACAAAACAAACAACAAGAAAAGATGATTTGTTTGAATTGATGTGTTGATTTTGTGATCACATGATTTACATGGGTAGAAATTCATAAATTCCATCCATGTCTACCATATCTTTTAATCTTCCTACAAAATATTTAATAACTACCACAAAACTAATTATGTCACATGAATTGATAGCCTAGAGATAAGACCCCATACGGTTTACATACTAATATAATTAGGAATGACATAAGATCAGTTTGTCTTGTCTCTTATTGAAATTATATTTGAAATATGCAGTTAATATATTTCTAGATAATGTCTCCTTCAGTCTTAGAGAAAAAAAAATGTGCACACATGTATATGGGCTGTATCAGTCTTCAAATATAGATGCTGCATATATAGATATATAGATATATCTTCTTTGTAGAAAAGGAGACTGGGAGAGGCACAGAATCTCTATTCATAACTTGTCAATGTCAACAACAGTTCTTACCCCAGGTGAAGTCTGATAAAATTAAAGAACATAGATCTTTAACAAAAATAATTGACAGGTGGATTTCAAAAGCACCAATTTTCACCAGGTGTGTGTGTGTGTGTACTTCTAGAGAAGTTACTTGTGTGGCTTTATGTTAAATTACACAAAGTACTCTACATCCAAATATTCTATCCATATACAATCTGACAACTGGGAGGGGTAAAGTATTGGTTTCATTTGACAATCATGGGACTTAGAACATTTCCACTCAGGACACAGTATATTATTCCTAGGGCACTTTGGTGAGGGCTGAGGGGAAGGTTGAAATATGCTGAACTAAAACTCCTAGGAAAGATAGTTTGTATTCTTGGATGAGCTCCAGCAATAAAAAGCATTTTATCCTTTATACTTCATTCTAGCATTCTAAATCCTCAACAGCTATGGTATATATGCCTGAAAATTTGCATAATTTAATCTGAGGCTAGCTCTTCCTTTCTGGCTTTCTAAGGCTAGGAAGAAATCTGTAGATTTGCACTGCCAAGGCATTACTACAGAGCTCTGAGTGTCAAGCAGGGCATATATGATGGTAAAACACAGGGACTCTTTCTCTTCTCAAGCCCCATGGCTAGCTCCCAGGGAGGAAAGCACCAGAGTCAATGAGAGCTCTTACACAGTTTCCAAATTCTAGAGCTCATGTGAAATATGATTGAAGAGAAATGTATTAAGCAGTCCTATTCCTTCTGCACAATGAAGCTGCGTGGTCAGAGAATGTCTAATGGTGTTACCCAGGAAATGTTGCAATGCTTAGGTGTCTAGGTAATGGGGAAGTTCACCTTTATGACAGGCTCCTAATAGGAAGTGATCTTAACTGCAAAGAGCACTTAAAAACAACTTGTCCACAATATGGAGTGTTGATCGCAGACCAAAGGGAAAATATAGATGAGAAAA